>NC_041389.1:672943863-672945004 GCF_002162155.2 Triticum dicoccoides | reverse complement strand
GCATCCTTGGAGACAAACGAAGAAAGGCGCCCGGGGAGGAACGAATGAGCTTTGCACGCGGGGAGGGCGGCAAGCTTAGTTTCCTGAATGCATGCAAACATGGGGTCAGTGGCAGCAATCAAGTTACGCACGACATCACACTTATCCGGGTCTCCCAGCCCTTGAACATTCCACGAGAGGACAGAGAGATCAACAAAGGAGGGGTTATCCATAACACAAAAAATCATCGAGGTACAAACAGACACACGCCCACCTAGGAGCGGAACCACACACAACCACGAACAAATGACAGGAGGACATGCAAAATCAAAGGTAGGCGCATGTGGCGCAAGACGACAGAATGGAAGGAATCGGACTAGGCATCGGCGTCATTGGTCGCCGGAACAGCACGGATAGACGCAGCGCAGCGTAGCTCAGCCACCGCCTTCGCCGTCATGGGCTTGTGCACTCCATCGAGCATCTTGTCCTTCGGGACTTTGGACTTGCGGTGAGGCAAGCACCCAGAGAGCACGTCCCGGAGAGCGCGCAGCTTGACTGCTTTCGCCTCCATGCTGACGTACTCCGCCGGCTCGGAACGAGCAACCCGAGCGCTGCGACGCGGCCCGAGCACGTCGCCCACGCCGCCCCCGGTTAGCGCCTCCACCTACTGCTCGGTGGCGTCCACGATGGTCACGCCGGACCCGACCCGAGCGCTGCGACAAGGCCCGAGCACGTCGCCCATGCCGCTCCCGGTTGGCGCCTCCACCTGCTGCTCGGTGACGTCCACGATGGTCACACCGGACCCGGCACTCCCGACCGAGGAGGACATGGAGGGGAACGGTGAGCCCGAACGGGGGGGCGTCGCCGAAGGAGGAGAACGGGGTGGTGGCGAGTGCGCGCATTACAGCCGGAGAGGGCCACGCTGCAGCCAGGCTGGAAGGGGAGGCGCGCCGAGGACGCACAACACGGAGTCAAGCTGACCGGCGTCTCCTCTGCACCCCTCTCCCCCATGGCGGACGGGTGCACGGGGCTGCGCGCCCCCTCTCCCCAGCGGCTGACCCGGCAGGACAGCACGGTTGTGGGCGAAAGGAGGAGGAGGCGGGTAGAAGAACGGGAGGTACTCCCCGTTGGCGGTGAAGGAATCAGCGCGCGCCCAGGCCCT
>NC_041389.1:672937767-672943528 GCF_002162155.2 Triticum dicoccoides | reverse complement strand
GTCACAGGGAACGTCTCGAGGGTTTTTGAGAAGGACCACTGCACGCACAGTGGCGAGCTCACTGCCCGCCAGGACGAGTGGGTCGATCTCAAGAACCTTCCCGAACCCAGAGAACATGACGGGGATGCCATGCAGGTTGATGAACTCGGCGGGGAAGCTCGTGGCAGCGAGGACGGCGCACACGTCCAGACGAGGCTCCACGCGGTCGAAGAACTCCTCCGCGAACAGGTCGATGCGCGCGCCTTTGTAGGGGAACGGCTGCATGGCTAGAGCCTCGTCCCGGTCCGCCACAATGGCGAACCGGAGGAACATGGCGCCCAACGACGACGGCACCACCTCCGACAGCAAGTGGCCGATGTGGTCCATGACCGCAGCCTGCACCGTGATGGTGGGGTTGATGAAGGTGTTCGGGGTCTCGATGCTCACCATCGCGAGCCCCTGGGCCGCGGCTTAGTCCCCCTCCGGCATAAACACCTCGAGTACATCAGGGCGCTCGGAGTCGGCAATGGTGGAGGGGATTGAGTTGCCCAAAGACAAGGAGGACGGCGAGCGCAAAGACTGGCGTGACCCACTGGACAACGAGGCCCTCTCCCGAAACTCAAGCAGCACAGGGTGAGCATGCTACATGGGAGGGGTCACAAGAGCCATCATCGGCTCGGGGTGCCCAACGGCAGGGGAGGCTGCCGGAGGAGAGGGCGGCGGGGAGCGGACGACCCCAGAGAGGAACACGTCGCGGTTGCATGGTGGGGAAGGCGGGGCGTCATGCCCCACGGGGGTGGAGGCAGATGCAGGGCAACTAGGGCCGCCAATCTCGAGACGGCGCGGGGTCGGGAGCCCCCCGACGGGGGAGAGGGCGGCAATGCGAGCACGAGGGTATGGAGTGGATTGGCGACGGGGAGGAGGAGGCGGCGGCGGTGTGGGGGAGCGGTTGGGAAGCGAGGCAGCGCGGGGAGGGGAAGCAGCAGCATGACGCGGAGGGGCCATGGCGCAGCGTGGGGAGAAGGCGCGGTGCCCGGACAGCCGACACCGACGGCACCGAAAGGGATCCCTACAGTCTTTCACAAAGTGGCGGATGGAGAGGCAATGAAAGCAGCCGTCCAGCGAGAGGAGAGGGGGAGGTGTTCTAGGTTTAATTAGGTTGAGGGGGAGGGGCATGCGGGGAGAGAAGAGCAGCAAGGAACGGGCTGCACCCCTCCCGGGGAGCCATGATGGCAGTGGGTGGTGTTGCGGGCCCCAGCGCCGCGCGAGTGTCAACCTCGGCACAATTAACTCCTGATAGGTCACCACACACCGACGCATTGTCGCGGACAGGAAAGGTCATGCATGGCGGGTTTTGGGGAGCAGGGGGCGGCAACATGTGGGGAGGATGGCTCCAGCGAATCAGAGGGCGAAACCTCACCCTGTGTCGGAGGTAGGGGAGTAGGGGAGGGAGCGGCGAGATGAGGGGGACAGGGCGAAAACTCTATCTCTGCCGTCAAGCCCAGAAATAGCATACAGCAAAGAAACCATCTTTACCGTCAGCTAGACTATGCCTTTGCCGTCAGCTAGACTAGCCTTCGCCGTCAGCCCCATATATCCCAGGTGGCAAAGAAGTTTTTATTATTTTAAAAAAATATGGACCACAGTGCTGGTGCAGAGGCCGTACATGGTAGAAGGCGTAGGCAAAATCTTTCCTAGCAATTTCGCAACAACCAGTATAAGAATCGATGACAAACGAACGTATTTTACATGATAGAACTAGTCTATTTACAGTACATATCTATCAGCACTCACTCATCCATCGAACAAACAAACTCTATTCATCAACTTATACAAAAGACCACTCTATTTGACGAACTGGGCAAATGGCCCTTGCAGCGCACGCGCCGCCGGGAGGTGGTTGACTCCGCGCCGCCGGGGAGGTCGAGGTCCGCGCCGCCAGCGCACAAGGGGCCGGGGAGGTGGAGGGCTCTGTTCCCCTGACATGGCCACAGCCCGTCCATAGGCGATGTCGACGAGGCCGTCGAGCGCGAGCGCAGAGGAGGGGAGGTCCGCGGCAAGATGCAGGAAGAGGATCCCGCGGCCGCTGTGCCCTGCTCGCCGTGCCGGCGCCCAGCCGCGCTCCGCCACGGCCGCCGCAGCCAAGCCACGCACCGACGCGGCCGCCGCCCTGTCCATAGGCGATGTCGACGAGGCCGTCGAGCGTGAGCGCAGAGGAGGGGAGGTCCGCGGCAAGATGGAGGAAGAGGATCCCGCGGCCGCCATGCCCTGCTCGCCGTGCCGGCGCCCAGCCGCGCTCCGTCGCGGCCGCCGCAGCCAAGCCCCGCACCGATGCGGCCGCCGCTGCCCTAGCCTGTGCCGCCGCAAGCCATGCTCCCGCGCCGCGCTCCCTTACGCCAGTCGCTGGCCGCCGCCCTCCCTGGCGCCAGTCGCCATCCGCGCCGCTCGCCGTCCAGCCGTTCAACATCCGCATCGTGGGCATGGGTGGGTGGTGGGCTGGTGGCATGTGTGTGCGTGGGTGGATGTGAATCTTGTGCGTGTGTGAGAGGATAAGGGAGACATGCAACACGTGGGTGGGTGTGGACTGCGTCCGTGCGTGGCAGGTGGGGTTGGTGGGGCGTTGTGCATGTTGGTGGGCAGGTGGGGTGATGGATGGTGTGGATCGTGCATAGGAGCAGCGGGTGGTGTTGGATCGATGTCATGTCATCAATCCGCGTAGTTGATCCGCGTGATGTGCTTTTTCTTTGCCGTTTTCGATTTTATTTTTACAGACGGCAAAGTTCTTCGCCGTCTTTATTTTTTTACAGATGGCAAAGTGCATATTTTGCCGTCTGTAGAAATAAACGAAGACGGCAAAGTATTTTACCGTCTGTGCTTCTGTTTGCAGGCGGCAAAAATGAGCTCTTTGTTGTCTGTGTTTTCTTCACAGACGGCAAAGTTTATTTTACCGTATGTGTTTCTTTGTCATCTACTGATGACGACAAACCATTTCTTTGTTGTCTGCTCGATGAAAAGCTGGCGGCAAATTAATTGTTTCCCGTAGTGATAGTCCATCGAATCTTTACCCAAAACTTGAAAACTTCACAACAAAAAACTTAACAGAAAACTCGTGAGCTCCGTTAGCGAAAGAAAACAAAACACCACTTCAAGGTACTGTAATGAACTCATTCTTTATTTATATTGGTGTTAAACCTACTGTATTCCGACTTCTCTATGGTTTGTAAACTATTTTACTAGCCATAGATTCATCAAAATAAGCAAACAACACATATAAAACAGAATCTGTCAAAAACAGAATAGTCTATAGTAATCTCTAACTAACGCAAACTTCTGGAACTGCAAAAATTCTAAAATAAATTGGTGGACCTGAGGAATTTGTCTAGTAATCATCTGCAAAAAGAATCAACTAAATATCATTTTTCAGTAAAAAGTTCTAGCTAATCTTGTAATCGTTAAAGTTTCTGTTTTTTTACAGCATGATCATAAAGACTTCACCCAAGTCTTCCCAAAGGTTCTACTTGGCACAAAAACTAATAAAACACAAAACCACATCTAAACAGAGGCTAGATGGATTATTTATTACTAAACAGAACCAAAAAGCAAGAAACTAAAATAAAATTGGGTTGCCTCCCAAGAAGCGCTATCGTTTAACGCCCCTAGCTAGGCATGATGGTTTCAATGATGCTCACATAAAAGATAAGAATTGAGACATAAAGAGAGCATCATGAAGAATATGACTAGCACATTTAAGTCTAACCCACTTCCTATGCATAGGGATTTTGTGAGCAAACAACTTATGCGAACAATAATCAACTAGCATAGGAGGGTAACACAAGCATAGCTTCAAAATTTTTAACACATAGAGAGGAAACTTGGCATTATTGCAATTCCTACAAGCATATATTCCTCCCTCATAATAATTTCAGTAGCATCATGAATGAATTCAACAATATAACCAGCACCTAAAGCATTCTTTTCATGATCTACAAGCATAGAAAATTTACTACTCTCCACATAAGCAAAATTATTCTCAGGACTAATAGTGGGAGCAAACTCAACAAAATAACTATCATGTGATTGAAAATTAAGATCAAGATGACAAGTTTCATGGTTATCATTATTCTTTAAAGCATACGTGTCATCACAATAATCATCGTAGATAGGAGGAATGCTTTCATCATAGTAAATTCGCTCATCAAAGCTTGGGGGACAAAAAATATCATCTTCATGAAACATAGTTTCCCCAAGCTTGTGGCTTTGCATATCATTAGCATCATGAATATTCAAGGAATTCATACTAACAACATTGCAATCATGCTCATCATTCAAAAATTTAGTGCCAAAGATTTTAATGCATTCTTCCTCTAGCACTTGAGCATAATTTTCCTTTCCATCATTCTCACGAAAGATATTAAAAAGACGAAGCATATGAGACAAACTTAACTCCATTTTTTTGTAGTTTTCTTTTATAAACTAGACTAGTGCTAAAACAAGAAACAAAAAGATTCGATTGCAAGATCTAAAGATATACCTTCAAGCACTCACCTCCCCGGCAACGGCGCCAGAAAAGAGCTTGATGTCTACTACACAACCTTCTTCTTATAGACGTTGTTGGGCCTGCAAGTGCACAGGTTTATAGGACAGTAGCAAATTTCCCTCAAGTGGATAAGCTAAGGTTTATCAATCCGTGGGAGGCGTAGGATGAAGATGGTCTCTCTCAAACAACCCTGCAACCAAATAACAAAGAGTCTCTTGTGTCCCCAACACACCCAATATAATGATAAATTGTATAGGTGCACTAGTTCGGCGAAGAGATGGTGATACAAGTGCAATATGGATGGTAGAAATAGGTATTTGTAATCTGAAATAATAAAAACAGCAAGGTAACTAATGATAAAAGTGAGTGTAAACAGTATTGCAATGATAGGAAACAAGGCCTAGGGTTCATACTTTCACTAGTGCAAGTTCTCTCAACAATAATAACATAGATAGATCATATAACAAGCCCTCAACATGCAACAAAGAGTCACTCCAAAGACACTAATAGCGGAGAACAAACATAGAGATTATGTTAGGGTACGAAACCACCTCAAAGTTATTCTTTCCAATCAATCCGTTGGGCTATTCCTATAAGTGTCACAAACAGCCCTAGAGTTCGTACTAGAATAACACCTTAAGACACAAATCAATCAAAACCCTAATGTCACCTAGATACTCCATTGTCACCTCAAGTATCCGTTGGCATGATTATATGATATGCATCACACAATCTCAGATTCATCCAACCAACATAAAAGTACTTCAAAGAGTGCCCCAAAGTTTCTACCGGAGAATCAAGAAAACGTGTGCCAACCCCCACTACTAGGAAAAGGTCTATAGATGGGATGGACACTAATGGCGCACCTGTCAGGTGGTGCGCCATTAGTATATACTAATGGCGCACCATGTTCTAGTGCGCCATTAGTGCGGAAGACACTAATGGCGCACCAGCCACAAGGTGCGCCACTAGTAACAATTTTTTTATTATTTTTCCAAACATTCTAATGGCGCACCATGGCACAATGCGCCATTACTAGTGTAAACTAGTAATGGCGCACTGTGCCATGGTGCGCCATTAGAATATATACTTTTTTTATTTTTTTGCAAAACTTTTAATGGCGCACCAGAAGCAGGTGCACCATTAGTAACCAGGGTCGACCCCCTGCTCCACCGGCCGCCGCCGCCGACCCCCCGCACCCTCCCCCACTCCACCGCCGTCGACGTCCCACCGCACCCTCCCCTG
>NC_041389.1:672936468-672937175 GCF_002162155.2 Triticum dicoccoides | reverse complement strand
CGACCCCCGGCCCGCACCCTCCCCAACTCCACCGCCCCTGACGACCACCCGCACCCTCCCCGGCCCGCTCCACCGTCACAAATGAATGCAACTAAAATTGCTAAAAAAACAAATTTGATTATATTTTCAAATAAAAAATTTAATGATATTTTGAAATAATAAATTTCATGATATTTTTAAAAAAATTATTACTATTTTTATAAAAAAATATTACCGTTATGATTTAAACAAGTTTGAACATATTTAAACACAAATAAATATCAAACAGCATTTTAAATGCATAAATACAAAAAATGGGAAGCCTAGGAATCGAACCCAGGACCTCCTGATGTGTGTTCTACGTGCTGACCAGTCGGGCTAGTGGGCTTGTTCTGATGGAGTGGGGGTTATGTGTAATATAACCTGACCTGTCGGGCTAGTAAATTCTAATGGCGCACCGTGGCGGGATGCGCCACTAGAATGGTTGTACTTATGGCGCACTAGGGGTGCGGTGCGCCATTAGATCCCTCCCCCCAGTTCACCTGTTCCCCTCGCACTGTTGCCTCCCTCCCTCCCTCGCCAGATCCACTCGACCCAAGCCGCCGCCCCCTTGCTCCGCCCCCTCCGTCCGCCGCGCCTGCACGCTATCGGCGACGCCGCCGCCGCTATGGCCTTGCGCTGCCCCGATGCCGCCGCCCCGACCCCCGCTGGACTCCACCCCCGCCGCC
>NC_041389.1:672907074-672936169 GCF_002162155.2 Triticum dicoccoides | reverse complement strand
CCCCTGCAGCAGCCGGCGAGGGCGGCCCCGACGCGCCCACCCCGCCTGCCCCTGCCGTCCTCCGCCACCGGCCCCTGCTCTCCTTCGACCGCGGCGAGCGAGGACCCGGACGAGCTCGGACCCCGACCCCGACCCCTTCGCCAACCCCGACCCCGACCCCTCCGGCGACCAGTTACCTCTCCTCCTTCCTCCCTCTCTCCACCATTCCCCATTCCTTCCAACCGATGCTCCAAATTGAATGTATTGGCAGTGTGTTAACTGAATTTTCGCACTGCATTTTTGTAACTAGGGTTTATCTTGGGTAGGACCAGGAGATGTCTTCTGAATTTTTGTTTATCTTGAATATCTTGGGACAATATTTTGGCCATATGGTTAACACACTGAATTTTTTTGTCTTCTGAGATAGCTAATGGTTCATTCCAGTCTTTTGAGATAGCTAACAAAAAGAAGAATACAACAGTGAGGCAAAACCTAGTTACACCAAAACTATACTGGAGTAGTATTTCTTAATGATACAAGTTGATGAATAATGTAGCAACGTGAGTGTATTATGTATTGCCATCCATTCACTGAATTTTTTTGACAGTGTGTTAACTGAATTTTTTTGACAGTGTGCTAACTGAATTTTTTTGACAGTGTGTTAACTGGCCACTTATCTTCATTTCAAAGCCCAAGTTGCAGCCCTTTAGATTGACAGCTGGACAGAAGGTATCTTCTACTACATTTGGAGTATGGTTCTGGCTCACACTGTAGTTGTAATTCTACTATAAATTTGCACTACAAATCTATTGAAATTATACTATTAATACACTGCAATTACATGTCTACTATATTTACCTCCTCTTCTATACCTTGTACTAGAAGTCAGCAACAGAATATCAGTTCTACTTTTCCCCCTAGTAGATCTGGTAGAGTAAGAAACTCCCCTCATAATGATGCTTTTCTCTAGAAAAAATGATCCTGGATTTTTTATGGTATTCTTTGTGGTATTAAGAAGGAAACATGGGATACTATTTCTGTTAGGAGATGGTGTTATATTAAGATGCATATATTGTTATGTTACGCAAATTGTATCATCTTGCCACTTAAGTCAGCCTTCCCTTTAAGCAGAAAATTCAGTTAGGAGCTACTGTTAGGAGCTACTGTCAAAAACTTGAGCTACTGTCAAAAAATTCAGTTATGGCATCTAGAATTATGTCAGTTTTGTTTTGTAACTAGAAGACCAAAGTGTTAGGAATTCTGTCCAAACTGTAGTTTTCAGTATTCTGTCCAAACTGAAAACTGTTAAAAAGCATGATGTTTCTTGGATTTCTGTAATGATGATGATGATGGAACACATGGTCTTGGATTTCTGTAATGATGATGGAACATTATAAAGCATTGTACTCCAGTGTGTATGAAGGATACAAAAAATTTAGCAACTTCACTGATTTTATAAAGTTGTTCTTATATGGGTGAAACTTCACTTGTTTTTAGGCTAGTGCAGGGTGTTGCTTTATTGTGATGCCTCTCAATTACTTGTGATCACATTGAGAAAGACTTGCAAAGATGATGATCATATTTTACAGAAAACAATTTCTGTAAACACGTCGGTAACTTTACTAGTTTGCTGGGTTTTGTCTCCGACCATTGTGTCGTGATGAATTTGTAGGTACCCCGAGAGGCCCTTGAGTTTGCCGGAATATCGATTAACTTCTGTTCCGGCAAATTCGGGTACTCCATATGTCCTATTTTCAGCAAAGGTCATGCTGAAATTTTCCGTGAATTTTAGCATGACTTTGCTAAAAATCGGACATATGGGGTACTTGCTACTAATGCATGGGCCGGGGTAACTTAGTACTTAGTTCAGTAGGATCAACTGCCCCTTTATTATTGCTGCATTAAACCATAGGTGGCAATAGAGCCAAGTGATTAGTGCCAAGTGATTAGGCCCAACCTAGGTTTCACGGCCATAAGTGTTTTTTCATTTCTGCACCAGCATCATAACAATCACAACAAGTGTTCTGCACCAGCATCATAACAATCACATAACTACATAACAAAAGCAAACTTGTTCATCATTACAAAAGCAAACTTGTTCAACATAACAAAAGCAAACTTGTTCAACCACATAACTACAAACTGAGACACATAATACCACAAACAACTCAATATTCCCAGTAGTAGGGGTCATCCCAATGATCCTCCGCCTCTTGCCATTGCTTCAAACCTTCTTTGATGGTTTCGACTTTCTTCCATGCCTCGTAGGTGACGTACGCATCTTTCGCGGCGTACTCGATGAGGTTGTTTGGCAGTGGGCTGTTCCCCCATAGTTTGTGGTCCAATTTCTTGTTGATCTTCTGCTTCATTTCCTTGTAGGATGGGTGGATGAGGCTGGCTGCAAACTCAGCCAAAGACTGCCACTTCTTTCCATTGTTTGGAACTCTCCATTTGCGCTGCATGTCGATGAACTTGTCGGGGTTGATCTCCAAACCAGACAACTTCAGCTTCTCCTTGTCACCTCCAATGGAGAAGCCAACAAAGGTGTATAGCTTCTTCTCCTGCAGGAGCGGGCGGAGTTCCTTGGGCCTGCATCGAATTAATCTGGTGCATCAAATTCATCTACTTCAAAAACTTCAGAACTTCAGAGCTAGTATTGCATCTACTTCAGAACTTCAGAACTATTGCATCTACTTCAGAAACTTCAGAAACTACTAATTAAACAGAAACTTCAGAACTTCAGAAACTTCAGAACTTCAGAACTAGTATTGCATCTACTTCAGAACTTCAGAACTATTGCATCTACTTCAGAAACTTCAGAAACTACTAATTAGACAGAAACTTCAGAACTTCAGAAACTTCAGAACTGGATGTTTTTACCATTTGGTTGCCGCGGTGATGTGGTATACCAGGACGAGATCCTCCATGCATAACTGCAGAGCTGCAGCCATTTGCGGAGGTTCGTCTTCCCTGGTATACTCGACATCAACACCGATCGACCGAGAAAGCATGCCGCCGAGCCTCCTCCTGATCTCTCGGATCCTCTTGTCGGCTTCGTCTGGATTGCTGGTGCATATGACATCCAGCGGCTCCTTTAGGTGGATATCAACCTTGAGCGGCACGGTGTAGTCCTGCTTCTGCCCGGGGACCGGAACATCGTAGTCGACCACCAGCGGCTCCTTGCTAGACGCCTCACCACGGTGATGCTTGGCAAACGGAGGGGAGTTGCTCCATGATTCCTCCGCCATTGCCCTCCTGGCCAGTGATGGTGGAGGCAGAGGGAGGTAGAGGGAGGAAGATGGAGCGGCAATGGAATGAGGAGGGAGGCAGAGGGAGGAAGATGGAGCGGCAATGGAATGAGGAGGGAGGCAAAGGGAGGAAGATGGAGCGGCAATGGACTGGAAGAAAACCCCCTCTGTGTCGTGGGGAGTTGCCATTGGAGGGGAGACGTGGGGAGTTGCCAGGGAGGGGAGACGTGGGGAGTTGCCTCGAAAACTCAAACGTCCTACCCTTTGGCCCTCGAAAACTCTGGAGGGGAGACGTGGGCCCTTTGATTTCTCCTGTTTCTGAAACAAAACAAAAAAATAACAGCCATATTTTGCTCTAAAATTAATGATCACTGCAACCATATTAAGAGATCAATCTTCAAGCATTAAAACAGCACCAAAACAGTCACTGCAGCCATCCAAAATGGCACCAAAACAGCACCAAAACAACATCAGCCAAAACAACAAAAAATGCCACCAAAATGGCACCAAAGTATCAGCCAAAATGGCACCAGAGTTTTAATGCATTGTATCTTCACCATCAGCCAAAATGGCACCAAAATGGCACCAGATTTTGCATTGTATCTTCACCATCTGCCTCTTCATCACCAAAGTCTCATGCATTTTGCTACCTGAGAATTGTAGTAGAAAAAGTACATCAGGATCACATCAACAAAAACTATAGAGAAGGTTGATCACCAATCAAAACAAGGAACATGCAGTAATAGTATAACCTTCATGTCCCTTCGCTACTCATCGTTATCGATACGAAAACAAGGAACTCTATGCCCACTCCTGTTTTCCTCATCATCACTACAACCATAAGTGTTTTTTCATTTCTGCACCAGCATCATAACAATCACAACAAGTGTTCTGCACCAGCATCATAACAATCACATAACTACATAACAAAAGCTTCATTGGTGTCCCCGATTCCCAGCTTCACGGCCAGCTACTCGCACAACGCTCAGGCGGCGCCATTGGTGTTATCGGCGGCGGCGGTATTGGTGTCTCCGGCGCCGGCACAGGCATTGGAGCTTAATGCACCCGGGTGTACGCCGGTCAGCACCTTGCTAGCAAGCGGCCCCTCCGTCAGTTGCACGCCCGCCGTTGGCGGTGCCTCGACATTAGCCGAGCTCGACGCCATCATCACGGTAAATAATTAAGCCTCTCGGCCGAGGACTTCATCTCCTTTTGCCTTTGACTGGGCATCCTTGACG
Source organism: Triticum dicoccoides (assembly GCF_002162155.2). Lineage (NCBI taxonomy): Eukaryota > Viridiplantae > Streptophyta > Magnoliopsida > Poales > Poaceae > Triticum > Triticum dicoccoides. The sequence goes on along the minus strand of NC_041389.1, from coordinate 672,931,704 downwards.
CCCTACATGTTTTCGTAGGGCGCCGCCGATGTTCCGTGCACTCTCCTGCACTTCATGAACGACGAGTTGGTCCATGTCGCCAAGGGCAATATCATTCAACTGGGCAACCCCGTGTTCCACGGTAAACCGATGCCACCCACCATGTATAGGGTTCAACTGGTTCGGGTGCTGCCAGGCTGCGACGAGTTGTTACCTCCGATTGAACCCGTCGGGGCTGACGAAGAAGATCTGATGACCCTCAGCGCCTGCCTAAGCTGGCCCCTGCATTGGCCGAAGAGCCAGATTCGTTTGGGGGCGGGGGACACCACCCCACAGACAAGACCGCCAGTCGTGACGGCGCCGCGCCATGGCAAGAACGCCGCAACGCTACCGGACATGCCGGACATCCCTATGGCACAGGATCCGGACATGCATATGGCACAGGATCCGGACGACGACGACAACGACAACGATACATTTACCAAAGTCGATAAGTACTTTGCCGAACATGGGTACGGTGACGAGTTCGGCGGGCCTCCTTCTCAAGAACCCAACCAAGACAACCGCGATCTAGCTGGTACGGCGGAGAAATCCATGAATCGTGCTATTAATGTCTTGCTTTTCTCTTCCGGTCCTTTTGTTGCATACTTATATATTGCTTATGTATTGTCTGTTGTCTGGCTTGTGCATAGAGATGCCGTTGTATGTCGTGTAAAAGGGTAAGGTTCCCGGAGTCTACGACGACTGGGAGGAGTGTCGGAGACAGGTTCACCGTTTCAGCAGTAACAGTTACAAAGGGTACATCACTAGGGAGAAGGCAGAATCTAGATACGCCCGCTATCTAGTGGGAGAGAGGAGGGAGTGTTGGAGGAACCAGGTGAAGACCAGTTTCATTGCGATGATGCTCATCGTGATGACCGCAGCTCTCTTCTATGTGATGGTAGTTTAGATGATCGATATCAACTTGTAATGTGAAGACAAACTCGCTACGCGCGGTCTCCGAGACTTGTAATGTTCTATCTTCATTCGGTCTTTTGTATTCGGAGACTAATATGATGAATTGTATTCGGAGACTTACCTTCTATTGTATTCGATGAATCTGTTGTTGCTGTGTGGTGCTGTCTATATTCTGTCAAATAATATATTATGTAACCTGTGAAAAAATCAGAAAAAAACTAATATTAATACTAATGGCGCACCACACAAGACACTAATGGCGCACTGTAATAATCACACTAATGGCGCATCATCCACTGGTGCGCCATTAGAAAGCCAAAGCACATGGGTACATATGGCCCCCTGGGAGGAATTCTAATGGCGCACCGTAGGCAATTCTAATGGCGCACTGCTTGGTGCGCCATTAGAACACCAGATACTAATGGCGCACCTGTTGTGCGCCATTAGAATTTAATTCTAATGGTGTGATGCTAGTGGCGCACCAGTAGTGCGCCATTAGTAGGCAAAACTGGTGCGCCACTAGCATGCCTTTTCCTAGTAGTGCCCTATGCATAGGTTCATGGGCGGAACTCGCAAGTTGGTCACCAAAACATACATCAAGTGGCACGTGATATCCCATTGTCACCACAGATAAGCACGGCAAGACATACATCAAGTGTTCTCATAAAAGACTCAATCCGATAAGATAACTTCAAAGGGGAAACTCAATCCATTACAAGAGAGAAGAGGGGGAGAAGAAACATAAGATCCAACTATAATAGCAAAGCTCGCAATACATCAAGATCGTGTGAAGTCGAGAACACGAGAGAGAGAGAGAGAGAGATCAAACACATAGCTACTGGTACATACCCTCAGCCCCGAGGGTGAAATACTCCCTCCTCATCATGGAGAGCGCCGGAATGATGAAGATGGCCACCGTTGATGGGTTCCCCCTTCGGCAGGGTGCCGGAACGGACTCCTGAGAGGTTTTTGGTGGCTACAGAGGCTTGCGGTGGCGGAACTCCCGATCTATCTTCTGTTCTGGAAGTTTTAGGGTACGTAGGTATATATGGGTGAAAGGAGAACGTCGGTGGACCGAAGGGGGGGGCACGAGGCAGGGGGCGTGCCCCAGGGGGGTGGGCGCGCCCCCCACCCTCGTGAGCACCTCCCTTCTTTCTTGACGTGCACTCCAAGTCCATCGGGTGGCTTTCCTTCCAAAAATAACTTCTCCAGTTGATTTCGTTCCGTTTTGACTCCATCTGATATTCCTTTTCCTCGAAACACTGAAATAGGCATAAAACAACAAATCTGGGTTGGGCCCCCGGTTAATAGGTTAGTCGCAGAAATAATATAAAAGTGGATAACAAAGCCCAATATTGCCTAAAACAGTAGATAAAGTAGCATGGAGCAATCAAAAATTATAGATACGTTGGAGACGTGTCAAGTTCGTATTTTGACTTATAAGAATTTAAATCCACTCGGATTCGCATGCAACCGAACAAGGCCTAAATATCTTCACTCCCGCTGTGACCGAGTAAAAGTGGCAGCCTCACTTTCTCCCACCCCCCGCGTCGCCCTGTCCCCCGCCACCGCAACCATCACGCCCCGTCGCCGCCACCGATGACCATCTCTCCGGCCGAAATGGATAGCCCGCTCCCTTCCCACACCTTGCCGGCCACCGCTGCCGCAAACCACCCACGCGCCGCCTCCCGCCGGCTGTGGATGCAACGATCTGAGGATGGCCGGTCATTGTCCGTGGAAACACCCGTACCCATCCACTAACGTATAGGGTACTGGATTTGGTACGCCCGGCTGTGGATGCTCTAGATTGACACTTATTTTGACACAGAGCGAGTGTTATATTGTTTGTTGTTTGCATATTTCCCTACTTGTCTTCCGAAAGTTATTTATATTTCCCTGCCATATTTCAGTAGTGGGTAGTGGCTAACATCAGTGCCAATTCTTTCTAGCCTTCTTCTCATACATGTGAAATACAAACAACGAATATTCATTGGTTCATGTTTACAAACATGATTGATTACTGGTGCTAAAATGTGTGTGGCCCTGAGAGGCCATGGGTGGGTACTGAACTATCTTGCGACCAAGCGGACCTGAACCTTTTTCATGCCTGCACCACCATTTTGCTGGGCAATTGGCAAAAGGCCCTTTTTCTGGAATGACAACGGGAACGAAAGAGGCCCTCTCAAGTTCATTGCCACTGAGCTTTACAAGACCGCTTCCAGAAAGAACAGATTTGTGCACAATGAGTTCACGAACGAGAATTGGATCAAGTCGGTGGCCCGCCTACTGACCTCACAACAACTGGGGGAATTCGTGACTCTCTAGGAGTGGGAAAGTCAGATAATCCTGTTGCCAGCCCAAGAAGACCGCATTTCTTAGAACTTAACCACCAACGGAGCTTTCTCCTCTACTTTGTCCTATGGGGGGCTCCCGCCCGAGGTTCGACCCCGACAAGGTTTGGTCCACCCACGCTGATCCCAAGTGCAAATTCTTCGCCTGGCTCGCTCTCCATGAAAGAATCATCACTACGGACATGCTAGCTCTACGTGGTTGGCCACATGACCCCAGGTATCTGCTATGCCTTTAGGAGCCAGAAACGGCAAATCACCTCTGCAAGGATTTCCCTTCTCAGTCGCGGTTTGGAACTAGGTGAACACATGGACAAACGAGGGTTTACCGATATCGGGTTACCTCCCTGAGCCAGGAAACATGTCAAAATGGTGGGACATGATGCTTGCAAACCAGTCAAAGCAGGTGCGCCGGCGGCGCAGCGGAAGGATCATCTACACTTTATGGTCGATCTAGAAAGAATGAAATAGACGCATCATCACTGGACTCCGTCTGGCAATTAAACAATGCAAGTTGGCTTTTGCAAGAGCCATGCTGGGTACTGGCTAAGCTAGCATTTGGTGTCTTACGGTTTTGGTGGTTTTGCCACGTTCCCTGAAAATGTGTGCCTGTGTACATCGCGTTTTTTCACTCTCCTTCTATAAGAAAAGGCAGTACTTCGGCCGGTTCCCCACAAAAAATAATTGAGCACCATGGATCTCTAGCTTGCGCATGCAGCTAGCCTCTCACCATGGGCACCCGACGGGTCCGCTTGTTGATCATGATCATTTCTTGCATGCCACTTCCTCTAACTTACAAATACCTCATGTTTTAGATACGGACATGTTTTTCAAACGCATATACACACACGTGCACATCACTTGTGAAACGCATGTTTAATCAGGAGGAAGCTGAGAGCATCAGACTGTTTTTTTTAGGGGTAAGCCAAATTTTAATCCTCAAAATCCACAAAAAGTGGGATACAAGACCGGTCATGGGGATCGCCAAGCCACAAGTGGTGCCCCGGACCCCTTCTAAGAGAGAATTTGGCTAAGCTATGTGCTTCATAATTAACAGCACAACTCTCAAAAGGAAAAGAACACTGAAAAAGAGTAGACCGAAGATTGATTTCAGACACAATGGCCCCGTACTGTCCTCTGCTTCCCGAATTGATATCCGAGACAACTTTCTTGCAATCAGATGCAACTATGAAATTGTTGATGAGAAGATCCTCCGCAAGGAATATCGCTTCTCTGCATGCCAGCGCTTCCAGAGAAGCTGGATCATCCACGCCCTCCACCACAAGGGCTGAGCTTCCAAGATAATTTCCACTTGAATCACGACATACCGCAGCTGCTGACCCGCCTCTTCCTGGCCAAACTGCAGCATCCACGTGTATTTTGGCAAACCCCACTGGTGGAGCCTTGGGCCGAAGAGGACCTGGAGTGCTCGTACGTGCGGCCGTCCGTATAACAGTAGGCCGAAGCATTTTAGGCTCATCACAGTACCTGCTGATAAAATTCTGAACTGCTTGGGGGCTCTGGAAAATTCCCCCATGGATCGCCTTGCGCCTCGCGTACCATATTGACCACAGAGTTATTGAGATTAGGGCAAACTGATCACGAGTTAATGACTCAATCAACGAAAACAGCAATTGCTTCGCGTGCGGTTCAGTCAAAGCTGTCATTTTATGTGCTAGATCCTCATCCACCAATACCCATATACACCTAGACATTGTGCATTGCATCAACGAGTGTTTCCATGAATCTGGCATTCCGCATAGATCACATCTACTAGAGGCCGACATGTGACGGTGAGCACGCACATCCTCCGTGGGTAGGGAGTGTTTTGAAAGTCGTCAGAGAAACATCCGAACCTTGGCTAGCACGTCAGTTTTCCACAACTTCTTCCACATCCCTTCCTCTGACTGTATCGTCGACGTTCCCGGTACCCCCTCGAGCCACGCCTCACGATGCTGCTTAGTTTCAGATAACATTCTGTACGCAGATTTTACTGTGAACACGCCCTTACTATCAAAATTCCAGCACCAGAAGTCATCTATATTGCGTGTGCAAAGAGGAATGCCCAATATGATCATTGCATCCATCGGCATAAACACCTCGTTCACCCTTTGCTTGTTCCAACTAGCTATGGTTGAATCTATCAACTCTGATCCAAGCTGCGGTGGGTTACCAGAGATGCACCCATAGGGTCGTAACATCTCACTTCTTGGAAGCCAGTTATCCCTCCATATATTAGTGGTTGCACCATTACCAATCCGCCGAATCAGACCCTATTTTAGCACATCACGGCCTTCAATTATGGATCGCCAAATCTGTCTCGGATGCCCTCCTAGTGAAGCTTGAAGAATGCCACTAGTTGGGTAATATATGCTCTTAAGTAAACAGGCACTAAGAGAATTTGGCTCCTGTAGCAGGCGCCATGCTTGCTTTGCCAACATAGCCAAGTTAAACAATTCAAAATCTTTGAAACCAAGACCGCCCATACCCTTTGGCTTTGTCATAGTCTCCCAAGAGACCCAATGCGGTTTGCGTTTTCCTTCCTTAGAGCCCCACCAAAACTTTCGAATAAGCATATTAAGATGCTCACATAAGCCCCTTGGTAGCTTAAAGCATGACATGGAAAAGACGGCAACGGATTGCGCAACTGCTTTAACTAGGACCTCCTTACCAGCAGTGGACATGCAATTATCAATCCACCCTTGCACCTTGCTCCAGAGTCTGTCTTTTAAGTACTTGAAGGCCCCATTTTTTGAAGTACCAATATCAGACGGCATGCCAAGGTATTTTTCATTCATATTCTCGTTTGGCACATTGAGCATCATTTTTATCTCCAAACATGTGCTTTCTGAAACACCTTTGCTGAAAAAGATAGATGATTTGTCATAGTTGATTCGCTGTCCTGAAGCCTGACAGTAACTTTCCAGAGCATGGTTCACCTCTGTAGCCCCCACACCGTTTTCCTTGAAGAACAGCAGGCTGTCATCTGCAAAGAGTAGATGGTTTACCGGTGGCGTGGAAGGTGCTACCTGTAGACCATGCATGTTTGATGACTCAATGAGGGAGTCCTGGATTAGGGGGTGTCCGGATAGCCGAACTATCACCGTTGGCCGGACTCCTGGACTATGAAGATACAAGATTGAAGACTTCGTCCCGTGTCCGGATGGGACTTTCCTTGGCGTGGAAGGCAAGCTTGGCGATACGTATATGTAGATCTCCTACCATTGTAACCGACTCTGTGTAACCCTAACCCTATCCGGTGTCTATATAAACCGGAGGGTTTTAGTCCGTAGGACGAACAACAATCATACCATAGGCTAGCTTCTAGGGTTTAGCCTCTTTGATCTCGTGGTAGATCTACTCTTGTACTACCCATATCATCAATATTAATCAAGCAGGAGTAGGGTTTTACCTCCATCGAGAGGGCCCGGACCTGGGTAAAAACATCGTGTCCCTTGTCTCCTGTTACCATCCGCCTAGACGCACAGTTCGGGACCCCCTACCCGAGATCCGCCGGTTTTGACACCGACATTGGTGCTTTCATTGAGAGTTCCTATGTGTCGTCGCCATCAGGAAGGATGCATCGTCCCGTCTTTAAAGACGGCACCGTTGCTAAAGGAGCTTTGGCCATCGGCCAAACTCTCCGGCTAGGCGGTTTTCTTATGACCGCCGGTTCGGCCGCCGCGCCGACGATGACTTCTCGGGTCATCAAAAGCAATCTTCACGTCAACTCGGAGCTCACCGAGCAGTTAGATCCGATGGAGCTCTCTTCCTTAAACGAGCTCTTGGATCGCATCGCCGCCCTGGGAGTTGTTGGGGAACGTTGCAGAAAATAAAAAATTCCCTACGGTTTCACCAAGATCTATCTATGAGTTCATCTAGCAACGAGTGATAGGAGTGCATCTACATACCTTTGTAGATCGCGAGCGGAAGCGTTCAAGAGAACGGGGTTGAGGGAGTCGTACTCGTCGTGATCCAAATCACCGATGACCGAGTGCCGAACGGACGACACCTCCACGTTCAACACACGTACGGTTGGAGAAGACGTCTCCTCCTTCTTGATCCAGCAAGGGGGAAGGAGAGGTTGATGGAGATCCAGCAGCACGACGGTGAGGTGGTGGATGCAGCAGGAATCTCAGCAAGGCTTCGCCGAGCTCAACTGAGGAGGAGAGGTGTAGCAAGGGGGAAGGGAGGCGCCAAGTGCAAGGGTCCAGCTGCCCTCCCTCCCCCCCTCTATATATAGGGACCCCAAGGGGGGGCGCAGGCCCTAGGAGATGGGATCTCCTAGGGGGGGCGGCGGCCAAGGGGGAAACTTGCCCCCCAAGGCAAGTGGAGGCGCCCCCTCCCCTAGGGTTCCCAACCCTAGGCGCAGGGGGCCCCAAGGGGGGCGCACCAGCCCACCAGGGGCTGGTTCCCCTCCCACTTCAGCCCATGGGGCCCTCCGGGATAGGTGGCCCCACCCGGTGGACCCCCGGGACCCTTCCGGTGGTCCCGGTACAATACCGGTGACCCCCGAAACTTTCCCGATGGTCGAAACTCGACTTCCCATATATAATTCTTTACCTCCGGACCATTCCGGAACTCCTCGTGACGTCCGGGATCTCATCTGGGACTCCGAACAACTTTCGTTCTGCTGCATATTCATATCTCTACAACCCTAGCATCACCGAACCTTAAGTGTGTAGACCCTACGGGTTCGGGAGACACGTAGACATGACCGAGACGGCTCTTCGGTCAATAACCAACAGCGGGATCTGGATACCCATGTTGTCTCCCACATGCTCCTCGATGATCTCATCGGATGAACCACGATGTCGAGGATTCAAGCAACCCCGTATACAATTCCCTTTGTCAATCGGTACGTTACTTGCCCGAGATTCGATCGTGGTATCCCAATACCTCGTTCAATCTCGTTACCGGCAAGTCACTTTACTCGTACCGTGATGCATGATCCGTGACCAAACACTTGGTCACTTTGAGCTCATTATGATGATGCATTACCGTGTGGGCCCAGAGATACCTCTCCGTCATACGGAGTGACAAATCCCAGTCTCGATCCGTGTCAACCCAACAGACACTTTCGGAGATACCTGTAGTATACCTTTATAGTCACCCAGTTACGTTGCGACGTTTGGTACACCCAAAGCACTCCTACGGTATCCGGGAATTACACAATCTCATGGTCTAAGGAAAAGATACTTGACATTGGAAAAGCTCTAGCAAACGAACTACACGATCTTGTGCTATGCTTAGGATTGGGTCTTGTCCATCACATCATTCTCCTAATGATGTGATCTCGTTATCAATGACATCCAATGTCCATAGTCAGGAAACCATGACTATCTGTTGATCAACGAGCTAGTCAACTAGAGGCTTACTAGGGACATGTTGTGGTCTATGTATTCACACGTGTATTACGATTTTCAGATAATACAATTATAGCATGAATAAAAGACAATTACCATGAACAAGGAAATATAATAATAATCCTTTTATTATTGCCTCTAGGGCATATTTCCAACAAAAATCGCTACAGACTACGACCAGATTGGGCCTAAAACCGATCTGAGAGAGATTAACTCTCCCACCAGGCTACCCACCATGTTGTTGTGGTAGAGGAACAATATGGCGGCCCTTCTTCTATCTTAAGGACTAGCTATGTCCGGATTCCTGACCCCTCCATGCCGGATTCCCGCGGAGGGGAGAACACCACTCAAGCCCTGAACTTAAAGTCAGGCAGCAGGCTAGATTCATCGGACAATGTCCAAGAACCCAAGCTTCCAAGTTCGGAAACTTCTTGGCCCCTGAGTCTTAGATCGGACGGAGTTCAGAATTTAACTCCACCCGCCCACCCAAACATAAGCAATTTATCCCAAATCTGGCAAGAACCCGCTGAAACAGTACATCATTACTGGGCCAGATTCCTCCTGGTCATAAACAGGATAAAGGACTGCCGAGAAGAGGATGCAATTTCATTCTTCTGCACTAATTGCACGGACGAAGGAATCCTCAACGCCGTAAGTCGTCATGAAATTACACGCTTTGCTGACTTGGCGTCCATAGTACGAAAGTACTGTGCGATGGAGAGCGCTTGGAAAACCAAAATCAAATTTTGGGATAATCCGGCCTTGGACACAACCCTAGTCCAAAGTAAAAGGGTGCATCATTACCAGGCACCTGGGTTAAATACCAAAAAGCAAAAACCCTCTAAAGGGCATGGAACCGTACTAGAGGGATGGCTCAATGGACCCTGCAAAATTCATAGTACAGAGGGCGCCACTCCAACTCATAGCCTTAGAGCATGTTGGATACTACGGAAGGTGGCCAAAAGTGGCGAAGAGCTTCTAGCTCCAGAGCACCAGCCCAGCAATACCAGTACGGTATTAACAGTCTTCGAAACTTCCGCATCAAATAATATGCGGAAACGAACACTCTGCAGCCTTGCCGAAGTCCACCAGGTAGCAACAATAAATCCATGGAGTGACACGGCTATTACCTTTAACGCCAGTGACGAACCTAAATTCCGAACAGCCAGAGCACCAGCCGCATTGGTCCTCAGTCCAAAAGTGGACGGCTTTCGCCTTACCAAGGTACTCATGGATGGCGGCAGCGGATTATACCTCATTTACGATGAAACCCTTCGAAAAATGGAAATAGACTGGAGCCGCATTGAGCGAAGCAACACAACCTTTAGAGGAGTAATCCCCAATCGGGAAGCATGTTGTACAGGAAAAATCACACTGGATGTGGTGTTCGGCACTCCGGATAATTACAGGTCCGAGGAGGTCACATTCCAAGTGGCCCCGTTCAGCAGCGGATACCACGCTCTATTAGGGCGAGAGGCATTCACAATTTTTCAAGCTATACCCCATTACGGGTACATGAAGCTCAAAATGCCCGGACCCAACGGAATCATCACTCTTGCTAGTGACCCGGACATAGCACTCCGCGCCGAAAATAAAACAGCCGCACTTGCCCTTGAGGCACTATCCGAAGCCCTAGCGGCCGAGGAACTCACTGCGCTGCGCTCCACGGTGAACATGGATGATGTGATACTCGATAAGAGATCCAAGTCCACCTCTTTTAAACCGGCGGACGAAATAGTCAAATTCCAAGTCCATCCAACGGACCCTACAAAAACGGCCTCCATCGGGGCACAATTAAACCCTGATGTAGACGCCGCACTACGAGAATTCCGACGTGAAAATTGGGACATCTTTGCCTGGCACCCTTCAGACATGCCCGGAATCCCACGCCGGCTGGCCGAGCACAGCCTAAATATCCTAAAAGGATTCAAGACAGTCAAACAAGCTCTTCGGCGTTTCTCCGAACCTAAGAGACAGGCCATGGGAGAGGAGCTAGCCAAACTATTGGAGGCCAGATTCATTAGAGATATAAAACATCCGGACTGGCTAGCAAACCTGGTAATGGTACCAAAAAAGGACAAATCCTGGCGCCTGTGTGTCGATTTCAAGGACCTTAACAAGGCTTGCCCAAATGATCCCTTCCCCCTTCCCCGCATCGATCAAATTATCGACGCTACCGCAGGACACGATTCATTGTGCTTCCTCGACGCATACTCCGTCTACCACCAAATTAAGATGGCAGAGCCAGACCAAGCCGCAACGGCATTCATCACTCCATACGGCCCATTCTGCTTCAACACAATGCCCTTCGGGCTCAAAAACGCCGGCGCAACATATCAGCGCATGATTCAGACCTGTCTGGCAAACCAGATCGGCAAAATAGTGGAGGCATACGTAGACGATGTGGTCGTCAAATCCAAGCATGTCGAAACTCTAGTAGACGACTTGAGGCTCACATTCGACAATCTCCGAGCATATGACATTAAGCTCAACCCGGAAAAATGCGTTTTTGGCGTACCAGCCGGAAAGCTCTTGGGCTTCATTGTATCCGGTAGAGGAATTGAAGCAAACCCAGCCAAGATCCGAGCTCTGTCACAATTGGATATCCCAAAAGACCTCAAACAAGTACAAAAATTGACTAGGTGCGTGGCGGCTCTAAGCCGCATTATCTCCCGCTTAGGAGAAAAGGCATTACCCCTTTATCGCCTCCTGTGGCGCACCGAACACTTCGAGTGGACGGATGCCGCCACGGCCGGACTCGAAGAAATCAAAGCCATATTGGCAACAAATCCGGTCCTGGCCGCGCCCAACACGGGCGAACCAATGCTATTATACATCGCGGCAACCCATCAACTTGTAAGCGCGGTGCTCGTTGTCGAACGAGAAATGGACGGGCACAAGTTCCCTCTCCAAAAACCAGTTTACTACGTGTCCACTGTCCTAACTCCATGCAAGTCACGGTACCTGCATTATCAAAAGATAGCATTAGCGGTGTTCATGGCATCCCGGAAGCTGCGACACTACTTCCAAGAGTTGTAACATCCCAAATTTCCAATTTGGCATGTTATACATAGGTCATCCATGCATACCATATTTTATTGCATTTCCGTTTGCAATCCTCAAAATCCTAAGCAACTCAAGGACCCTCGGAGAGAGTTGGGGATTTTTCGATTTTCATATTTGATTTTTATCAAGTAGTGAAGACGAGGATTTTTGGTTTTAATTATTTTTCTCTCCGGAAAATATTTCATTTTAAAATAAATAAATGAGGGGAGATAATATGACTTCTCCAAAATAATGGAAATATCGGAGGACAAATGTTAAAATCATTATTTGGTTTTTATTTGATTTATTTTGGAATTTTATTCGCCCTAGAAATTTGCATGTTTTAAAAATTGCATTTTAGGGGCCAAGAAAAGTTCATCCTGTTCTAAATATTCCATTTAGACGGAGAAAACTTGTTTTGGAATTTTTAGATTTTTATTTATTTTTCTAGGATTTTTCTAAGTTTCGGCGGAACATTTAAGAAAAAGACCGCGCCCGACTGGGCCAAAGGCCCAGCCGAGCAGGCCGGCCCAGCCGCCCGCCGCCGCCGCCTCCTGCGCGCGTGCCCCGCCGCCGCCGACCCGGACTCCGAGTCCGAGCCGGACTCCGCCTCCGCCGCCTTGCCCCCTCCTCCAAGTCGCCCCCCTGCCCCCTTTATATACCGCCGCTGTCACATCCCTAGCTTCTGCTAATGCACTAGGCTAGACCTCATGTGTGCATCATGTTTAACTTTTGAATGAACTTGAAATGGGGATTGCTCAAACCCTAGCATTAAAGGAATTCACTAGGTTCACCTAAAATACTTTCAAGTAAGTCCAAATGGCTTTCAAAAATGTTCATGATTTTTGACAAAGGTGAAAAACCTCTACCAAAAATGATGCCAATATTTTTGGGCCATTATGGATTTTTGAATAATCCATATTGTATTTGAATTGGGGCATTTAAATACTATTAATATTTTTAAATGCTCCAACAATTCTGAAAATAGTTAAGGGCCTCTGTGATAATTCATTTAATGGCCACAATTATTTGCAGGATTTATTAAAATGATTTGGGCTATAAACTAAATCAGAAACAAAACTACAGAAATAGAAAAGAGAAACAAAATAGAAAAAAAGGGGAGAGAGGCTTACCTGGGCCACTTACCAGCTGGCCCAGCAGTTCGGCCCAGCAGACTGGCCACGCCAGTCATCCCTCTCCTCTCGCCAGAAGGACAGCACGCGTGGCCGACGCGCGCGAGCACGCGCCTCGCCAGCTCCTGCTTGCCGCCGAGGGTCTGGATGCCTCTCCCGAGCGCCACGCAACCCTCAGGCCGCTCTCAACTCCCTCCCGTGCTCATCCCCTTCTCCTGCTCTCCCTCTCGCTCCGTACCTCGGGCCCGAACGGAGCCGCCGCCACCGACGCCGATTACCGCAGCCACCATGCTCCCCTCGCCTCGCCGACGTGCCAAGAAGCTCCGCCCCGACCCCCTCTCCCTCCCCACCGATCCACAGCCCTCCGGAAGCCCTGCATCACCGCCATCGCCGTCGTCTTCTACCTCGGACCCGCCGGTCATCTTCGTCAAATTCGCCGGCTCCGGACCGTCCCCGACCTCGCCGAGCATCTCTTCGTGACCGTGGTGAGCCCCCGGTCCTCTTCCCCCTAATCCCGCCTTCATTTGTTTGCCGTAGCCGCCGCCCCCTTGCTTACCGTAGCCGTCGCCGCGCGGGCTCGTTGCCGGCGAAGCCCCGGTGACCAAATGGCCCCGCGCGTGCGTCCGTTGCACTCGCAACGACCCGTGGAGCAACGCTAGCGTGGCAGCTAGCTCGTTTGCAAGCCGCAGCGCTAACCCCGCACCCACCCGAGCTCCGGCCGCCGCCCCGCTCGCCACCGTTGCTGATTCCGACCACCTCAGCACCTCCCGCTGCTACCAAACGACGCGCCTCACCACGACGCGTCCGTAGAGATCAACCGCGGCTCAAACCGCTGTCTGTACGCGAAACCCGAGCAACTCCGGCGTGTTGCCGCCCCGGGTTTGGTCGCCGCCGGCTGGTCTCTGGTGATGCCGACGTGGCGCACTTACTTAGTCGCTAATGACCCTGCTAACAGCCCTATCTCTCACTGACATATGGGCCCCACGCCCTTAACTAACCACGGTTAACCCCCTGTTTAGTTTAAGTTAACCACAGTGGCCCCACGCGTCGGATTTGACCTAGCTGACATGGCCGTTGACCGGTCCCACCTGTCAGTGAGTTAAAACAACCCTGTGTCACTGACGTGTGGCCCCCACACGTCAGGTTTGACCAGCAGCAGCGTCTGTTGACCTGCTGACGTCACGGTGACGCACTGCTGACGCAGTATTTGTTTCTGGAATTTAAATAATTCTTAAATGATTTATTAATTCCAGAAAATTGTATAAACTTCTAAAATTCATAGAAAATCAACCGTAACTCCAAATTAAATAATTTATATATGAAAAATTATCAGAAAAATTCAAGGAATCCATCTGTACCATTTTCATGCATGATAGAACAACTTATAGCTACTGTTTAGCACAAATCAAATAAACGGCATTTAAATAACCACATATGGAGTTTGAATTGAATCTTGGATTCAAACCAACTTCATTTAATCTGGTTTTAGGTGCATTAGCCCAAAACACATTCATTTTGCCATGTCATGATCATGCATCATATTGTGCATTGCATTGATTGTGTTCCTTTCTGTGTTGCCGGTATTTGTTCCCTCTCGATAGACGTGATACCGATGATGTGATCGTTGACACTGATGAAGACTCAATGTTATCTTCAGAAGTGCCAGGCAAGCAAAACCCCCTTGTTCATTCCGATACAATTCCACTCTCTCGCTCCTGCTCTCTTTTACTGCATTAGGACAACAACGATTCAACTGTTACTTGCTGCGGTAGCTGAACCCCTTTATCCTTTGCATGACCTGTCATTGCCACAGTAAATAGATGAAACCCACTAGCATGAGTAGGAGTTGTTTGAGCCCTGATGTGCCTACTCATTTATGTTTGTTGTCATGCCTGCTACTGCTTAGAGTTGAGTCAGGTCTGATTCATCGGGGATGAGTCAGAGGCATGTGAACATGTCCTACTGTGTGTGAGCTAAGTGTGTGAACACGATTTGGTAAAGGTAGCGGTGAGAGGCCATGTAGGAGTACATGGTGGGTTGTCTCATTGCAGCCGTCCTCAGGAACTGAGTTCTGTGTTTGTGATCCATGATTCAGCTACTACCACGCATTGGGCCCGAAACCAATGGACCCTCTCGGCTTCTTGATCACCCTTGTCCTCTGTCCAGGAGTTGCAAGTAGTTTCTGGTGTTTGTAGTATGCTGGAGGCCGTGCGCAGCGCTGACCGTAGGGGTGGGCTGTGATGCGGTAGGCACGTGGCCGGGTAAACCGGGCGCCCGTTTGGTGTCACGGAACCCTGTACACATCGTTTGGGGCTGTGAGCGAAACTCCGGCCGGATCTCCTCATGGATGGAACCCGAATAGGCGATAAACCTGGACTAGAGACTTGAGTGTTTAGGCAGGCCGTGGCCGACACCCACGTTGGGCTTCCGCTTGAAGGTTGCCGAGTACATGTCGTGTAAACGGCGGTAAGTGGTGAGAGCGTGTGTGAAGAAGTACACCCCTGCAGGGTTAACATCATCTATTCGAATAGCCGTGTCCGCGGAAAAGGACTTCTGGGTTGCTTATATCAGTTCATAGACAAGTGAAAGTGGATACCCTAAAATACGCAAGATAAGTGTGAGTGCTATGGATGGCGTTCTCGTAGGGAGACGGGAGCGGATCTATAGTGGTGTATTGATATGGTGAATATGTGGACTCGTGTGCGCCACCTCAAAAGAGTTACTCGCAGTCGTAGTTCAGGATAGCCACCGAGTCAAAGTTGGCTTGCTGCAGTTAAACCCCACCACCCCTTTGTTGATAATGATGCATATGTAGATAGTTCTGATGTAAGTCTTGCTGGGTACATTTGTACTCACGTTTGCCTATTTTATGTTTTTGCAGAGAGACTTCGGTCTCGCTAGTAGTTCCGTGTGGACTTCGACGTTTAGCTTGATACCTCAGCTACGATCTTGTGCCTCGGCAGGATCTGGTAGATAGTCAGGCTTCTCAGTCCTTTTCATTTATAGATGTCTGTACCCAGACATGATAGCTTCCGCTTGTGCTTTGACTTGTATGCTCTGAGTGTTGGGTCATGAGACCCATGTTTGTAATATCTCACTCCTCGGAGCCTATTTTTAAATACTTGAGTCGTAGAGTCATGTTGTGATGCCATGTTGTATTTGCACGTATCGAGCACATTGTGTGTATGTTATTGAAATGCTTGGTATGTGTGGGATCTGACCATCTAGTTGTTTATCTTTAGTAGCCTCTCTTACCGGGAAATGTCTCCTAGTGTTCCATTGAGCCTTGGTAGCTTGCTACTGCTCCGGAACACTTAGGCTGGCCGGCATGTGTCCTTCTTCGTTCCTGTGTCTGTCCCTTCGGGGAAATGTCACGCGATGAATACCGGAGTCCTGTTAGCCCGCTACAGCCCGGTTCACCGGAGTCCTGCTAGCCCAGTGCTACAGCCTGGATTCACTCGCTGATGACCGACACGTTCGATGCTGGGTCATGGATGCCTATCCCTGTAAGTCTGTGCCACTTTGGGTTTACGACTAGCCATGTCAGCCCGGGCTCCTTATCATATGGATGCTAGCGACACTGTCATATACGTGTGCCAAAAGGCGCAAACGGTCCCGGGCTAAGGTAAGGCGACACCCGTGGGAATACCGTGCGTGAGGCCGCAAAGTGATATGAGGTGTTACATGCTAGATCGATGTGGCATTGAGTCGGGGTCCTGACAGCGTTGGTATCAGAGCTTGACTGCCTGTAGGATTACCAAGCCAAACTGGTCGAAGTTGAGTCTAGAAATTCTTTAGTTATATAAGGGAATTGATTGTGGAATGGAACGTAAGGCTCTTTTTACTCCTTATACCTCATGCCCTTCTGATCTGAGTCATCTTATCTTTCCTACGGGGTTAAGGAACTAGGTCTTCTCATCTATCTATCAGGATCACGTGTACTAATCCGTAGACTTATAGATTGTTGGATTTAAGCTTGAGTTCAGTTTCTTCTACTTCCGTACGTTAACTGTTGATCTCGAAACCTTGATATTGTGTTTCTGAGTGGTTATGCCACCATTTTTGTGAATGTCTCAAATTTTTTCTGAGCATTTACAGCCGTTATGCTGTCCGAGTCATCCCAGGTTTCTAGATAGTCTGAAGCATTTGCAAAATCCCTCCCTCTGGTTTCAATGTTCCTTTGGGTCAGATTAATCACACAAATCAGTGAGTTGAGGTACTTTATTGCCTTGACATATATGTTGGAGCTAGTACTATGACCCTAGGTGTCTTAGGGGATCATCTAGTAATTTAGCCATGATTTGTGTTTCCAGTGTGATGATTCTGGCCATCATTCTCGAAAGCATCCTGTGATGCCATTTAGTTAGTAGGTATTCTATTCCTGGGTTCTTAAACCCGATATTCACCCTACTTACATCATGTTGATAGTGTTGCTAGTTCCTTTAGTATATTAGTAACCTTTGCGATAGTCCTCGAGGTCCGTGGTATATCCTTCTTCCAAATACCATGAACTACTTATGGCAGAAGTTCCTCGTTGAACTGAAATATCACAACAGGATTATTCTTGATGAGTTCTCCATGCTATATTGTGACTCTGCCAGCTCAACCTTTCTGCATGGGTTATCCGGAAGAATTATGTTGAAATCGTTCGACATACTAATCTATGCATCCACAACTCAGAAAATTATATGTTCCTTTGAGTTGTTCTCTTTAGTTGCATTCTGACCCTCGTCTATCAATTGATAGTCAAGAGTATGCGTGCATTCATTCATCGATGCCTGTTACTCTTGTGGTCCGTCAAGCCATTCTATTCCAGAGAGTGACTTGGAGAAAACAAACTCCAGTACCTCATCCATATTTAGGATTGGGTCAAAGTAGTTGTGTTCCGCACATCAAGATACAATCCAGCTTCTGGTCTGCTCTACCCTGAAGTATTACCTTCTTTATGACAGGAATTTCATGAGAATTGCACCACCTTTTGTGAATTCTTGACATAGTGATACTTCACGCCATCCTTTTTCATTCCTCGGTTCCGTGTTGTTGCAGCCGGAGTGCCGACAAGTGAATCATGATGTGTGAAATCAATACTCCTAGCAACTCCGTTGCTTGGTAGTTAAATGGACAATAACGTCATCCTTAGTGAGTTGACTATTGAATCATCACCCTAAGGTTGATTGTGCTACCTGGTCCATTTTCCTGGTGCACCCTTCGATTGATGAGTTAGGATCTTGTCAAGTCCTCACTCATTTGATTATATCGTCTTGCCCTCAAAAGCGAGATTGTTCTCGAGCTTAGTAACATACCGGTGGTTCGTGATTTTCCGTATATCTTCTCGGAAATATTACCAGGTTGTCACCTGACCGCTATGTTGAGTTCGTGATCAAGTTGGTTTATTCCTGTAAACCACCCCTTCTCCAAGGGTCTGTGTGGGATACCCCTGAGCTAGTTGGTCAAGCTAAACAACAACTTGGAGAGTTGGGAGATAAAAGCTTGCCTGACTTAGTTCGTTCCAAAGGGATATTCTTGTGTAGTGTGTGTTGAAGAAAGATGATATCTTCATCGATTGGTCCCTGTGATCAGTTGCTGGACCTATTGTCTTATCAATCCTTTGATTTGAGTGTGGGCTATCGTCAAATCAAGTTAGAACCAACGATGTTCGTAATGTTGTCTTACTCGTGGTTGATCCCTCGAGCATACACCATTATATTCTTTGGTCTGACCAATGCTATCACCGTGTTCACTTAACTATGGAATTCCTTCTAAAAGGGAACCTGGATGAATTGTTGTTGAGCCCATCGACAACATCCTTATCTTCTCCATGATTCTGTTGGACATTAAGCTAGTGTTGGAAACTTTGTAAACAATGCCTTCGAGTTCCGTCTCTGAGGTATATGTTTGGATGAAAGAAGTGACTTCCTTTGATTCACGTGCATTTGATGTAAGTTGCCGTCGTGAATTCGAGAAAGATTGTTTTGTTCTTTTGGAATCATCCCAAATCAGTCATGCACGTGCGAAGAATTCTGTGGTCTGTTAGACTGATCATCTTCATTCCATATGTATATCCTAGCACACCAAGCCACTGATTGACTTGTTCAAGGAAAAGAAGTCTATGCTCGGGATCTAATCCATGGACTTGCGTAAAGACTTCGATATCCTCGATGATGGTTCCCCACCTGAACTCGGTAGTGTTTAATTATAAGACTACTACGTGGCCATGCTTGTCCGGGACAACGTGTTCACATGTTTGTAGCAGATCCAGCTCATGTTTTGGAGCTTGCTATCGTAGTTCATCTCCCGAGAATCTCGCAACGTCATCTCGTCGATTTGTGTTGCAAACTTTCATTTTTCTTCCTAGACTCGATGGGTCTGGAATATTCTGACACCAACCAGATCTGAATCTCAGGCAGATATGATGGTTGGAACATTTCCCCAAGAACTATAATATTGGTTCCTCGATAACTGGTAAAGTGGATGTCGTGGCCAGCACCACCCAGCCGAAAGACCTATTATTGTAGTATCTTGATTGAAGAAGTTGGCCACCTCCCCATAAGGATTTCGTAGGATTTACCTCCGTAACTGTTCCTTATGGATTCTATTGCTCCCGAAGTCCGACTTTTACTTGATGTTCTAGATATCAAACCATATCTATGAGTGGGTTACACTAGCACATCAAGGAGAACATTAGAAGCGGAGTGCTAAATGTCTCTCGGTCGATCATCCAGATTTTGTTTTCCTTGGCCTCGCTAAGGTGAAATCTGAGAAAGTGTTATCTTCCTTTGCATCTGCATCATCCATCCTCATTCATCATGGTAGCAAGTTGTGTTGCCAGGATCCTTGACACGGATGTTGGTAAAACCTTGATGATTGTGGAAATGCTCAAGTTCTTGAGAGCACGTACAAGCGCTACGTGTTATCATCGGCACTAACGGGGATGCTCTCCGTTTCCCCGGCAATGCTATGATCCTTTCAAACAGTGAATTCACTCTCTATGGTTGGATCCTTCCCCAGTTACCAGAATCATTCCCAGCATTTGCATTTTGTTCCTTGCTTGCACCGCCAATGTGCCATTCTACCATGGGTCTCTTCCATTTCCGGTGGTAAGCAAATTCATCCATTACGTTGTCTTCAACAAGGTAATCCACATCATCCAAGTTTGAGTATGCCATTCTACCGAACCCCTCTAAATGATCGATTATGATTTGCCTTAGGCTGATATAGGGAGTTTCAATGATCTCTGAATCAAAGGTAATTCTTTTTCCCACTTAAGGGGATATATCTTCGAGTCACCTTCCCTAAGGTGCATCATTATGGTGTCATGTCAACTCAACTCCTCGCTACGTTGACAACCGTTTACCACCTTCTTAGGTGTGGAATCGTTGTCTACCTAGTGAACCTTCGTCATCTGTCTCACTCCATTTCTTCAGATCTGTGCTTCGTCTCTCAGCTCGAGAGATGTTGCTATGTCCCATTCCGTGAGTTAATCCTGAGTTGTTCGTTCTTTGAGAAGATTAATTCTTCTAGAGTTTTCCTTTCCTCTTCTTGTCATGTTAGTTGGAGTTCTCAGAGAAAGACTTCGAGACAATGATGGTGATCGAATCAACGCTCTTATGAAGTGCACCCTGGATCGTGAAGATTTTACTAGTTGCGTTTCCCCTTCACAATTACCCTACGCTTGAATCTCGGGACAAGATTTTTGTTTAGTGGGGGTGAGTTGTCACATCCCTAGCTTCTGCTAATGCACTAGGCTAGACCTCATGTGTGCATCATGTTTAACTTTTGAATGAACTTGAAATGGGGATTGCTCAAACCCTAGCATTAAAGGAATTCACTAGGTTCACCTAAAATACTTTCAAGTAAGTCCAAATGGCTTTCAAAAATGTTCATGATTTTTGACAAAGGTGAAAAACCTCTACCAAAAATGATGCCAATATTTTTGGGCCATTATGGATTTTTGAATAATCCATATTGTATTTGAATTGGGGCATTTAAATACTATTAATATTTTTAAATGCTCCAACAATTCTGAAAATAGTTAAGGGCCTCTGTGATAATTCATTTAATGGCCACAATTATTTGCAGGATTTATTAAAATGATTTGGGCTATAAACTAAATCAGAAACAAAACTACAGAAATAGAAAAGAGAAACAAAATAGAAAAAAAGGGGAGAGAGGCTTACCTGGGCCACTTACCAGCTGGCCCAGCAGTTCGGCCCAGCAGACTGGCCACGCCAGTCATCCCTCTCCTCTCGCCAGAAGGACAGCACGCGTGGCCGACACGCGCGAGCACGCGCCTCGCCAGCTCCTGCTTGCCGCCGAGGGTCTGGATGCCTCTCCCGAGCGCCACGCAACCCTCAGGCCGCTCTCAACTCCCTCCCGTGCTCATCCCCTTCTCCTGCTCTCCCTCTCGCTCCGTACCTCGGGCCCGAACGGAGCCGCCGCCACCGACGCCGATTACCACAGCCACCGTGCTCCCCTCGCCTCGCCGACGTGCCAAGAAGCTCCGCCCCGACCCCCTCTCCCTCCCCACCGATCCACAGCCCTCCGGAAGCCCTGCATCGCCGCCATCGCCGTCGTCTTCTACCTCGGACCCGCCGGCCATCTTCGTCAAATTCGCCGGCTCCGGACCGTCCCCGACCTCGCCGAGCATCTCTTCGTGACCGTGGTGAGCCCCCGGTCCTCTTCCCCCTAATCCCGCCTTCGTTTGTTTGCCGTAGCCGCCGCCCCCTTGCTTACCGTAGCCGTCGCCGCGTGGGCTCGTCGCCGGCGAAGCCCCGGTGACCAAATGGCCCCGCGCGTGCGTCCGTTGCACTCGCAACGACCCGTGGAGCAACGCTAGCGTGGCAGCTAGCTCGTTTGCAAGCCGCAGCGCTAACCCCGCACCCACCCGAGCTCCGGCCGCCGCCCCGCTTGCCGCCGTTGCTGATTCCGACCACCTCAGCACCTCCCGCTGCTACCAAACGACGCGCCTCACCACGACGCGTCCGTAGAGATCAACCGCGGCTCAAACCGCTGTCTGTACGCGAAACCCGAGCAACTCCGGCGTGTTGCCGCCCCGGGTTTGGTCGCCGCCGGCTGGTCCCCGGTGACGCCGACGTGGCGCACTTACTTAGTCGCTAATGACCCTGCTAACAGCCCTATCTCTCATTGACATATGGGCCCCACGCCCTTAACTAACCACGGTTAACCCCCTGTTTAGTTTAAGTTAACCACAGTGGCCCCACGCGTCGGATTTGACCTAGCTGACGTGGCCGTTGACCGGTCCCACCTGTCAGTGAGTTAAAACAACCCTGTGTCACTGACGTGTGGCCCCCACACGTCAGGTTTGACCAGCAGCAGCGTCTGTTGACCTGCTGACGTCACGGTGACGCACTGCTGACGCAGTATTTGTTTCTGGAATTTAAATAATTCTTAAATGATTTATTAATTCCAGAAAATTGTATAAACTTCTAAAATTCATAGAAAATCAACCGTAACTCCAAATTAAATAATTTATATATGAAAAATTATCAGAAAAATTCAAGGAATCCATCTGTACCATTTTCATGCATGATAGAACAACTTATAGCTACTGTTTAGCACAAATCAAATAAATGGCATTTAAATAACCACATATGGAGTTTGAATTGAATCTTGGATTCAAACCAACTTCATTTAATCTGGTTTTAGGTGCATTAGCCCAAAACACATTCATTTTGCCATGTCATGATCATGCATCATATTGTGCATTGCATTGATTGTGTTCCTTTCTGTGTTGCCGGTATTTGTTCCCTCTCGATAGACGTGATACCGATGATGTGATCATTGACACTAATGAAGACTCAATGTTATCTTCAGAAGTGCCAGGCAAGCAAAACCCCCTTGTTCATTCCGATACAATTCCACTCTCTCGCTCCTGCTCTCTTTTACTGCATTAGGACAACAACGATTCAACTGTTACTTGCTGCGGTAGCTGAACCCCTTTATCCTTTGCATGACCTGTCATTGCCACAGTAAATAGATGAAACCCACTAGCATGAGTAGGAGTTGTTTGAGCCCTGATGTGCCTACTCATTTATGTTTGTTGTCATGCCTGCTACTGCTTAGAGTTGAGTCAGGTCTGATTCATCGGGGATGAGTCAGAGGCATGTGAACATGTCCTACTGTGTGTGAGCTAAGTGTGTGAACACGATTTGGTAAAGGTAGCGGTGAGAGGCCATGTAGGAGTACATGGTGGGTTGTCTCATTGCAGCCGTCCTCAAGAACTGAGTTCTGTGTTTGTGATCCATGATTCAGCTACTACCACGCATTGGGCCCGAAACCAATGGACCCTCTCGGCTTCTTGATCACCCTTGTCCTCTGTCCAGGAGTTGCAAGTAGTTTCTGGTGTTTGTAGTATGTTGGAGGCCGTGCGCAGCGCTGACCGTAGGGGTGGGCTGTGATGCAGTAGGCACGTGGCCGGGTAAACCGGGCGCCCGTTTGGTGTCACGGAACCCTGTACACATCGTTTGGGGCTGTGAGCGAAACTCCGGCCGGATCTCCTCATGGATGGAACCCGAATAGGCGATAAACCTGGACTAGAGACTTGAGTGTTTAGGCAGGCCGTGGCCGACACCCACGTTGGGCTTCCGCTTGAAGGTTGCCGAGTACATGTCGTGTAAACGGCGGTAAGTGGTGAGAGCGTGTGTGAAGAAGTACACCCCTGCAGGGTTAACATCATCTATTCGAATAGCCGTGTCCGCGGAAAAGGACTTCTGGGTTGCTTATATCAGTTCATAGACAAGTCAAAGTGGATACCCTAAAATACGCAAGATAAGCGTGAGTGCTATGGATGGCGTTCTCGTAGGGAGACGGGAGCGGATCCATAGTGGTGTATTGATATGGTGAATATGTGGACTCGTGTGCGCCACCTCAAAAGAGTTACTCGCAGTCGTAGTTCAGGATAGCCACCGAGTCAAAGCTGGCTTGCTGCAGTTAAACCCCACCACCCCTTTGTTGATAATGATGCATATGTAGATAGTTCTGATGTAAGTCTTGCTGGGTACATTTGTACTCACGTTTGCCTATTTTATGTTTTTGCAGAGAGACTTCGGTCTCGCTAGTAGTTCCGCGTGGACTTCGACGTTTAGCTTGATACCTCAGCTACGATCTTGTGCCTCGGCAGGATCTGGTAGATAGTCAGGCTTCTCAGTCCTTTTCATTTATAGATGTCTGTACCCAGACATGATAGCTTCCGCTTGTGCTTTGACTTGTATGCTCTGAGTGTTGGGTCATGAGACCCATGTTTGTAATATCTCGCTCCTCGGAGCCTATTTTTTAAATACTTGAGTCGTAGAGTCATGTTGTGATGCCATGTTGTATTTGCACATATCGAGCACATTGTGTGTATGTTATTGAAATGCTTGGTATGTGTGGGATCTGACCATCTAGTTGTTTATCTTTAGTAGCCTCTCTTACCGGGAAATGTCTCCTAGTGTTCCATTGAGCCTTGGTAGCTTGCTACTGCTCCGGAACACTTAGGCTGGCCGGCATGTGTCCTTCTTCGTTCCTGTGTCTGTCCCTTCGGGGAAATGTCACGCGATGAATACCGGAGTCCTGTTAGCCCGCTACAGCCCGGTTCACCGGAGTCCTGCTAGCCCAGTGCTACAGCCTGGATTCACTCGCTGATGACCGACACGTTCGATGCTGGGTCATGGATGCCTGTCCCTGTAAGTCTGTGCCACTTTGGGTTTACGACTAGCCATGTCAGCCCGGGCTCCTTATCATATGGATGCTAGCGACACTGTCATATACGTGTGCCAAAAGGCGCAAACGGTCCCGGGCTAA
>NC_041389.1:672898549-672906594 GCF_002162155.2 Triticum dicoccoides | reverse complement strand
GAGCCGCCGCCGCCCCTCGCCGACCCCGCCGCCCCTCGCCCGCCTGCCGGAGTCGCCCCGCCTGGCCGGACGACCTCATCGGAGGTAGCCGCCACCCGCCGCCCGGTTTTTTTTGAAAAAAACCCCTTCGTATTTTAAAAAAAAACTAGTTCGTTTTTTTATATAGATCGGTTCTATTTTTTTCGGTTTATTTACTTAGCGAGCGTTCGCTCGTTCGTTCATTCTAATGAACGTGTTCGTCGTTTAGTTTCTGCTAACGAACGTTCGTTCGTTTAGCCGTTCGTCGTTTTTCTTTTTATCGGATTTATTCCGCGATTTTTCCTGATCGCGATTTTTGATCCGATTTTCGTTCTAGCTTAACGTTTCGCTCGTTTATCAGAATCAGGCGATTCAAGCGCCTGGAGTTTCATCTCGAAACCCTCTTTCCAAATAGCCAACTCAAACAAGTTTTTCACTCTGTAAAAATTTGACCCTAGTTCAGATTAGTAAACGGATCTTATTTCTTTCGCCGTTTGAGTTTCGTTGCTCGGTTTGGTTTGATTCTTTTTGCGAACCGGAGTTCTTAAGTTGAACTCTCCGGTCAACCTCTTTTAGTTGAAGTTTCGTTTGTGCATCTTTGCTTGTTTACTTATGTATGTATTGTTTGCTTGCGATAGAATTCCCGGAGTGCGAAGCGTGTTACTACGAGTCTCTAGGATTCCCGGATCGTCAGCAAGGCAAGTAACACTTTGATCATACTCTTTTCATACCCAGTTTTTATGCATTAGATTCAACCCTCACACATTGCATGATTAGAATGTCATTAACTTGTGGGTTGGGAAGTAGTAGTTGAGGTAGAACCTATTGCCCTGTTATTATCAAACCCTTGGGAGTTACTTCTACGTGTTGCTTATATTGCTATGCTATGCTCGTAGACGTGGTTGGGTTTGAGAGATATCCATGACAGATGTGAGATTGTTAATTAATGGTTAACTTAAGGTGGCAACTTTAATACACATCTGGGTGGATTGAGGCACCTGGGGAACCCAGTGTTGTCTGTTTTGTTTTGGAAATCCCGGGGTATGCGTGTGATCTTCCTATGGACCGCCACCCAGGCTCAAAGGGAACTGAGATTATTCATGCTAGAAACTTCCGTGTGCAGCCACAAGCTATTATGGGCTCTAGCATAGTTGAGTAAGTTACGTGAAGCTCTTGAAGAGGTAGATCAGCAGGTAGTGGGTTTGTAGGTTTGGTATGGTCTACCCGGCCTAAAGAGTTAATGTTTCTGAAAGACTGTGTCTCGGTCATCCGTTTCTCAAACACCATGCAGTGCGAGAAATCAATGGAGGTGATTGAGTCTTGTGGGGAAAAGTGCGCAAACCTCTGCAGAGTGTACAATCTAATCATGGTTAGCCGTGTCCCCGGTTATGGACAAATCTGAGTATCTAGTAATTGAGTATTCACATGTATCTCATCACTCTAAAATTAATATTGTTGGGTTGTTAACTACTTTAATTGGGATTGAGTTGGGGTTATACCTTCTCAATGATGTTTCAACCACCATGATAGTTAAATTAAAATTTATTCCTTTGTTGTAGGGAAAAATTGGCTTTCCGCAAAAACTGTAACCGTAGAGCTTTCCACCAGCCAAATATGCATGTAGTGGTAGCATTATTCTGTTATTGCTCTATTGTGTTACATTGCCAGCATATTCCATGTGCTGACCCGTTCTCGAGCTGCAACGTATTATGTTGCAGACTTTTCAGATGAGGAGTAAGGTTCGATAGGTCATTGCCGTGCAGCTCAGCTATGCTGTTGGAGTTGATGGAATCACTTTATCTTCCAAGCCTTCCGCTGTTATCGCATTAGATGGCCTTAAGCCATATTATTGTAATGAGTTCTCTTTTGAGACATTCGATGTAATAAGTTTGTGATTGCTACTCTGTTATAAATCCTTCGAGTATTGTGTGTGTCAGCATTACTGATCCAGGGATGACACGGAAACACAGAGACTTGACCGTCTGAGGTCGGGTCGCTACAAGATGGTATCAGAGCACACGCTGAGTGTAGGACACGACCACTAAGATAAATCATAGGTCACTCTTCTCTACTCATTTCTGACTCCTCTCCATTTTTTCACTCTTTAGGATGATGGAGATGAAGAACAAGTTTGCACAACCGGATGAAGACACACCTTTTGGACGCCACTTGAAGGAAGTCACTAGGTACCTGAATATTGGAATACCAAGCTTCACCGGGACGTACAACGCTACTCTACCAGAAGAGGAACGCTGGATGATTCAAGTACAAGTTCCAGGAAGGACGTTCTCGCCAACTTCCAAGCCCATAGAGTTTTCTTTTGAAGCACCCACCTGGAGCCTTGGCAAGAGTATGGCAGCTCACATTACCATAGGACGTATTGGAGAAGTCTACAACAGAGAGCTTAAAGACACCATATATCAAATATGTGGGCGCCGAGACGAGCAATGGGAAGTAATCAGCACCAAGAAGGATAGATCCATTGCAGCTTACATCCAGGAGCAAAACCAGCACATTCGACGTCAGGAGAACCAGATGTGCACAGACATGATGGCGTTGAAGAAGGCGAAAACTAGGATCATCGAGCTGGAGGAAGAACTCAAGTTTACACACGACGGATATGAGGAAGAAATCAAGACACTACTGGAGAAGAACGATGACCTAGTAAAGAAGATCGGAGTATTCATGGGAGGATCAACACCGAAAGACAAGGAGGAAGATCCCACTTGCCCGGACAACTACATCATCATCGACGACACCCATTCTGACCCAAGTGATGATGACTACGAAGACGAAGCTGGAGCAGACATCATGGAGTCTTCCACCGATCAAAATTTCTAGATGACCACCAAATATTAGTAGTATTTCCCCCATGTATCTAGTAGTAGTTGAGCACTTTTACGATAGTCCTAGACCGTTTGTATGCCCTTGCTTGATTGAGTGAGTGAAATGATTGTGTTTGCCTCATATGCATATGGGTAGTGTTTTCTCATTAGACCTTTTTTCTATTCTAATCTCTTCCATCTAAACCCTCAGATGCCTCCGAGACGTGACACCGGTTTTGCTTTTCCACCGGAGCTCACCCAGTTGATCCAGCAGTAAAATACCTTGATGCAATTGCTAGTTCAGAACCAGGGCAACAACAACAACAATAACCCACCACCAGTGGACAACTTAGCCCGTTTCCTAAGGTTACAACCGTCAGTGTTTTCTAGTAGCACCGAGCCAATAGTTTCTGATGATTGGCTACGCCGTATTGGAAGGGAGTTAACCACCGCAGGATGCACGGATGCTGAAAGGGTGCGCTTTGCCGCACATCAATTGGATGGACCAGCAGCCGTATGGTGGGACAATTACACGGCTACTTTTCCTATAGCCAATGTCACTTGGGACCAGTTTCAACAAGCTTTTCGCACGGCCCATGTCTCAACTAGAGCCATGCAGATGAAGAAGCGTGAGTTTCGCAACTTACGCCAGGGGAACCGTACTGTGGCCCAGTATGTGGATGAGTTTAGCAAGTTATCACGCTATGCCCCTGATGATGTGGCCACAGATGCCGCGAAGCAGGAGAAGTTTATGGAAGGGTTGAATGATGAGATGAGTATGCAGTTGATGGTGGCAACTTTCAACAACTACCAAGAGTTGGTAGATAAGGCCCTAATGATTGAAGGAAAGCAACAGCAAATTGAGAACCGTAAGAGGAAGTATGGACAAGGGAAGTATAACTCAGGAGCTCACCAGAAACCTCGCTTAACCCCGAACTCGGGAGGACTTGTTCATAACCATGGAGGTCATAACCATACTGGAGGAGGATCGCATAACCAAAATGGTGCGAAGAACGGGAATGGGAATGGAGTCAACAATAATCAGAATCGCTCTAACCCAGCTACACCCGCCAAGAGGGACTTAAGCCAAGTTATTTGCTTTAAGTGCGGGAAGACAGGGCACTATGCCAATGACTGCCCTGAAGGAAGGAATGGAAACGGAAATGGGAGCGCTGGGAAGAAGCCCAATCCATTCAACAAAAGCCAAGTGAACCACGTTAACATGGAGGAAGTTGAAGAGCAGCCGGACGCGGTAATAGGTAAGTTTTTGGTTCAGTCATTTACGGCTCTTGTTCTTTTTGATACTGGTGCATCGCATTCATACATATCAAGGGGATTTGTGGAAAAGTTTAAGTTACCAACCCAAACCCGAACCCTCTTTTAGTGAGCTCGCCTGGAGCAGAGTACATGGCTAGCAGATGGTGCACCCAGATACCCCTAATCATTGGCACGCATGTTTTTCCGTCTGACCTAATTATCTTGGAGTCGCAAGGATTGGATGTGATATTAGGTATGGACTGGATGTCAAAGTATGGAGGAAGTATTGACTGTGCTAGCAAGTCAATTTATCTTACCACCCCAGAGGGAAAAAGGATTAAGTATGTATCTAGGCATGTGCCTAGGAGGAGCCAAGTGAATGCCCTCATGGGAGTTGTACAGGAGGAAGTACCTGTAGTAAAGGATTATCCGGATGTTTTCCCAGGGGAGTTACCAGGCATGCCACCGGATCGAGACATCGATTGATAGAGTTATTTCCAGGAACAGGGCCAATATCCAAGAGACCCTATCGGATGCCCGCAAATGATCTGGAGGAAATTAAGAAGCAGATCAAGGAGTTATTAGAGAAAGGTTACATTTGTAGAAGTTCATCACCTTAGGGAGCCCCAGTACTTTTGGTGGAGAAGAAGGATAAATCCCTGAGGATGGTTGTTGATTATCGAGCTCTGAGTGAAGTAACGATAAAGAACAAGTATTCCTTACCAATGATTAATGATCTGTTTGATCAGTTGCAAGGAGCTAAGGTGTTTTCGAAGATTGATCTACGATCAGGATACCATCAGTTGAAGATCCGAGAGAAGGATATACCAAAGACAGCTTTTACCACACGGTATGGATTATATGAGTATACGGTCATGTCATTTGGACTGACTAACGCCTCTGCCTATTTCATGAGTATGATGAACAAGGTGTTCATGGAGTATTTGGACAAGTTTGTTGTGGTGTTTATTGATGATATTATGGTATACTCAAAGAACGAAGAGGAGCACGCGGAACACTTGCGTTTGGTTCTCGAGAAACTCAGGGAACATCAGTTATACGCCAAATTCAGCAAGTGCAAGTTTTGGTTGAAGGAAGTTGGATTTCTTGGGCATGTTATATCAGGAGAGGGTATAGCAGTAGATCCTAGTAAGGTCCGGTCAGTCACTGATTGGTTGGCACCCACTTCAGTTGGCGAGATCCGCAGTTTCCTTGGACTGGCAGGATATTATCGGAGATTCATTGAGAATTTCTCCAAGATTGCTAAACCAATGACTGAATTGCTAAAGAAGGATACTAAGTTCAAATGGACAGAGGATTGCGAGACAAGCTTTCAGGAGTTGAAGAAATGGTTGACTACAGCCCCAGTGCTGACATTGCCAGATATACATAAGGAGTTTCAAGTGTATTGTGACGCCTCTTGCTTGGGACTTGGATGTGCTCTTATGCAGGACGGAAAAGTTGTTTCGTATGCCTCACGACAACTGAAGCCACATGAGTTGAACTATGCCACGCATGACTTGGAGTTAGCAGCCGTAGTACATGCATTGAAGACCTGGAGACATTATCTTATTGGAAACCTTGTGATGTGTACACGGATCATAAGAGTTTGAAGTACATTTTCACACAGAAGGAGTTAAACCTCAGACAGAGGAGATGGCTGGAACTTATAAAGAATTACGACATGAAGCTACACTATCATCCAGGAAAGGCCAACGTCGTAGCAGACGCCTTGAGCCGGAAGAGTTATGCTAATATGCTTGAAAGCAAAGGATTGCCAAAGGAGTTAGCTGCAGAGATCATGGAACTTCGATTGGAGATTGTTCCAAGAGGTTTTCTTGCAACAATGGAGGTTCAGTCGACGTTGTTGAACAAGATTCGAGAAGCTCGGAAGGAGGACAAAGAGATTGCTGAGATAAGAGAGAAGATGGGCGAAGGAAAAGCCAAAGGTTTTTGCGAGGATGAGCACGATACCTTGTGGTTTGAGGACCGGATTTGTGTGCCCAACAATTTGGAGATCAGGAAGTTAATACTTCAGGAGGCCCATGACTCACCATACTCGATTCACCCCGGAAACACCAAGATGTATTTGGACTTGAAGGAATGTTTCTGGTGGACTGGTATGAAGAAGGATATTGCCGAGTATGTAGCTGTATGCGATGTATGTCAGAGAGTGAAGGCAGAGCATCAGAAGCTAGCAGGACTGTTACAGCCTATGCCAATACCCGAATGAAAGTGGGACAAACTTGGCATGGACTTTATTACCGGATTACCCAGAACCAAGGCAGGATATGATTCAATATGGGTAGTTGTGGATTGTTTGACCAAAGTAGCTCATTTTATCCCAGTAAAAACAACCTATACAAGTGCAAAGTTGGCCAAGATATATATGACCAGGATCGTATGTTTGCATGGAGTTCCGAGGAGCATCGTATCAGATAGAGGAACGCAGTTTACTTCAAAGTTTTGGCATCAGCTACACCAGACTTTGGGTACTAGATTGGAGTTCAGTACCGCGTTCCACCCTCAGACGGATGGACAGACAGAGAGAGTCAATCAGATTCTGGAGGACATGTTGAGAGCCTGTGCGCTAGATTATGGATCTAGTTGGGATGACAATTTGCTGTGCGCAGAGTTCTCATACAACAACAGCTACCAAGCCAGTTTGAAGATGGCACCGTTCGAAGCTCTGTATGGACGCAGATGTAGAACACCATTAATGTGGGATGAGGTTGGAGACCGTCAGTTGTTTGGACCAGATTTGATCAAGGAATCAGAGGAGAAGGTTAAACTGATCAGAGACAGACTAAAGATTGCTTAGTCTAGACAGAAGAGTTACGCAGATTCAAAACGCAAGGAAGTAACCTATGAAATTGGAGACAGAGCCTATCTGCGAGTATCACCCTTGAGGGGAGTGAAACATTTTGGAGTAAAGGGAAAGTTAGCCCCAAGATTTGTAGGACCATATCGTGTTTTGGAACGGATGGGAGAAGTTGCCTACAAGCTGGAGTTACCTGAAGGATTGTCAGGAGTTCACGATGCGTTTCACGTATCACAGCTGAAGAAGTGCCATGTTGAGATGGCCGATATGCCGTTAAATGATACAGTGCCCTTGGAGGCGATTCAGCTGGATAGTAATCTGACTTATGAGGAGAAGCCAATAAAGATTCTTGATTTCGACAGTCAAGTCACTCGCAGCAAGGTTATCAAGTTTTGCAAAGTTCAGTGGAGCCACCATACCGAGGAGGAAGCCACCTGGGAGCGAGAAGAGGATATTCGCAAGGACCATCCGCACCTATTTTCTAGCCAACCCGAATCTCGAGGGCGAGATTCATCTTAAGGGGGGTAGGTTTGTAACATCCCAAATTTCCAATTTGGCATGTTATACATAGGTCATCCATGCATACCATATTTTATTGCATTTCCGTTTGCAATCCTCGAAATCCTAAGCAACTCAAGGACCCTCGGAGAGAGTTGGGGATTTTTCGATTTTCATATTTGATTTTTATCAAGTAGTGAAGACGAGGATTTTTGGTTTTAATTATTTTTCTCTCAGGAAAATATTTCATTTTAAAATAAATAAATGAGGAGAGATAATATGACTTCTCCAAAATAATGGAAATATCGGAGGAAAAATGTTAAAATCATTATTTGGTTTTTATTTGATTTATTTTGGAATTTTATTCGCCTTAGAAATTTGCATGTTTTAAAAATTGCATTTTAGGGGCCAAGAAAAGTTCATCCTGTTCTAAATATTCCATTTAGACGGAGAAAACTTGTTTTGGAATTTTTAGTTTTTTATTTATTTTTCTAGGATTTTTCTAAGTTTCGGCGGAACATTTAAAAAAAAAACCGCGCCCGACTGGGCTAAAGGCCCAGCCGAGCAGGCCGGCCCAGCCGCCCGCCGCCGCCGCCTCCTGCGCGCGCGCACCCCGCCGCCGCCGA
>NC_041389.1:672856808-672897853 GCF_002162155.2 Triticum dicoccoides | reverse complement strand
GCCGAGTCGCCGCCGCCGCCCCTCGCCGACCCCGCCGCCCCTCGCCCGCCCGCCGGAGTCGCCCCGCCTCGCCGGACGACCTCGTCGGAGGTAGCTGCCACCCGCCGCCCGGTTTTTTTTGAAAAAATAACCCCTTCGGTTTTTTTTTTAAAATCCTAGTTCGTTTTTTTAGATCAGTTCTATTTTTTCGGGTTATTTACTTAGCGAGTGTTCGCTCGTTCGTTCGTTCTAACGAACATGTTCGTCGTTTAGTTTCTGCTAACGAACGTTCGTTCGTTTAGCCGTTCGTCGTTTTTCTTTTTATCGGATTTATTCCGCGATTTTTCCTGATCGCGATTTCTGATCCGATTTTCGTTCTAGCTTAACGATTCGCTCGTTTATCGGAATCAGGCGATTCAAGCGCCTGGAGTTTCATCTCGAAACCCTCTTTCCGAATAGCCAACTCAAACAAGTTTTTGACTCTGTAAAATTTGACCCTAGTTCAGATTAGTAAACGAATCTTATTTCTTTCGCCGTTCGAGTTTCGTTGCTCGGTTTGGTTTGATTCTTTTTGCGAACCGGAGTTCTTAAGTTGAACTCTCCGGTCAACCTCTTTCAGTTGAAGTTTCGTTTGTGCATCTTTGCTTGTTTACTTATGTATGTATTGTTTGCTTGCGATAGAATTCCCGGAGTGCGAAGCGTGTTACTACGAGTCTCTAGGATTCCCGGATCATCAGCAAGGCAAGTAACACTTTGATCATACTCTTTTCATACCCAGTTTTTATGCATTAGATTCAAACCTCACACATTGCATGATTAGGATGTCCTTAACTTGTGGGTTGGGAAGTAGTAGTTGAGGTAGAACCTATTGCCTTGTTATTATCAAACCCTTGGGAGTTACTTCTACGTGTTGCTTATATTGCTATGCTATGCTCGTAGACGTGGTTGGGTTTGAGAGATATCCATGACAGATGTGAGATTGTTAATTAATGGTTAACTTAAGGTGGCAACTTTAATACACATCTGGGTGGATTGAGGCACCTGGGGAACCCAGTGTTGTCTGTTTTGTTTTGGAAATCCCGGGGTATGCGTGTGATCTTCCTATGGACCGCCACCCAGGCTCAAAGGGAACTGAGATTATTCATGCTAGAAACTTCCGTGTGCAGCCACAAGCTATTATGGGCTCTAGCATAGTTGAGTAAGTTACGTGAAGCTCTTGAAGAGGTAGATCAGCAGGTAGTGGGTTTGTAGGTTTGGTATGGTCTACCCGGCCTAAAGAGTTAATGTTTCTGAAAGACTGTGTCTCGGTCATCCGTTTCTCAAACACCATGCAGTGCGAGAAATCAACGGAGGTGATTGAGTCTTGTGGGGAAAAGTGCGCAAACCTCTGCAGAGTGTACAATCTAATCATGGTTAGCCGTGTCCCCGGTTATGGACAAATCTGAGTATCTAGTAATTGAGTATTCACATGTATCTCATCACTCTAAAATTAATATTGCTGGGTTGTTAACTACTTTAATTGGGATTGAGTTGGGGTTATACCTTCTCAATGATGTTTCAACCACCATGATAGTTAAATTAAAATTTATTCCTTTGTTGTAGGGAAAAATTGGCTTTCCGCAAAAACTGTAACCGTAGAGCTTTCCACCAGCCAAATATGCATGTAGTGGTAGCATTATTCTGTTATTGCTCTATTGTGTTACATTGCCAGCATATTCCATGTGCTGACCCGTTCTCGGGCTGCAACGTATTATGTTGCAGACTTTTCAGACGAGGAGTAAGGTTCGATAGGTCGTTGCCGTGCAGCTCAGCTCTGTCGTTGGAGTTGATGGACTCACTTTATCTTCCAAGCCTTCCGCTGTTATCGCATTAGATGGCCTTAAGCCATATTATTGTAATGAGTTCTCTTTTGAGACATTCGATGTAATAAGTGTGTGATTGCTACTCTGTTATAAATCCTTCGAGTACTGTGTGTGTCAGCATTACTGATCCAGGGATGACACGGAAACACAGGGACTTGACCGTCTGAGGTCGGGTCGCTACAAGAGTGTTCGATAATAGTAGCCTCCGAAGTACCTCTTAATGACATTATAAACAACCGCGACGCAATGGGCCAGATTGCCAAATGGGCCATCGAGCTCCTCCCATTTGACATAACCTACAAACCACTGCGAGCTATTAAGTCGCAAGTTTTGGCCGACTTCATCGCCGAATGGACTGAAGCCGAACTCCCTAAAGAGTACGGCGCATATTCCAACTGGATCATGCACTTCGACGGCTCCAAAATGTTGGCTGGCCTGGGGGCTGGCGTTGTTTTCACGTCCCCTACTGGAGATACAGTCCAATACGTACTTCAGATAATGTACACGGACTCCAACAATGCAGCTGAATATGAGGCCCTTCTACATGGTCTCCGGATGGCAGTCTCCATGGGCATTCAGCGCCTAGAGGTCCGCGGGGATTCAAACCTCGCGATATCCCAAATAAATGGAGACTTTGATGCCAAGGATCCGAAAATGGCAGCTTATCGCAACGCCGTCCTAAAAATGTCAGCTCGGTTTGAGGGGCTCGAATTTCACCATATAGCCCGGGAGAACAACCAGGCAGCAGACGTGTTGGCACGCATTGGCGCAAAGCGCGATGCCGTCCCTCCCAATATCTTCCTAGAGAGGCTTTTCAAGCCATCCGTATTATGGGAGGGAGAGTCCGGAAATAACATCCCGGACCCAACCACACTACCCCACACCGAACATTCTAACATAGTTGGTAGTTCTGCCAACGAAATAACACCGTCAGCCCACACAATAATGGCAGTCATTGCCCCGTGGACAGAACCATTCCTAGCCTACCTAACTAGGCAGGAACTTCCCGAGGACCAAAACGAGGCCCGCTGCATAGTGCGGCAATCTAAAGCCTATAAGGTCCATGAGGGAGAGCTTTACAAGAAAAGCACAACCAGAGTCCTTCAAAGGTGTATCTCCGAAGAGGAAGGGCGGAATCTTCTGGCTGAAATTCATGCCGGACTCGGCGGGCACCACGCCGCAGCCCGGGCCCTTGTAGGCAAGGCCTTCCGTACAGGATTTTATTGGCCGACGGCCCGGGCGGATGCTCAGGACTTGGTCCAACGATGCGTCGGATGCCAGCTCTTTGCTAATCAAAGCCACATGCCACCTACCGCCCTCAAAACTATACCCATCACCTGGCCGTTCGCGGTCTGGGAGCTTGATATGGTTGGACCCCTTAAAGTAGGAACCCACAAGCAAAAATACCTATTGGTCATGGTGGATAAATTCACCAAATGGATAGAGGCAAAGCCTGTTAAGACAGCCGAATCCGGACCGGTGATAGACTTCATATCAGGGGTAGTACACCGTTACGGCGTCCCCCATAGCATCATCACTGATATTGGCACGAACTTCACGGCCGACGAGGTCAAACTCTGGTGCAAAAACATGGGCATCAAGCTCGACTACGCTTCAGTCTATCACCCTCAAACTAACGGTCAAGTCGAGCGAGCAAATGGTCTAATCATGAGCGGCATTAAACCCAGATTAGTGCAGTCCCTCAAGGAATCTAATACGCACTGGGTAGAGGTGCTCGACTCCGTACTCTAGGGGCTGTGGACCACGCCGAATCGCACTACCGGATTCACACCATTCTTTATGGTGTACGGCGCAGAGGCAGTTTTACCCTGCGACATAATTCATGACTCACCTCGCGTGCGCATGCAGGAAGAAAGAGAAGCCGAGCTCGATTGGCAGGACAGTTTGGACACCTTGGAGGAGGAGCACGACGTGGCAAA
Organism: Triticum dicoccoides; assembly: GCF_002162155.2. NCBI lineage: Eukaryota > Viridiplantae > Streptophyta > Magnoliopsida > Poales > Poaceae > Triticum > Triticum dicoccoides. The sequence goes on along the minus strand of NC_041389.1, from coordinate 672,894,072 downwards.
AGCTCGTTCTGCATTCTATCAATAGCAGGCTCGAAGATACCAAAGCAGAGAAGTACGGGCCAAAGCTTACAATGTTGGCGAATTAGTTCTACACCTGCCGGACAAGAAAAAGGACAAACTCAAGCCCAAATGGGAGGGTCCCTTCATCATTGACCAAGTCCTGACCGGTGGAGCGTACCGTCTGCGGAATGCATCGGATAACCAACTTGAGCCGAACCCATGGAATGCAGCCCGTCTCCGAAGATTCTACGCCTAGCGCCGGACTCTGAGTTCGTCTCCTTCCTCCGTCTATATTTTATACTTTAACTGCCTTTTATTTCTCTCCTTCTCCCTCCTTTTTTCTGAAGCCGTTGGAGGCTCGTTTGCGCACTATTCGCACACACTTGACGCGTTATCCGCGCTCACTATACCCGGGGGCTTCTTTAATAGAAGCTTATTCATACGGGCTTTATGCCCAACACATGTGTCACACTTCCGCATTTACCTTTTATTCACCATTATATGCATCGATATGACTTAAGTTTTGGCCAAGCTGGGTTGCCTGGCTCCTGTGCTTACCCCTACGTTCCCGATTGTTCGGCGAGGTGGTAAAGGGAGCACCTCTGTGATTGTTACCGCCGGGTCACCCGGACGTGTACCTCAGACTGGGTGAAGCCGAAAGCTAGCGTTCTTAAGGGAATATTCGGTCGGTGAACTAAAAGACGATTTCTTACTTATTCATTTATCTGCCCCCAGATGTTTTTCTGCTTTTTTCGCAGTCCGGACATGCACTTTAGGGCATGCCTCCCAGGGAAAGGAACCCCTAACGGAACTATTCTCCCTGGAAGATGTTTCTTACTAACCATGTAATATAACATAACTAGTTGGGCACTTGTCTGATAAAGCACTCATGACCCCTACGCTTGGTCTCCACGCATGCCCCGGTTCTTACATAACCGCGAGGGTATTCGGACACACTCCGAACTGTTGGGTCCCGAGGTTGAAGCGAAAAGGTCCGCTACGACAAACGATCTACAATCCGGCTAGAAGGCATTTTACATGTCATTTTAAATTACATAGTCAAATTGACTCCTCAATACCATCTAATAGGCTGTCTAGTTTACAGTCCTGCTGGGAATACTTTGCGGCCAACTCTACTTGGCCGTACACTAAGCTCACGGGGATCTCCTTCCCATCGGGCCCCACAGGTCCGACCTCGGCCATGTGGTTTGGGTCCGCCTTCGTGTACCGCGTCTTCACCATGGCCCAGGCCTCCCTGGCGCCTTGACGACAGGCTGATATCTTCCATAATCGGAAGCGCCACCGTGCTCCCTGAAGCTTCTCTGCAAGCTCTCCAAGGCCTTCAGGCAGGGAAATAGATGGCAACAAGGCCTGGGCGACGCCTCTCATCACCTGCCGAACTCGTTCGTGCAGTTGCAGCAGCTCGGGAAGTAGGTAACCCGTTAAACCGGGCATTTCCTCTGCAGGATGACCTGTGAGCTTACCTACAGACATATTTTTGTTAGTCGAATTCCTCGCCGAACTTTTTTTCAAAAGTTTGCTCAAGAACTTACTATAAATGCCGCGACGAAGCCGCCGATTCTCCTTAACGGAGTCAGACAGCTGGGCTCGAACATCCTTTAGTTCCTCACCCAGCTGGGTGTTGGCATCTTGGAGATTATTTTTCTCTTGCCTCACCCTTGTAAGCACATTCTCGCCGGCCTTTAACCGGTGCAGGAGCTGTTGCTTGTCCGGATCTAGTCCGGCGCCATCTGCAATATTATTGTCAGACTTATACACACGCTGCACTTCACAAACTACTTATCTTTCGAAGTATATATTACCGGAGGGGGTCTCTGTGGCTCCCCCTGTGGCGGCTAGTGCGGCCTCAAGCTGGGCCTTGCACTCTTCAAGCTCCTGGGACAGTCGGGTATTCTTTTCCGTAAGATCCTGCATAACAAATGATCCTTAAATCAGTTCTTCTAACTATTTTAAGTCTCGGGGGCTACTAGCATATATAACTATCAAATTTCCTCACCCGTATGTCCTTTACATACTGCTCCGTGGCTTTGGCTAGACCATCTTGAGCGGCTCGGAGGTGCGCATCTGCCGAATTGAAGGCATTCAATGCCTCTTGGGAGAAACATGTGTCACGAAGAACTGTCGGCGGCGCCTGTGATTCATGGCACTCTCCACCTCGGAGTTGGTGGCGGACAATCTGTCGGCATCCTCTGTCGGAGGAGCATCCGATGCACGCCTCATGTTTACCTCCGCTTCCGGACCCGGCGTTGGAGCCTGGCTGGCGGAGGCTCGATTGGCCATCTCTCCGGACACAGTCCGGCGAGCGCTCTTTTTTCTGAAAGGAGCACCAGCGTTAATATACCTTCCCGGAATCAATCCCGGGAATATGGTGACACGCCTTACCGTTGCGGCGGCGTTTCAATCCGGACCGCACTTCTTTTCAGCCTGCGTGGCCGTGCTGCCCCTTGTTGGCTAGCCACCGCGGGCTTGGCCTCCTGCCTCAAAGGCACCCCCTACAAAACACCATTGGTATACGGTGGTCAAAAATAAGCATGGATGGGTCATTATCAGAGTATTGGGACCTCGGTCTTAGTTACCTATGAGGCTAGAAGTATTCCGGGGTAATCGGCCGTAATGGCAACCAAGGCATTATCGATGCTCAGTTGGTGAAATACCCCATCAATCAGCTCCACCAATATGTCCGGATCCTCTTGGGAGGCCGGATCGAGGAGCCGTTCCGGATCCTCAGGTTGTGGAGGTGGGCCATTTATGTCTTTTACGGCCTGGCGCAGTTCCTGCATCAAAATCACAAATGAGATACCTAACGATGGGAATACGGATCGGATGTGCAAAAAGAAATGTCCGCTTACCCAGCTTCGAGGGTTGTTCATAGAAAATCCGTTCAATGGTCTGACACGGAGGAAATCCTCCTCTTCTCCCTTGTACAGCTCGGACAAGATCTTCACCAGATCGGTGACTGATCCCGGCCCCTTACGGTCGTGACGGGTGGCATCGTCCTCCCCGTTGAAATCCCACATGGGGTGGCCCCTATACTGGAGCGGCTGCACCCCCCGCATAATACATGTGGCCATGACGCCGATCATGGTCAATCTAGAATGAGCTAACAATCTTATTCGGCTCATCAGGTAAAGGACGTCCCTGTCGCCTTCCCTCTGGAGGCTTCGCGGGCAACAACTCAGGTGTTTCTTCAAAGGAGCATCGCTGAACTCCGGGACACCAATCCGAACAGGATCCGGCAGTGGGACGTCTTCTATATAAAACCATTCCGAAGGCCAGTCTTCGTACGCCTTCTTCGGGGTTCCGGATAGATATCCGGTCCCGGCGATGCGCCACAGCTTGGCTCTGCCCACTTGATATATTGACCCCTCATGAGAACGGGGTACAAGGCAGAATAATCTCTTCCACAGCGCAAAATGAGCCTCGACGCCCAAGAACAGTTTGCAAAGGGCCACGAAGCCCGCGATGTGCAAAATGGAGGCAGACGTAAGGTGGTGCAACTGGAGGCCGTAGAACTCCAAGAGCCCCCGGAGAAACGGATAAATTGGAAATCTGAGTCCTCTTACTAGATAAGAGACAAAGCATACCCGCTCTCCTCTGGAGGGATCGGGGAAACTCTCCGCTTGCTTTCCGCCCTTATAGGTGGCGAGTCCGGCTCGAACCGGAACCATGAAGGCCGGGGGAAGAAATCCCTTGGTCTAGAGTGTCACTAGCTCGCTATGCGGGACTGAGCATCTCTCCCAATTTCCAGGTTGAGGGCTGGGAACGCGAGAGGAGGAGCCGCTTCGACTATCCATGATGGAATGGATTTTTGTCAGAGGCGCTCTGATGAAAGCTCGCGGAGGGAGGATGGTGTGACTCGGATCTAGATCCTCGTCCCTTTTATAGACGGCTCATTTGCGCAGCTAGGGGGATAAGTGTAAAAATACCCTAGCTTTTCGCATTCATTCAACACGTGGAAGATGGCCATTATTGGGCGTAGAAGCCAAGGAGCGCAGCATTTATCAGAAACCGGACACTATTCGACAAGTATATGGAATTTGGAGAAGAACCCGCCCCGCAATGCCGAAGACAATCTACGCATCGGACTCATCGCCATTGAAGCCTGGTTCGGGGGCTACTGAGGGAGTCCTGGATTAGGGGTGTCCGGATAGCCGAACTATCACCGTTGGCCGGACTCCTGGACTATGAAGATACAAGATTGAAGACTTCGTCCCGTGTCCGGATGGGACTTTCCTTGGCGTGGACGGCAAGCTTGGCGATACGGATATGTAGATCTCCTACCATTGTAATCGACTCTGTGTAACCCTAACCCTATCCGTGTCTATATAAACCGGAGGGTTTTAGTCCGTAGGACGAACAACAATCATACCATAGGCTGGCTTCTAGGGTTTAGCCTCTTTGATCTCGTGGTAGATCTACTCTTGTACTACCCATATCATCAATATTAATCAAGCAGGAGTAGGGTTTTACCTCCATCGAGAGGGCCCGAACCTGGGTAAAAACAACGTGTCCCTTGTCTCCTGTTACCATCCGCCTAGACGCACAGTTCGGGACCCCCTACCCGAGATCCGCCGGTTTTGACACCGACACTCATCTTTTGATTTTAAGAGGCACGAAAGGCCCTCTGCTGTTATCAAGAACAAGTATGGAGATATCGGGTCCCCTTGTCTGATTCCTCGTTATGGTTTAAATTCCTGTAATTTTTTGCCATTGAACATAACTGGAAAGGAGACTGTGCTGACCAGGCCCATGACAATATCTAACCACCTTTCAGAAAAACCAAGCTTGAGCATAATGGACCTAAGATAGGCCCATTCTACTCTATCATAAGCTTTCATCATATCTAGTTTCAGCGCACATGACTGATGTTTCTTTGCCTTGTTTCTCTTCATGAAGTGCAAACACTCGTATGCAGCTATAATATTATCCGTGATCAGCCTTCTAGGTACAAAGGCAGACTGCTCCTCAGAGATGATGTCAGGTAACACTAGCTTCAGACGGTTAGAGATCACCTTTGATGCTATCTTGTATAAGACATTGCACAAACTTATAGGACGAAATTGTGTTAACAGTGTTGGGTTTTTTACCTTAGGGATTAGGACCAAAACAGTTTCATTTATGCTCTCCGCAGATTCTGTACCCTCCACGATTTTGATGACAACCTTTGTCACATCATTACCACATAGGTCCCAGTGCCGCTGAAAAAATGTGCCGGAAAGCCGTCGGGGCCAGGGGCCTTGATTGGAAACATCTGGAATAGAGCTCTTTTAACCCCTTCGGCATTGTACGGGGCATTGAGGGATTCGTTCATAGTTTGCGTCACTTTGGTGGGAACCGTGTCAAGGACTTGATCCATATTTTGCACTCCCTCCGAAGTATAGAGGTTCTTATAAAAATAAGTGGTCATGACCTCCATCTCTTCTGTGATAGTTGTAACCTGGCCGTCCGGGCGTTGCAATTGTTTTATTTGGTTCTTCCTCCTCCTCCTGCTGGCACGTAAATGAAAGAAATAAGTGTTTTTGTCACCGTGCATAAGCCACTCCAATCTCGCCCTTTGTCGCCATAAAATCTCCTCTTTGTGGTATAATTCAACCAATCTATCACATATCTTTATTTCAGCATGCGTGGGCCCGGCTCTGTTGGGGAACTGACGAAGCTCCTGTAGCTGCAGCTTTAGGCGGGAGATTTCCTGTCGGATGTTGCCAAAGTGCGCCCGCTCCCAGGTGCTCAAGTCTCCCGCCACTGTTTGAAGTTTCTCGTGCAATGATTGCACCGAATCTGCGTTACCTTTCTCCCATCCCTCACACACAGATGTAGCCAGGGATTCCTCCCTCTCCCAGGCGAGCTCGTATTTAAAGGAGCTTGGGACCCTGTTGCATGCATGCACGTCGCGGAGCTTGAGCAGGATAGGTACGTGATCGGATGAATCAGCCAGCTTGTGTTCCAGGACAGCTGATGGGAATGCAATGCTCCATGCCGGGTTCGCCACCGCCCGGTCCAGACGTACTCTAGTAAAAGTGCCAGTGGTCACCCTTTTTTTGAAGGTCCAATCGGTACCCGTATAACCTATATCAGACAAGCCACAGGTGTCAAGTGCATCCCGAAATCCGTCCATCTGAGCCTGGCTCCGCATCCCCACTCCATCATGTTCATGCCCATGAAGCACTTCGTTAAAGTCACCGAGTACCACCCAAGGCACATTGGAAGACCCAACAATACCTCGTAGTGTATCCCATGTGTTGTACCGTTCGCTCACTTGAGCCTTGCCATAAACGAATGTGACTCGCGTTTGTATATCAAAAAGTTCACCCACCAATGCATCAATGTGATACTTCGAGTACCCCAAAATCTCAAGCTTTACTTCCTCATTCCAAAAAATTCCGAGGCCCCCACTTCTATCGGAGCTACTAACAGCAAAGCTTTTATTATAACCTAAATTTATAGCCATATTCTCCACCCTGGAGCCCTCGATTTGAGTTTCAACAATGCATAATATCGAGGGGGCAAGTTGCCTCGCTAGGTCGCGAAGCTCTCGAACTGTCGCGGGTTTGCCAGCCCCACGACAGTTCCAACATAAGTAACTCATTGCGCTCGGTGCGACTCCTCTAGGGAGCCCGCCAAACGCGCATTAGGTGGGTTGTTGCTGGCTGTTAAACTCATGTTTCCCTGTTCAAACATCATCACCGTGGCCTTAGTTCTCTTTGGTTCTTGCTTGGAATCAGGGCTCGGAGGTACTATCGGTGGTGGTAAAGCTAGAAGCTGCTTTCCGGTGTTATCAACAGTTGTTGCTTTGTCTGGAACCACAGGATCTCCCATATGCACTTGCACTGATCCCCGCTTCCTGTTGTTTTCAGCATCCCTCATCACTTCATCATCTGGCTTAGGGTTTTGTTCGTCATGGTCCATCCACTCTGAACCGTTCCACTGGCCCCTCCCACGCCCTGTACCTCGACCCACACGGCCTCGGCCTCTGCCTCCTCCTGACGAATTTTCCGCTCCCAGACCACGGCCTGGCCCTTTGAACCAGCTAGCTTGGAGATTTTTGAACACTAATGCCGACGGGGGGTGAATCCCATCACCGCACTCTTTGTACAAGTGCCCTAGCATGCCACAGACTGCGCACCAGTCGGGTAGTCTCTCATACTTCACCCTGAAGATCTCCCTCTTCCTTTTTACCACCAACGAAACAACGTTCTTTAGTGGTTTAGTAACATCCACTTTGATTCTGACCCTGAAAAAATTTCCTTCAAAGTCCTGCAACTTGGGTTCAGCAAAGATGAAATCTCCTACATTGGCTACCAGGGACTTGATCAAACCAAAAAGAGCTCTAGGAGATCGTGGATTTGGATCCACATCTTGATATTGTTCAGTTCTATCGCCGATGGCCTGGTGATTCCATCATACGGCTCTATGACGACTGCCTTTCCCTTGAAAGTCCAAGATCCATCCTCCATGACTCTCTCCCAATCACCGAGGCAGGAGAACTACAGGGTATATAGATTTTCTTCGAGCGGCCGGAATTTTACCTCTTTTGCTAGATCCCAAGCGACACGCATGTTGCGATAGAACCAGTATTGGCTATAAGGTTTGTTCGTATTCACTCGCGCTATCGCCATCCATCGGGCTGCCTCTTCTGGGATGTCACCATCTTCTACCACCACGTCAACCAGATCATCCTCCTTCAAACCCAGTTCCTTCATCATAGCTTCCATCTCGTTCAACGCCGCAGCAGACGCAGACGTCGAACCCATCGTCAGATCTCTTGCCCGGAAGAACACAGATTCCATGGGCGGGGAGGTTCCCTAATCCGAGCCTTCCAACCACGCGTGCCAGCCGTCCGAAGACGCCGGTGATCGGTGGGGAAAAGGCGGAGGGGATCGCGATCTCCACGTCGATGCCGAGGCGCCGCCGGGAGGAGAACAAAACCCTAACGGGAGGGGAAACGACCGTATCCTGGCAACTGTACGAGGAGAGCATCACGCTGGTGGTCGCCACTGTGGGAAACGGCTGGGAGCTAGGCCCAAACTGTTGCGCCATCACTCCTAGATCCTACAGGTGCCATCTGAATCTGATAAACCAAGAGATCGCTGTCATCCAGTCTACCGTCCACATGCCTCCGTCGACATATATGAGCCGGCCCGACCCGATAGCGGCCGGGCCACAGGCCTCCTGCAGCACCTCAAGTACACCCAAGGCCTTACCTCTCACCCGAGTCCGTGAAAGCAAAGTTTATGCCAGTTGATGCTCGGGCTATTTTGCAAATTCCGACTGCCCGATTGGCAGAAGATGGATGGGCATGGCATTTGGAGAGAAATGGCAATTTTTCAGTACGGTCAGCCTACCGAGCTCTTCTGGAAATGAATCACTCTATCAGTTCAGCATCCAGATCGAATGGCGACAAACAATTGTTTTGGAAAAAGCTCTGGAAAATGCGAGTACCACCAAAAGTACGTAACTTCTGGTGGAGGGTCATTAAAAAATCTATACCTTGTCGAGCGATTCTCCATGAGAGGCATATGGATTGTATCTCATTCTGTCAAACATGTGGTAGAGAGGAGACCATCAAACATGCCTTGTTCGACTGTACATGGGCCAAATTGTTCTGGCAGGAGTTGAAGAATCTCACTTCAGTCAAGGTGCCGGAGCTTCACCCAGATTTTTGGACTGTAGATCTGATTGATAGCAGCAAAGTTTCTTCTGAAGATGCGGCTGTTATATTATGTGGTGGATGGGCCTGACGTGACTTGTACTTTGATCTTTATGATATGAATGAGACACGTATTATCATGCAAAAGAAAACTACTAGAGACTAGTAATTTTGCACGTACAATGCACATTAATATTAGACAAAATATTAATTGTATTGCACAATAGTATTAGGAAGAAATACTGCATGTTAATTAATATTAGGTAGAATGACGTGCTTTGCACACAGGTGGCTGGCGGGTGTCAGTTTCTGCAACTTTAGTTGAACCAAGTGTGGCTACGCCCGGTCCTTGCGAAGGTTAAAACAGCACCAACTTGACAAACTATCATTGTGGTTTTGATGCATAGGTAAGAACGGTTCTTGCTTAAGCCTGTAGCAGCCACGTAAAACTTGCAACAACAAAGTAGAGGACGTCTAACTTGTTTTTGCAGGGCATGTTGTGATGTGATATGGTCAAGACATGATGCTGTATGGTCTGAGCGGAATGCTCGACACCATGAAAAGAGAGTAGGATCCGTGTCTAAATCTGTGAAGTGGACTGCTGATATTGCCTATGATCTTACACTAACAGGACAGGCTTCAGGGAAGCAACACCATAAGGAGCGGCCAAGGTGGAAACCTCCAGCTTCTGGCATTATTAAGCTCAATGTGGATGCTAGCTTCTCGCCAAACAATAATGAGGGAGCTACAGGTGTGATTGTTCGTGATCATTGTGGTGCCTTACTACGGGGCCAAGCCATCTGGTATGGTCAGACGGCCAATGTTTTAATTATGGAGGCCTTTGCCGTACGTGATGGTGTGAGACTCGCCTGTGATATTGGTCTATCAAAGGTTATCGTTGAGTCTGATGCCCAGGAGGTTGTTAAGCTATGGAGGGACAGAAACCAAAATCGTTCTGTCATAGCTCCGATACTCCAGGAAATAGAAGAGCTCAGCGGGAGTTTGCAGTCTTTCCAATTAAATTTTGTTGGTCGTGAGGCTAACGAAGATGCACATTTGTGTGCTAAGCAGGCAACATCAACTAGGAGAAGATGTCTTTGGATAAATTATGTACCACGTTTTTTAGTTGTTTGTCTGCAGAACGATTGTAATCCCGTTGTTTAATGAATGGAAGCTCTTATTTCAAAAAAAAAGGCCTTACCTATGTTAGGAATAAAATATCTTTAGATTTAGACTAATTAGGCAATTAGCATATTCCTTAGAATATTCTATCTAGCAGTTAGAATATTGGCTTTGTCCATACGTTGTGTCTCTCTAACCATCGTCGTGCCTTTTCTAAACGACGCGACTATTGTAACACACATGTACTTGCGACTGTTCAAGTCATATAAAAACCTACAGTCATTATCAATGAAATCACTCTTTCACTTCATTCTTCTATACTCTCTTCACGTTATCAAGCACTGTTCTAACCAGAGCAAATAGGCTACAGGAGAGAACGGAGAAGAAAGGTGAGAAACTGATGATTTTTTTGTCGGATGTTGCTTGTTCCTTCGCTCGGTTTGTGGCCAGAGAGCACCGGCACTCTCGTTTTCCTTGCCGGAATTTTGCTCTCGCTGCTGCTCGCCGATGGAACTCCGACGGTCGCCGGGCATTAAGCCTTCGCCGTCACGGTCGTCCGGACAGAAACGACGGCCTCCGCCGCCGCCTCCGCCACTGCGGAAACCTTTGGCTACCCCGTCACGGTCGACGCTCTGAACAAGAATGAGGCCTCTGCCTCCAGCTTCAACGAGGACGCCGACGAACTAGTGCCGCTGCCTCCTGAATCCGCCGTTCGGCCTATGGAGTGGCTGCTGGGCGGACCCAGCGCCGGATGGCTCATCTACGACCAGAGCGCGAGTTCAACGACGAGCCCGTGCACGACTCCGGCAGCACGGAACTCGCAGTCGCGGCACACCTTCCGCCGGTATACTACTGCCTGCGCCATGGTTTCGAGCCGTGCCCCGGCGCTCCTCAGCCTCACCAACCGCCTGGGAGAACTGCGCCCCGACGACCCTTCTGAGGGGACGAGCCAACGCTGAAGTCGCTGGTGGCCACGGTGCCGGCACGAAGCAGGAAGGGGCGATAGGCAAATAAGGGGAGGCGGCGCTCCTACAGGCCTGAACCTTATCCACTGCTCCTCGTTCCCCTTTTGACCTGCTGGTCCAAGCGGTGCCGACACAGCCTTGTGGGCCAAAAGGCCTCACGTGCCATGCTAGTGTTAAATAAATAACATGCTGATTTAATTAGGCGATTTTGTAGCAGTCCGATATTTCTGGGAAGCTGCAGATCTGCCACTCTATCTGTACTTGCTTTAAATTAATGTCTAGCACCTTCAGTTCGTACTATGCTTAGTTCGACAATGTATTATATTGTACATATATACTCCCTCTATTCCTAAATCTAGTGCGTATAGGAAATTTCAATAGTCAAACTCCCCCTACTTTGACTACATTTATAGAAGACAAATATCTACATCTATAATATTAAGTAAATATCATTAAATACATCATTAAGCATATATTTATATGATATTTATTTGGTATTATTTTGGTTGATACTTTTCTCACTAAACTTGGTCAAACTAAACAATGTTTGACTTCTAAGAAATTCTATGCGCACTATATTTAGGAATAGAGGGAGTATATTCTATAGACCTTATGTCTATTAAAAATTGAAATATGACATGTTATATATTTGCCTTTAGCATATTATGACATGTTATTTGGTACAACAATTTTATTTTGCATTTGAAAAAAATAATTTATACTTGCAATATTCTCTCGTTAATATGAGATAAAAAGGCCAAATAAAATATGTGATTATCTTGAATTATATTTGTGCAATCACACAGTAATGGCATATCTACTGTATATTACAGTTTGCCTATTACTCAGAGGCATTTTTTATGCCCCCATAGTGCACTTCCAAATATATCAAAATTGGATGATATACACATATATGGCGTACAAATTATAAGTGTTCCTCTAGAACATATTTTTTGTTTACCAAAATAAATTTTACTATCAAGTAAAATTAATCAAATGCATGATCATACATGCAGGAAATATGACTGACATCAATAAGAAAGAATTCCAAGAACTACAAATAGACGGAAGTAACTATCTATCATGGGCCATGGATATGAAAATATTCTTAAGTGGTCATAGCCTCGGTCCTTGCATTGTCGCACCCCCCGAAAATGCTCCAGAAATACCTCAAGTGGTAAAGTATGCAGCATTGCACTACATAAGGCACCATCTTCATCCTGATTTAAAAACTGAATATTTGATGGAGGAGGATCCCTTAGCTTTATGGGACTCCCTCAAGGAGAGATATGACCAACAAAGAGCAGTAATGTTGCCGGAAGCCCAAGGAGAATGGTCTCTTATAAGGTTTCAGGACTTTAAGTCCGTTGCTGCATATAATTCTGTCGTGCATAAAATTAACTCCAAACTAAGATTTTGCAATCAACAAGTTTCAGATGCAGACTTAATAGAGAAAAGTTTATGCACTTTCCATCCCTCGATGAGGATATTGCAACAACAATATCGTCAACAGAAATACACAAAGTATTATGAGCTCATATACACATTACTTCAGGCCGAGAAGCATGATGAACTTCTCATGAAGAATCATAATGCTCATCCAACGGGTGCCATGCCTATCCCTGAAGCACATGCTAATGCTCATTCTACTAGTAAATTTGGAAAGTGTAAAAGGAACTTCCAGAAATTCAAGGGAAAATGGAGAAAGAACAACGGTCAAACTAAGGGGAAAGATCATTTCAAGAAACATGATCATAATGATAGCTCTCAAACTTGTCAACGGTGTGGATGCATGAATCATCATACTAATCAATGTCGAATTCCCAAGCACCTTGTGGATCTATACATGAAGTATGGAGAAAAATGCGAACAAGTTCATGGAAAGAAAACTGAAGCTCACTTCAACACCATTCAAGATAACCCTCAAGCCGGTCCTTCTCAAAGCACTATTGAAGTATTCAAGCCAAAGGACTATATCATTCTCGATGAAGACATGCTTGTGGATTACACCCAAGATGTTTTTGGAGACCTCACTTAATCTCCGTAAATAAGTTGATGTCATTTAGCTATTTCAATACTACAAAATGTTATATACTGTATAACAATAAGTAGAATAAAGTCTTTCAGAGTACGTATATTATATTATGTGAATTAGACATAATATTGTAATGTATTTATATTTGAATTTTATAATATAAATACCTTGTATGTAATTTTATGAATATATGAATAAGATAAGATTTATTCTAAAATATTCTCTTTCTATCTATAGAACTTTTACGGGGAAATCCGATGGAATAAGAGTTAAGCTTAGTGGATAGTGCTACCACTAATACAATTTTAAGGGAAACAACATACTTCTAAACTCTTACAGAGAAAAAGCAATTATTGGTTCAAGAAGAGCCACTTTCACACTCCCTATGGGTACTACTATCGTAATTCAGAATGCACTCTTGTATCCTGAATCTACTCGTACCCTTATAAATTTCAAATATATCCGATCTAACAATTTCCATCTAAAACATTAGAGGTGGATAAGATAGAATTTTTGCTTTTAACAAAAAGCAACGGATACGAGGAACAAACTCTTGAAAAATTCCCTTTATTCTCATCCGAATTATACTTTACATACATCAAACCCGTACCTTACATTGCGTATAAAATAATTTTTCAAAGTCTTGATAAATTCAAGACTTGACATGATCACCTTGGTCACCCCAAAATTGGGATGATACGAAAGATTAGTGAACATTTTGTTGGTCACAATTAAAAGCTGCAAAAAATTTCAAGTAGATTTTATGTGCACCACATATGCCATGAGAAAATTGATTTTTAGGACATTCTCATCTTAAAATTCAGAAAATAGCCACTTAAATTTCTTGAACACATCCAAGAATATATATGTGGACTACTCAACCATTTCTGGGACATTTATTCATGGTATCAATAGACATCTAAAAAAATGATCTTATGTGAGTCTCTAACCTCCACAAAATCATGAATTCCTAAATTAATTGCTCAAATTATTAAATTAAGAGCAAATTATCCTACCATATGAATTAAACCCATTTGAATGATGTTTTCACGAGCATGTATGATTTTTACTAAGTACCTCATGTACATACCCAAAATGGTGCAGCTAAATTCTTTATCAAAAGTATAAAACTAATAATGTGACCACTTCTACAGAATTTTAATATGCCAACATCTTGTTGGAAACATGCGGTCTTACATGCCGCAGATCTATTCTAGATCATAGCAACTGCATATCATATTGCTTCCCCTTGCAGTAAGTACGTGGAAATCAAACAAGTATTCCTCATCTGCAATAATTCGATTATATACCGATATCACCACTCCATCGTACGTGGACCCTCATATAAATTTGGGATCCATGTGAGGTATAACTATTTATTTATCCGTCAATCATAAATATTTTAAACTCCCATCAGGAGAATTAGTTATTGCCTTACGCTAATTACATTTAAAATAAGGACATTTTCGGCATTAGGGGGAGATTCGTACCACAAATAATGCCAAGAAATTAGAAATGTCATGGACATTCAGTCCTCATATTCACGTACTTCAAAATGTGAACCTAAAGTTCAATCATATATATTTGCAACACTTTGCAAATCTGCCAAATACATTTACTTATGACAAAGACGTCATCAAATCACATTATGCATGCAAGCAATGTGCCATACAAAGTGGAAGTACCTCATACAACCACTATTCTCCCCAAATGAGAGCTAAAGGGGGAGAAACATGGTCACATGAGAAATGACTTCTCATATGCATCCGCAAAAAAAAAAGGAAATTATATCCTCAACTAGTCAATGTAGTTCAACCTCAAGTTGAATAACACATAACGGATGCTCATCATCCAAACCAACATAAATGTGCACACAATTTGAATTGTTGGGACATCGAAACACCTTGACTCCATTCTTATAGGAAATCACGAGGAGTTAAAAGATGTAAATATTATTTCCACAAATTCTATTGATTCAACAGAATCATATAACATAAGACTACATATGTCGACATATATTTGTTCTTAAATTGCTAAATCATTTAGGGCCCCGAACCAAAGTTCATGGCAGAATGCCTAATGCATTCATATATTGGTTCAACTAGAAGGAAGCAATTAAATAAGAATAGCACTCGCTTAACAAAAGAGATGTATTTATCACTGTAATACATTCTCCTCATAATTATCTTCCTTTTTGGAAGACAAATGAATTTTATTTCATAACAAAAACAATGAAGTGGTGAAAAGCGATGCTTGTAGCAAAGGGTTCATGCAGAGACCTGACATCAATTATGATGTAACGTACCCTCTTGGTATAGGTGGAATTACGTTTCGATATTAATATTATTGGCAGTTATAAATAAACCATCCATGCAGTTAATAGATTCGGTGATTACATACTCATATGGATCACCCAATTCAGACATCTATATATAAGTCCATTAAAGGCTTGAAAGTCTGAACTTATGAACAAATCGCAACATATATTGTGTAAAACATCAAAAGTCACTCCATGACTAAAAATAGTCGAAACATTGTGTCGTAAAATCGACTACGAGAGTTCCTTCTTTTAAAAGATTACTCACATAATGATTGCTTGATTACATGTAGTTATTAACAAAATCCCTCGTTGGATTCTACATGACCTATGTATATACCAGTGATTTTCATCCTCAAAGTATATACCATATATGAAAGGTGCTCGCAATCATATCAACACGGAAAGTTGGGTGAAACCAAATATTATTCAAGTCCATAACTTGAACTTATTCCCTCAGGAATACTCGTCTATCAGCCCTCTTATATTCAGAAAGTTTTGGAAAAATTCAACATGGATAAATCATATCCGTCAAAAACACCTATGGTCGTCCGATCCCTTGATATGAATAAGGATCCTTTTAGACCTAGGGATGGCAACGAGGAGGTATTGGGACTTGAGTTTCCATATCTCAGTGCCATAGGAGCACTAATGTAACTTGCAAACTCTACTAGACCAGACATTGCCTTTGCGGTGGAACAAACAAGGTTTGTATTTTTACATGGTGGAACTGCTATTTCATGGAAGTCAACAAAACAGACATTGGTAGCAACTTCCACTAATCACTCTGAAATAATTGCATTATTTGAAGCCTCACGAGAATGTGTATGGCTTCGCAGAGTGATAAATCATATTCAGACATCATGTGGAATCGAATCATTAGAATTACCTACCATTATCTATGAAGATAATGCCGCATGTGTTACCCAAATGCATATGGGATATATTAAAAGTAATATCACAAAACATATCTCCCCAAAACTATTTTTCATCATCAATTACAGAAAGATGGAAAAGTTAATATTTTGCAAATAAAATCTTGTGACAATCTTGCTGATTTGTTCACTAAGTGTTTACCAGCAACATCATTTCAGAAGTGTATTCATGGGATTGGTATGAGACGACTACGAAATTTGCAAAGCTCAGGGGGAGAAAACTCCTAGAACTAAAACTTATTTATTATCATCCCTTGATGATAAATATATTTTTTCCTTATGAGTTTTTCCAGCGGATTTTCTCATTCAGGTTTGAATGATATAATTAAATATCCTGACAGTATATATTCAAATTCTATTTGTTTTCCTTATATTTTCACAGGATTTTTTGGAAAACATAGACAATATAAGATCAAGGATTCTCGAAGTTACAAGATCAAGACAATCAAGAAAATGCAAGATTTTTTCAGCACTCAAAACAATGAAGATTACTGAAGCGTTGTCCAAGGAGGAGTGTTAGGAATAAAATATCTTTAGATTTAGACTAATTAGGCAATTAGCATATTCCTTAGAATATTCTATCTAGCAGTTAGAATATTGGCTTTGTCCATACGCTGTGTCTCTCTAACCATCGTCGTGCCTTTTCTAAACGACGCGACGCGATTATTGTAACAGACATGTACTTGCGACTGTTCACGTCATATAAAAGCCTACAGTCATTATGAATGAAATCACTCTTTCACTTCATTCTTCTATACTCTCTTCAACCTACACGAGATATTTACCGACCGGCCTGCTCAGCCGCGGGTGACACGGCCGGGGAGGCGATCGACGCGGCGTGGACTCCGGAGGAGCTCGTAGGACGAAGGTGACGTTGGACTTGGAAGGAACGCACGCACGCGTCGCACGACACGGTAGATCCTCCGGCCGCCACGCCGGGTCAAACCCGATGATGCCATGTCAAAAGCGAGACGCCGGCCGTTTGAAAGCTTCCTCAGGCTGACTCCGTATCTCTGTGGAGTGCTGAGGTGCTCTGTTCTGACTTGCTCAGTTTGGCGTCTGCTTATTCAGCTCCTTGACCTGCAGTGACCATGGACTCGGTATCCTGCGCCGCTTATTTCCTCTAGGAATCAACCGGTCCCGTCGTCATTCGTTTCAGCCCTACGCGTGCCACGCCGGCCGGCACTCTACTCCAGTGGGAGTGCACGAGTCCAACACGTACCACCAAATCAGCGGCTTTCCTAGTCACCAACAGCGAAGGGGTCGTCCCATCGATCGTAGCATTGCGATGATGAGTGCGTGTGATAGGGCCGTGCCATTAATCAATTTTGGTTGTGTTTGTCCACCTCCTTAATTTCAGTGGTTGACTAAGAACACACACTAATTAGGAGTACTGGTCTCCCACTACGACAGAATTGGTTAAGCCCCTATTTTTCCATGGTTTGTTTGCACACAGTGGATCCACACACGACCAAAAGTGTGAGCGTTTTATCAGCAAAAGTAATGCAAGTAATAATAATCCAAGAAACTTTCTTCTTTGCTTTACATAGCAGTACTAGAAATGAGTAGTATTTTTTTTAAGCTGGACCTAGGATTTAATTAAGCAGCTGCATTCGTATGCATTTGACTACAACCTAATTATTTGAAAACCCCTGCAATTTTTATTTTTATTTGTTAATGAGTTGATCGGTAGGGAGCATGCCTATGTAGACTTTCACTTTCCAACAAATATAATACGTATATCACTATTGTATATCCCTCCAACATGAGAGAGTTGCATGCCGACGTGAGGATCAACCTAATCCATGTTAGCATATGGCATGCTGATGCAAGTGCAGGATTAGTAAACACTTACACAGTGGGTGCTTACCAGCGTGCACACTTGGACTTTACCATCTTTTTCTAGGCCGGAGATTAATTTATAACAGATTTTATCTTGACTAGTTCGACAAGTGCGCCATCAACTTGACAGTTTTCTATTATTTGCCTTGGAAAACCACCGAAAATTAAACAGGGGCGTCACACTCTCGCACTACCCCCTTGACCTGTGTTTATAGTAGTACTGCCATTTCATTGCATTGGTTTAATTAATACCCTTACGTACTCTGCTTAGAGTACTTCTAACCTTCTAGAACGGGGAAGCCAAGGTGTAAGATTAATTGGAGCAGCTCGAGCTTAACTATGCACTTATGGTTTAATGCAGATGTCGTTTGCGTGCTGGAGGTGAGTCAAAACCTGCAACGTCACGATAAATCAGTACTATGTTTATTTGCATGCACCAATATCATATCGTATTCCGTAAGACAACTGAGATTGTTTCCGTTAGCTGAAAGTTGAAACTACCCCGCAAAAACAAAAGTTGAAACTAAGGGTACATGCGCAGATGCATGCATCCTACTTACTCTCGGGGTCAAACAACCATTTGAAGACAATATGTTTGCATGGTGGTTTCATTGGTGTGTCACACAATTAAGTGGCGTTGTTAATTACATAGCACTTTTTAACTTTAAGTAACTTTAACGTCAGGCTAACGAAGATGCGGTGAGTAGAGAAATGTATCTGCAGCAAGCCAAGATGATTTGGTAGATTGCTAGGCTGGCTCTCTGACGAGTAGCACAAAAGCGCATGTGCTAAGACTACATCTAAATTCAGGTTCGTTTAGTTAGCCTTTTGCCTATTTATCTACTTCTACCGCATCTCGTCTGGCAGTTAACTGATGTTCATATGCGGCCATGATGATAATATTAATCTTCTGAAACAAGCCAGGGTGTAGATGTCATTGGAGCAGTTCGAGCTTAACTATGCACTTGTGGATTAATGTAGATGTCCTTTATGTCTTGGATGAGAGTCAAAACGACGTCATGATAAACTATCGATATGCAGCAATATCATGTCGTTGTCTTTCAGAAAATGGCAGTAGATTATTACAGTTGGTTAAAATTTCTACGGGTGCATGCATCTAGGTACTAACGCTATTCGGGGTCAAACTACCACCATGTAATAGGAAATGTTTGCATATAAAGTTTCAGTGGTGGGTCACACTATTTTTGATAAATCAGTGTATTTATATGCACCAATATCCTATCGTATTCCTTCAGACAAACCCAGATCATTTCGTTAATTGAAAGTTGAATCTGCGGGTACATGCAGATGCAGATGCATGCATCTCACTCTCGGCCGGGGTCAAACTACCATTCGAAGATATATTATACTAGTATGTTTGCATAGTGGTTCATTAGTGTGTCACACAATTAAGTTGTGTTGTCAATTTTAACTTTAAGTGACCTTAACATAATGCTAATTTGTGTGGACATGGTGGTTACTTTATTTATATAAAGCGGGGTGAAAGCCTATTTTAAAAACGTCGTGCTAATTAATTAAGATGCAGTGAGTAGAGAAATGTATTTGAAAAGGTATACATGATAAAACTTACACTGTTAACTTGTATTCGCAAAAATCAATGGTGTAATTTGTAATTCACATAATTAATATATTTTTCAATAAATCAATGGTTAAATTTGGATTTTGAAATGCATGATCGCCTTATTCATTGGAATGAAGGGAGTAATTTTCTAGAACGAGCAAGCCAAGATGTAAAATTAATTGGAGCAGCTCGAGCTTAACTATGCACCTGTGGTTTAGTGAGATGTTTTTTGTGTCCTGCATGTGAGCCGGAATGTACCATGTTATAATAGATCGGTATATTTATGTTTACCAATACCCCATCTTATTTCCTAAAACATAGTGAGGTCGTCTCAATTAATTGAAATTATGGGCATCTACTTACTTTCGGGGTCAAACAACCATTTGAAGACAATATGCTTGCATATGGTTTCAATGATGTGTCACACAATTAAGTGGTGTTATTAATTACATAGTACTTTTTAACCATATAAGTAACGATAACGTCATGCTAATTAAGATGCAGACATGCGGTGAGCAGAGAAATGTATCTACAGCACGCCAAGATGATTTGGCAGATTGCTAGGTTGGCTCTCTGACGAATAACACAAAGCTGCATGTGCAAGACATCTAAATTCAGGTTCGTTAAGTTAGACTTTTGCTTAGTTAGCTACTTCCACCACATCTTGTGTGGCAGTTAACTGATGTACATATGTAACCATGATGATAATATTAATCTTCTGATACTACCATACAGGGAAGCCAAGATGTAGATGTCATTGGAGCAGCTCGAGCTTAACTATGCACTTGTGGATTAATGTAGATGTCGCTTATGTCCGTGAGTCAAAACGACGTCATGATAAATTATATATATGCACCAATATCCTGTCGTTGTCTGAGAGAGAGAGAGAGAGAGAGAGAGAGAGAGAGAGAGAAGCTAGCTAGATTATTACAGTTGGTTAAAACTAATACGGGTGCATGATTCTATGTACAAACTATCTGGGTCAAACTGCCACCATGTAATAATATTTGCATAGTTTCATTGGTTGTCATGCAATCAACTTATTTTGTTATTTGTTACAATAGTGGAGTTATCAAGTATCATTGCTTATGTCGAGTGTCCATCTGTCTCGGCCGACTGAGAATTAACTAACTTTCAACCGATTTTATAAATACGTTAATGCATATCTAAGATTGTTTACTGTGGTATACTTTCTTTGTTTTTTACTCCACATATTAGTTTTGACTTAAGTCAAACTTTCTTACAACAATACTAATATATGCAGAGTAAAAAGAAACGAAGTAATAATTTGTCCATTCGGTCTAAAAGTTGTAGAAGTGGTTTTTGTTCTCAGATTTCACAAACATATCGAATCATGCACGGTTTTCATAGTCCCATCAAAGGTCCTCCTGGTCGATTGAGCTTTAACTATGTTTTGGATGGCTAAGAATTAACAAAACTACATGTGTTTTACACTTTGTAACTCCAAGTAACTTTGATCTTCATTATAATCAAGCTGTTAACGGCGACTAGAGAAATGTACATGCAGCATGCCATGATGATTTGGTAGATTTGCTAGGTTGGCTCTGACGACGAGCACAAAAAGCGCATGTGCGTGACACCTAAATTAGCTAGGGTTCAGTAAGTTAGCCTTTTGGTTGCTACTAGCTACTTCTACCGCATCTCAGATGGCAGTTAACTGCTGTTTATATGTGGCCACGATGATAATGCGTGTCCTGTACTGTAGTACTTCACGCATGTGATGCAGCAGCACATGTTAGGTTAAGCTGTTGCACTGCAAAGTGCCTTTCCTGTTTCCCAATTCTTATACCCTATCAATGACTCGACAAGATCAAGAGCTCTAGCTACTTGTCCCAATGTTTCTAAAAAAAAAAGCTAGTAGTTGTACAAATGTTGCATTTATGTATGAATTAATACATGGTTGGCGGCAACATGCATGCGCAATTAATGGTCAATTCCAATCAAATAAAAACTAAAATAAAAAAAAGGTCAATTCAAATTAAAATCTTTCGCCATGCCTTTGTCAACAGCAGCTCTAGTGCAACACCGCCAGCTTAGCTGGATTCATGCATGTAGAGCTATTACTTAATTCTGT
Organism: Triticum dicoccoides; assembly: GCF_002162155.2. Classification (NCBI taxonomy): domain Eukaryota; kingdom Viridiplantae; phylum Streptophyta; class Magnoliopsida; order Poales; family Poaceae; genus Triticum; species Triticum dicoccoides. Next base: position 672,872,511 of record NC_041389.1, on the reverse strand, counting down.
AGGCCGAAATCACTAACGATATTTTTCTTGAAAAAAAAAACTCACACAATTGACTGAATTATAACTTCCCGTCAGCAGATTAGCAAAAGGCCAAGAAAGAGGAAACTCAATCGTGACTAGCCTTTCATGCTTAGCTTGCCCTGATGGCGAGCTTATATATGTGTGTGTGTGTCTCACATTTGTTTTCCGTTGCATAATGCAGCAGGAGTTGGTTGATTGTTGGGGGCTGCGACGAGGACAACGACGACGATGGCGACGGCCGGAAAAGGAGGTGACGCTGCCAAGTCTACCATGCACATTCAATACCGCTTGCGCCAACACAGGGGCGTGGTGCTTACAGGTCAACGAGAAAGGTGATGCAACGGGTCCCGTGGCTGCTCCAATACAAGTAACATCGACATGAATATATGACATGGCCGGAAGAGGAGTAGGTGGTACGACCCCCGGCCGAATCCAGTTACAAGATCACAGATCGAGCAAGTTCCTGGATCTACCCTCCCGTGGGCTAACGTGGGCGTTCAGTGGACACTCGTGTGGGTTTGTAAGTGTTGTAGTAGTAACAAAGTATGCACTTGAGCTTTGTGCCATGGAAAATCTACCTTTGATCCTTTATTCGGCCGCACAAGTAGATTTGTCGATTTCCCACGTGTGTGTTTGTATGTGTGGTAACAAAAATATGCACTAAAACTTTTGATATTGAAAATCTAGTTCCGATCCCTTATTCGGCAGCAAAAGTAGATTTATAAATTTCCGGTGGGTGTGTGTGGAAGGTGGACACATGGACGCAACCCCGTCAAAACAAAACCCTGATGAAAAAAAAATTGTTTAATGTCGGTATAATTTTTTGAAAGATTTATAATATAAACATCATACCTTTTTTTACAGTCAGGGAGGCTCTCCCCAGCTCCATTATAAAATATATCATAGGGTTGTGGGAAAATGTTAGTAAAAGCTATGGAATAAAATTTAGAGAGAAAAAGCCACTAGTTTTGAAATCAGATAGTCACAAATTTCGTATTTTCTACTCCCTCCTTTGTGATTTTAGCATATCCTTTTTTTTCCCGGTTTATTGGCCCCGCTTTTGTTCCTCGTCTTCATCTTTTCAGATTTCAAGGTCATGTGCATGCGCTGCAGTTAATGAATACTAAAGCACATGCAAAAACACATATTGAGAGAAAAGTGTGTTAATTGGTTAGTTCTGCTCCCCTGGCAAAATTGGCTAGTTTTGCAGCCTCTATGAGACTCATTTCACCATCTGCCTTAATTGTTGAGATTTTTAAAACAGACCCAACAAACCGAAAGATATGGAGTACTACCACCACATTATTAGATCACAGGATTATGGACAACTTATGTTCAAACTTGCAACGCATTTCCCTATTCATCTTGATTTTTAAACCATTTTCCAAAAAAAAAAAGCTTGTTCGTCATATTTTTCACATTCATTTTGTCTGTTGACGAGCAGCTATATGTCTTGTGTATAGTAAAACAGTTGGATACTGTATAAAACAGTTGCCTGGTCATCCATCGGGTCGGTGAGGGACCAAATTTGTCCGAGATTTCATGTCATATGCATCTATACTTGGTTTCAAAAAATATTCTTAAAAAAGATGGCGATAGCTGGGGACCAAAAATGTGCTACTCGCCCTATCGTGCCAGTTTGCCACCGTATACGCTCATGTCACGTGCGTGCTTGCAAGTTCATCTGGATTGTGCTCATTGTCATGCTATGTAGAGTACTGCAGGACCATTTCCCGTGGTGATTTTGGGTGGTGGTGGTAGTGATCGACGCTCCGCTCACCGGCCGGCCGGGCTGCTCGCCTCCGTCATTTTCCCTGCGGACGAGCGTCGTTGCTGCGCTGCGGGCCTGCACGGTTCCCCGTGATCCAGGGCAATGGAGGGAGCTGCTTGCGTCCCACGTACGACCACTCATGATTTTGCAGATCTGCCTTTCCACCTCCACCACTGAAATTTATTGTGGTTCTTGTCCGATTGTCCCCCCTTTTCCCTCTGCGATGCGATCGGTGGCTATTAATTATTTTTACGTGCACGTTTTATTCCGCCCTAGTAAGATCTTTCTCAAGGCTCTCCACATATTCCCGTGGAGTTTCTTTTCTCTCTCGGAGGCATGTGCATGATGTTTTTCCGCGGAAGTTTCGTCCAACTGTCAACGAGTTGACAAGAACTATGCGGCCTGAGTCTCTTTCCCGTTTGTCAAACAAGCTGTATATATACGACTGTACATGGACGCTGACATATTACTAGCTGGACGAAAAACCTTGTAAAATTATCAGCAAACCCGTTGACAAATCAGTCGAACACACATAGCGGTGACTTTAAAATCGTTACTGCACTTATCACTCACGTGAGTAATATCATTTCAAAACCGATAAAACATATATACTTACCACAAGCCGTGGTGTGCACACATACATGATCCTCAGAAAAATACTCCAACCACGTAAATAAAGGTAAAACAAATGGATGTCTACCGTCTAAATACGACGACGGATGTAACAGTACGGGCGATTAATACGTAAAGCAGCCGATGCCGCCGCCGGCCACAACTTTTGGACGCCATGATTACCTTGGACGACCACCACCACGGGCCAGCGTACATACATACCATACGTTGTATACGCGGCCCGGCTGACCTCGCCCGCGCCGCCGCTGCTCCACCCATGTGTTCGATCGCCGTTCACCGCTCCGGTTCCGGCCCCTCCTCCTACCACGTACTCCCTCCGTCCGGAAATACTTATCATCAAAATGAATAAAAAAGGATGTATCTAGATGTATTTTAGTTCTAGATACATCACTTTTTGTCTATTTTGGTGACAAGTATTTTCGGACGGAGGGAGTACTATGTACGTGCGCGCGCAGCACCACACAAAAGATCGACAGATCGGGCGGAAGGGAAGGGACGCCGTCGCCATGGATGCCGATCGCTCGTTAATTTGTTCCCGCATGCACGTTTGCCTTTGACCCGGGGCACGCAGCCACCGCTCCGTAGCCAGTACCACTAGTCGACTAGTCGACTGTGAAGTGTCTCTTGCGCCGGCCGGTGCGTATGTATTTTTGTGGCGGCACGTACGTACGCGCGTGCGTAGGCGTCGCCGCTGTTGTTATCGTGGAGTAATTTCTCGCGCTAGTTTAACGTTTACTGGCGACCGTGAGTCTGTGAGAGTGAAATGGAGGAGAAGTTCACCCTCAGAAATAATTGAGGACCGGGCAGCAGGTGCAGAAGAGGAACAAGGAATACTACAACAAGCGCGTCCGCCAAAACGGCTGAGTTGGACGGGATCGGATCGGATCGGATGCCTTGGAGTAGAGTTGCAGAACGGGAATCTGCCCAGTTGTAGTTGTAGGGAGCTGCTGCCATAGCTGACCTGCAGAGCTGGCATGCAGCGCTTGTTGACATTTGCCCCAGCTTTCGGAAAAGGCGGAGCTACTTCGTTGACATGGCCACCTGCAGGGCCCTCCAAACACTCTTGTTTCAAACGGAACAACAACAGTGCAGTAGTACTAGCAACATCGTTTCCCGAAAACGGAAAGGGGGAGCGCGCGTCTAGATCCGTCCGGTCCACGGAGGAGCCGGGCTAGATCACGCAAAGGCAGAGCTGCTGCCGCATGAGTGAGAAAAGTCAATGGTGACATGCATTAGATAGATTTGAGCTCCACTTCCGATCCAGGCCCAGCACATCTTGTCCTCTTCCGGACGATTCCTAACTCACATCCCCAACCCGGCGCGCGACGACGAGCGAAATCCACCCACCCCTCTGACTTGCAACCAAGCGGCTCCCGCCCACGTGAACCCACCGAACCGGCCCGAACCCCCGCTCAGTCATCCGTATAAATTTTTTTAGGGGGTGGCTAGGTGTTAGCGACTCACATTTATAATTAAGTCTTACTTAAGTGACGTACCAGGTAAGAAAGAAAAAAAATGGAAAGAAAAATTTACACGATTCTCAATGTATGATCCCATGAATATAGCGTCGACTGAGACATAAGCAAAGTCCCAGTCAACTGAGATTTAGCAACACTGTTTTAATTAATGTTATTCCTAAATCTCAGTTGATTGAAACTTAACGAAGTCTCAATCGATACTATATTCATGAGATTCTTATGTGAAGATTCGTGCAGAATTTCATATTAATATTTTTCTTCTAAAAGGAAGGCGGCGTCCGCGCTTTCGTGACATCTCGCACTGTTTTCACGCCAAAAACTCTCACTCTCTTCTTCCATCCCGCCGTTCTCCACCCAATTCCCGTCATTTTCTCCCACTCTTCTTCGCTCCCGCGGCTGACGCATGGAATCGGACAAGGAGCTGTCGGAGATGGAGGTGGTGGAGGTGTAGGAGGATCCGAGCACCCCCCTCGCCCAGAAGATCAACTCGGCGACGAGGCAAAATCACCGCGTCAAAGTGAAGGCCGCAAACGAGGGAACACTCAAGATGCGAAAGGTCGGCGAAGGGCGTGTTGATGGTGTCCGTGATGGTGGGCGTGCTAGTCGCGAACGTGATGGAGGTTGTGGCCAAGGTCGCGGAGCCCCAATGGTGTCGCCCACCGTGCCGACATCGCCATGACCGGAGCATTACAATGCTCCGTACTACTATGCCGCCAACCAATTCGGTAGGAAGTCCACGGCAACCGCATACGCGGCGGCGACAATACCTTGAACGTTGAGGAGGCTCGGATTGCCAGTCCGGCGGGGCAAAAAATCTTATTTTTTTTGCACGGACTTTTGGACTGATATTGTTTTATGATCGGGCATGTAAAAACTCATACTTGCTTCTTTTTAGTTGTGATCGGGCGTGTGATCCGGCGCACGCTATGGATTGGGCTTTTATTTGAGTTTCAAATTGCCCTTTATTGATGGACATATACAGGATAACATTGGATTGCCGGCTTCTGCATTTGTATCCGCGGATTGGTTCCCCTATCCGCGGACGAATGCGAGAGTTGATTTCCGGGTCAACGTTTGAGATGCCCTAATAAGGCATGTTGAATAATAGTACTCCTTGGCCTGAGCACATGACAAAAGTGTTGGAAATATGCCCTAGAGGCAATAATAAAATGATTATTGTTATATTTCCTTGTTCATGATAATTGTCTTTTATTCATGCTATAACTGTATTATCCGGAAATCGTAATACACGTGTGAATACATAGACCATAACATGTCCCTAGTGAGCCTCTAGTTGACTAGCTCGTTGGTCAATAGATAGTCATGGTTTCCTGACTATGGACATTAGATGTCATTGACAACGGGATCACATTATTAGGAGAATGATGTGATGGACAAGACCCAATCCTAAGCATAGCACAAGATCGTGTAGTTCGTTTTGCTAGAGCTTTTTCAATGTCAAGTATCTCTTCCTTAGACCATGAGATCGTGTAACTCCCGGATACCTAAGAGTGCTTTGGGTGTACCAAACGTCACAACGTAACTGGGTGACTATAAAGGTGCACTACAGGTATTTTCGAAAGTGTCTGTTGGGTTGACACGGATCGAGACTGGGATTTGTCACTCCGTATGATGGAGAGGTATCTCTGGGCCCACTCGGTAATGCATCATCCTAATGAGCTCAAAGTGACCAAATGTTTGGTCACGGGATCATGCATTACGGTACGAGTAAAGTGACTTACCGGTAACGAGATTGAACGAGGTATTGGGATACCGACGATCGAGTCTCGGGCAAGTAACATACCGATTGACAAAGGGAATTGTATACGGGGTTGATTGAATCCTCGACGTCGTGGTTCATCCGATGACATCATCGAGGAGCATGTGGGAGCCAACATGGGTATCCAGATCCCGCTGTTGGTTATTGACCGGAGAGCTGTCTCGGTTATGTCTGCGTGTCTCCCGAACCCGTAGGGTCTACACACTTAAGGTTCGGTGACGCGTTATAAGGAAGACTTGTATGTGATTACCGAATGTTGTTCGGAGTCCCGGATGAGATCCCGGACGTCACGAGGAGTTCTGGAAGGGTCCGGAGGTAAAGATTTATATATGGGAAGTTGTCATGCGGACACTGGAAAGTTTCGGGGGCATATCGGTATTGTACCGGGGCCACCGGAGGGGTTCCGGGGGTCCACCGGGAGGGGCCACCCCTCTTGGTGGGCCACATGGGCCGCGTGGGGCAGGGCACCAGCCCCTGGAGGGCTGGGCGCCCCCCCCCCCTTGGGCTCATGCGCCTAGGGTTGGGGGGGGACCCTAAAGGGGGCGCACCCCCTTTGCTTGGGGGGCAAGCCCCCTCCCTGGCCGCCCCCCCTCTAGATCTCATCTAGAGGGGGCCAGCCCCCTTTCCCCTTCCCCTATAAATAGAGGGGCGAGGGGAGGGCTGAACACCTGATCCAAGGCGCAGCCCCTCCCCTCCCCAACACCTCTCCTCCTTCGTTGTGCGCTTGGCGAAGCCCTGTCGGAGTACTGCCTCTCCACCATCATCACGCCGTCATGCTGCTGCTGGAGCCTTCTTCCTCAACCTCTCCTTCCCCCTTGCTAGATCAAGAAGGAGGAGACGTCGTCCGTACCGTACGTGTGTTGAACGCGAAGGTGTTGTCCGTTCAGCACTTGGTCATCGGTGATCTGAATCACGGCGAGTACGACTCCATCATCACCGTTCCCTCGAACGCTTCTGTACGCGATCTACAAGTGGTATATAGACGCAATCTCTCTCTCATAACTCGTTGCTTAGATGAACTCATAGATGGATCTTGGTGAAACCGTAGGAAAAATTTTAATTTTCTGCAACGTTCCCCTTCAGTGGTATCAGAGCTAGGTCTATGCGTAGTTCTCTATTGCACGAGTAGAACACAATTTTATTTTGGGCGTAGATCTTGTCAACTTGCTTGCCGCTACTAGTCTTATCTTGCTTCAGCGGTATTGTGGGATGAAGCGACCCGGACCAACCTTACACGTACGCTTACGTGAGACCGTTCCACCGACTGACATGCACTAGTTGCATAAGGTGGCTGGCGGGTGTCTGTCTCTCCCACTTTAGTTGGAGCGGATTCGATGAAAAGGGTCCTTATGAAGGGTAAATAGAAGTTGACAAAATCACGTTGTGGTTATTCGTAGGTAAGAAAATGTTCTTGCTAGAACCCAATTGCAGCCACGTAAAAGATGCAACAACAATTAGAGGACGTCTAACTTGTTTTTGCGGCAATTGTCATGTGATGTGATATGGCCAGAAGTTGTGATGAATGATGAATGATATATTATGATGTATGAGATCATGTTCTTGTAATAGGAATCACGACTTGCATGTCGATGAGTATGACAACCGGCAGGAGCCATAGGAGTTGTCTTTATTTTTTGTATGACCTGTGTGTCATTGAAGAACGCCATGTAAATTACTTTACTTTATTACTAAACGCGTTAGCCATAGAAGTAGAAGTAGTCGTTGGCGTGACAACTTCATGAAGACACAATGATGGAGATCATGATGATGGAGATCATGGTGTCATGCCAGTGACGAAGATGATCATGGAGCCCCGAAGATGGAGATCGAAGGAGCTATATGATATTGGCCATATCATGTCACTACTATATAATTGCATGTGATGTTTATTATGTTTTATGCATCTTGTTTACTTAGAACGACGGTAGTAAATAAGATGATCCCTTATAATAATTTTAAGAAAGTGTTCCCCCTAACTGTGCACCGTTGCTAAAGTTCGTCGTTTCGAAGCACCACGTGATGATCGGGTGTCATAGATCCTTACGTTCACATACAACGAGTGTAAGACAGATTTACACATGCAGAACACTTAGGGTTAACTTGACGAGCCTAGCATGTACAGACATGGCCTCGGAACACAAAGACCGAAAGGTCGAACATGAGTCGTATGGAAGATACGATCAACATGGAGATGTTCACCGATGATGACTAGTCCGTCTCACGTGATGATCGGACACGGCCTAGTCGACTCGGATCGTGTAACACTTAGATGACTAGAGTGATGTCTAATCTGAGTGGGAGTTCATTAAATAATTTGATTAGATGAACTTAATTATCATGAACTTAGTCTAAAACCTTTGCAAATATGTCTTGTAGATCAAATGGCCAACGCTCATGTCAACATGAACTTCAACGCGTTCCTAGAAAAAACCAAGCTGAAAAATGATGGCAGCAACTATACGGACTGGGTCCGGAACCTGAGGATCATCCTCATAGTTGCCAGGAAACAATATGTCCTAGAAGGACCGCTAGGTGATGCACCCGTCCCAGAGAACCAAGACATTATGAATGCTTGGCAGTCTCGCACTGATGATTACTCCCTCGTTCAGTGCGGCATGCTTTACAGCTTAGAACCGGGGCTCCAAAAGCGTTTTGAGCAACACGGAGCATATGAGATGTTCGAGGATCTGAAACTAGTTTTCCAAGCTCATGCCCGGGTCGAGAGATATGACGTCTCCGACAAGTTCTATAGTTGTAAGATGGAGGAAAATAGTTCTGTCAGTGAGCACATACTCAAAATGTCTGGGTTGCACAACCGCCTGTCCCAGTTGGACATTAACCTCCCGGATGAGGCGGTCATTGACAGAATCCTTCAGTCGCTCCCACCAAGCTACAAGAGCTTTGTGATGAACTACAATATGCAGGGGATGGTGAAGACCATTCCTGAAGTATTTTCAATGCTGAAGTCAGCAGAGGTCGAAATCAAGAAAGAACATCAAGTGTTGATGGTCAATAAGACCACTAAGTTCAAGAAGGGCAAGGGTAAGAAGAACTTCAAGAAGGACGACAAAGATGTTGCCGCGCCCGGTAAGCCAGTTGCCGGAAAGAAGTCAAAGAATGGACCCAAGCCTGAAACTGAGTGCTTTTATTGCAAGGGGAAGGGTCACTGGAAGCGGAACTGCCCCAAATACTTAGCGGACAAGAAGGCCGGCAACACTAAAGGTACATTTGATATACATGTAATTAATGTGTACCTTACCAGTACTCGTAGTAACTCCTGGGTATTTGATACCGGTGCTGTTGCTCACATTTATAACTCACAGTAGGAGCTGCGAAATAAGCGGAGACTGGCGAAGGACGAGGTGACGATGCGCGTCGGGAATGGTTCCAAGGTCGATGTGATCGCCGTCGGCACGCTACCTCTACATTTACCTACGGGATTAGTTTTAAACCTCAATAATTGTTATTTAGTGCCAAGTTTGAGCATGAACATTGTATCTGGATCTCGTTTAATACGAGATGGCTACTCATTTAAATCCGAGAATAATGGTTGTTCTATTTATATGAGAGATATGTTTTATGGTCATGCCCCGATGGTCAATGGTTTATTCTTAATGAATCTCGAACGTAATGTTACACATATTCATAGCGTGAATACCAAAAGATGTAAAGTTGATAACGATAGTCCCACATACTTGTGGCACTGCCGCCTTGGTCACATTGGTGTCAAGCGCATGAAGAAGCTCCATGCTGATGGACTTTTAGAGTCCCTCGGTTATGAATCATTTAACACATGCGAACCATGCCTCATGGGCAAAATGACCAAGACCCCGTTCTCCGGAACAATGGAGCGAGCAACCAACTTGTTGGAAATCATACATACCGATGTGTGCGGTCCAATGAGCGTTGAGGCTCGCGGAGGATATCGTTATGTTCTCACTCTCACTGATGACTTAGTAGATATGGGTATGTCTACTTGATGAAACACAAGTCTGAGACCTTTGAAAAGCTCAAGAAATTTCAGAATGAAGTAGAGAATCAACGTGACCGAAAGATAAAATTCTTACGATCGAATCATGGAGGAGAATATTTAAGTCACGAATTTGGTACACACTTAAGAAAATGTGGAATCGTTTCACAACTCACGCCGCCTGGAACACCTCAGCGTAACGGTGTGTCCGAACGTCGTAATCGCACTCTATTGGATATGGTGCGATCTATGATGTCTCTTATCGATTTATCGCTATCGTTTTGGGGATACGCTCTAGAGACAGCTACATTCACTTTAAATAGGGCACCGTCTAAATCCGTTGAGACGACACCGTATGAATTATGGTTTGGGAAGAAACCTAAGTTGTCGTTTCTAAAAGTTTGGGGATGCGATGCTTATGTCAAGAAACTTCAACCTGAAAAGCTCGAACCCAAGTCGGAAAAATGCGTCTTCATAGGATACCCTAAAGAAACCATTGGGTATACCTTCTACTTAAGATCCAAGGGCAAGATCTTTGTTGCCAAGAACGGATACTTTCTGGAAAAAAAGTTTCTCTCGAAAGAAGTAAGTGGGAGGAAAGTAGAACTCGATAAAGTACTACCTCTTGAACGGGATAGTAGTGCAGCTCAGGAAAATGTTCCTGTGATGCCTACACCATCTAAAGAGGAAAATAATGATGATGATCAAGGTACTTCGGATCAAGTTGCTACTGAACTTCGTAGGTCCACAAGGACACGTTCCGCACCAGAGTGGTACGGCAACCCTGTCCTGGAAATCATGTTGTTGGACAACGGTGAACCTTCGAACTATGAAGAAGCAATGGCGGGCCTAGATTCCAACAAATGGCTAGAAGCCATGAAATCCGAGATAGAATCCATGTATGAAAACAAAGTATGGACTTTGACTGACTTGCCCGATGATCGGCGAGCGATAGAAAACAAATGGATCTTTAAGAAGAAGACGGACGCGGATGGAAATGTCACCATCTATAAAGCTCGACTTGTCGCTAAGGGTTATCGGCAAGTTCAAGGGATTGACTACGATGAGACTTTCTCTCCCGTAGCGAAGCTTAAGTCCGTCCGAATCATGTTAGCAATTGCCGCATACTATGATTATGAGATATGGCAGATGGACGTCAAAACGGCATTCCTTAACGGGCATCTTAAGGAAGAACTGTATATGATGCAGCCGGAGGGTTTTGTCGATCCTAAGAATGCTAACAAAGTATGCAAGCTCCAGCGATCCATTTATGGGCTGGTGCAAGCATCTCGGAGTTGGAACATTCGCTTTGATGAGATGATCAAAGCGTTTGGGTTTATGCAGACTTATGGAGAAGCCTGCGTTTACAAGAAAGTGAGTGGGAGCTCTGTAGCATTTCTCATATTATATGTAGATGACATATTTTTGATGGGAAATGATATAGAACTTTTGGACAGCATTAAGGCCTACTTGAATAAGTGTTTTTCAATGAAGGACCTTGGAGAAGCTGCTTATATATTAGGCATCAAGATCTATAGAGATAGATCGAGACGCCTCATAGGTCTTTCACAAAGCACATACCTTGATAAGATTTTGAAGAAGTTCAAAATGGATCAGTCCAAGAAGGGGTTCTTGCCTGTATTGCAAGGTGTGAGATTGAGCTCGGCTCAATGCCCGACCACGGCAAAAGATAAAAAAGAGATGAGTGTCATCCCCTATGCTTCAGCCATAGGATCTATTATGTATGCCATGCTGTGTACCAGACCTGATGTAAACCTTGCCGTAAGTTTGGTAGGAAGGTACCAAAGTAATCTCGGCAAGGAACACTGGACAGTGGTCAAGAATATCCTAAAGTACGTGAAAAGGACAAAGGACATGTTTCTCGTTTATGGAGGTGACGAAGAGCTCGTCGTAAAGGGTTACGTCGACGCTAGCTTCAACACAGATCTGGATGACTCTAAGTCACAAACCGGATACGTTTACATGTTGAATCATGGAGCAGTAAGCTGGTGCAGTTGCAAGCAGAACGTCGTGGCGGGATCTACATGTGAAGCGGAGTACATGGCAGCCTCGGAGGCAGCGCATGAAGCAATTTGGGTGAAGGAGTTCATCACCGACCTAGGAGTCATACCCAATGCGTCGGGGCCGATCAAACTCTTCTGTGACAACACTGGAGCTATTGCCCTTGCCAAGGAGCCCAGGTTTCACAAGAAGACCAGGCACATCAAGCGTCGTTTCAACTCCATCCGTGAAAATGTTCAAGATGGAGACATAGATATTTGCAAAGTACATACGGATCTGAATGTCGCAGATCCGTTGACTAAACCTCTCTCGCGAGCAAAACATGATCAACACCAGAACTCTATGGGTGTTCGATTCATCACAATGTAACTAGATTATTGACTCTAGTGCAAGTGGGAGACTGTTGGAAATATGCCCTAGAGGCAATAATAAAAGGATTATTATTATATTTTCTTGTTCATGATAATTGTCTTTTATTCATGCTATAACTGTATTATCCAGAAATCGTAATACACGTGTGAATACATAGACCATAACATGTCCCTAGTGAGCCTCTAGTTGACTAGCTCGTTGGTCAACAGATAGTCATGGTTTCCTGACTATGGACATTAGATGTCATTGACAACGGGATCACATCATTAGGAGAATGATGTGATGGACAAGACCCAATCCTAAGCATAGCACAAGATCGTGTAGTTCGTTTTGCTAGAGCTTTTTCAATGTCAAGTATCTCTTCCTTAGACCATGAGATCGTGTAAGTCCCGGATACCGTAAGAGAGCTTTGGGTGTACCAAACGTCACAACGTAACTGGGTGACTATAAAGGTGCACTACAGGTATCTTCGAAAGTGTCTGTTGGGTTGACACGGATCGAGTCTGGGATTTGTCACTCCGTATGACGGAGAGGTATCTCTGGGCCCACTCGGTAATGCATCATCATAATGAGCTCAAAGTGACCAAATGTTTGGTCACAGGATCATGCATTACGGTACAAGTAAAGTGACTTGCCGGTAACGAGACTGAATGAGGTATTGGGATACCAACGATCGAGTCTCGGGCAAGTAACATACCGATTGGCAAAGGGAATTGTATACGGGGTTGACTGAATCCTCGACATCGTGGTTCATCCGATGACATCATCGAGGAGCATGTGGGAGCCAACATGGGTATCCAGATCCCGCTGTTGGTTATTGACCGGAGAGCCGTCTCGGTCATGTCTGCGTGTCTCCCGAACCCGTAGGGTCTACACACTTAAGGTTCGGTGACGCTAGGGTTATAAGGAAGACTTGTATGTGATTACCAAATGTTGTTCGGAGTCCCGGATGAGATCCCGGACGTCACGAGGAGTTCCGGAAGGGTCCGGAGGTAAAGATTTATATATGGGAAGTTGTCATGCGGACACTGGAAAGTTTCGGGGGCATATCGGTATTGTACCGGGGCCACCGAAGGGGTTCTGGGGGTCCACCGGGAGGGGCCACCCCTCTTGGTGGGCCACATGGGCCGCGTGGGGCAGGGCACCAGCCCCTGGAGGGCTAGGCGCCCCCCTTGGGCCCATGCGCCTAGGGTTGGGGGGGGGGGAACCCTAAAGGGGGCGCACCCCCTTTGCTTGGGGGGCAAGCCCCCTCCCTAGCCGCCGCCCCCCCTCTAGATCTCATCTAGAGGGAGCCGGCCCCCTTTCCCCTTCCCCTATAAATAGAGGGGCGAGGGGAGGGCTGAACACCTGATCCAAGGCGCAGCCCCTCCCCTCCCCAACACCTCTCCTCCTCCGTTGTGCGCTTGGCGAAGCCCTGTCGGAGTACTGCCTCTCCACCATCATCACGCCGTCGTGCTGCTGCTGGAGCCTTCTTCCTCAACCTCTCCTTCCCCCTTGCTGGATCAAGAAGGAGGAGACGTCGTCCGTACCGTACGTGTGTTGAATGCGGAGGTGCTGTCCATTCAGCACTTGGTCATCGGTGATCTGAATCACGGCGAGTACGACTCCATCATCATCGTTCCCTCGAACGCTTCCGTACGCGATCTACAAGTGGTATGTAGACGCAATCTCTCTCTCATGACTCGTTGCTTAGATGAACTCATAGATGGATCTTGGTGAAACCGTAGGAAAAATTTTAATTTTCTGCAACGTTTCCCTTCAAAAAAGGCAGCATGCATTAGCTAATGAGGCATCATATTTACACGCAAGTTCATACTTGATGTGCTAAAGTTGTGCTTTACATGTTTCGAGTCCCAAGCGTTCTTCATAGATTGTCAATGGACGATCATCTATATCGGAGCTACGTCCGAGCGCTTATATTGTTCGGCCAGGGGTTAAAACATTTCAATCAGTTCATGAGCCACATCGAGGCAATTTACTCACTTCAGGATATCGACGTTGGGGTAATACCCTACTCTTGCTATGTGTTTCTTTTTTTGTCCATGAGTCCATCGAAAGAGAAAAGGCTTTCTGCTTACAACCGACATAGTGAGATCCTCATCTGTTCTAGCTTTTCCCCATGCCTTGGATCGAACCCCCCGATTCCCTTTAATAGCCTCGAAGGGAGCTGCTGGTTTCCATGGCCGTGCCCGTTCACGACGAGTTGACCTTCTTCGCCCATCATCCGCAGGAGTTTTCTCTTGACATCGTAGAATGAACTGTAGTGGGTAAACCCCTCCCGAGCGATCACATCACCATGCACTGGCCGGTGATCTTCGACATGGAAGCTATGGACATGACAAGCAGGTGCCATGTTGAGCCGGCGACCGGCGGCCACAGTCAAACACGTCTTCTCTTAAGACACTTCTACATGTACTCCCTCCTGTCATTTTTACTCCGTATATTAGATTTGTGTCAAGCCAAACTTCACAAACTTTGACCAAATTTACATTTAAAAAATATCAACATCTACAGTAGTACCAAATATATGTACTAACATGAATCTACATTTCATAATGAATCTAATGATATTTATTTTGTATTGTGGATGTTGATACTTTTTCCTATAATTTTAGTCAAATTAGAGATACTCTCACTCCCGATAAAACTTATATGCAGATTATAAAGGATGGGAGGGAGTAAGGGGGTGTTTGTTTTCAGGGACTTTTTGATGTAGGGACTAAAAAAAGTCCCTCTTAGAGACTTTTTAACCAAATAGGAGGGACTACTAGGGACTAAAAGTTAATCTTTGGGACTAAATGAAGAAGACACTCAAGGCGAGTCTTTTTTGTGACTTTTCAGGACTTTTCCAACAATGCCCCTCCCTGCACCCATTGCCCGCCGCCCCATGGTGTTGTTTGGTTGTTATTTTTCTATATACTAGCGATAATATGGTTATTTAATAATCTCTAGGAAGGGACTAGGGCTTTTTAGTCCATGAAAACAAACAGGGAGGGACTTTTTAGGATTAGGGACTTTTTAGTTGAAAGTTTCGGAAGAGCCGCCGGGCGAGCACATTACCATACAGTAAACGAGCATGGTTCCATTAAAGATTTGAACTAAAATCATGACACTTGTTATGGATGGATGGGAGGGAGGGGGAGCACCGGCCGCCCACCAACCACCCCAGTTCCGGCCGGCCACCGAAACTGCGTGCGTCGTCGTCCCCTGCCGTCGTCACCAGCGCCGGGCCACACGGGCGCGGGCCGCAGAGGGTCGGCCGCTGGATTTCATCTTTTCTGCATGCTGCGTCATCCCTCAGGTTTCCGCACTCACCCAGAGCGGACGCGCGCGCCACACAGGAGTCAACGGCTAGGGAGGAGGGGGAGCGATGTGGAACAGAACGGAACGGAACGGAAGCCAGCCGCCACCCGCGCGCGCCGGGTCCCGCCCCCCGACGGCCTCCTCTTAAAATATTCCGGCATTTCATTTCAACCCCACACCCACTCCCGGCTCCAACTCCCCAAGTCAACTCTCCCCTCCGCTCCGCCGATGCTCGCCGCCCCGCATTATAATCCCCCGCCCCTCCTCCCCTCCGCCGCCTCCCTCTGACCTCCCCCCCGCCGGTCCTCCCTTCTACCACCATGGGCAACTCCCTCGCCTGCTTCTGCTGCGCC
>NC_041389.1:672852921-672856518 GCF_002162155.2 Triticum dicoccoides | reverse complement strand
GCCGCCGCCACGTCGCGCCGGCCGCGCTGCCCTCCGACCCGGCCTACGACGAGGGGCTCGGCCACTCCTTCTGCTACGTGCGCCCCGACAAGCTGCCCCCGGCCCACTGCTACTACCCCGCCGCGGCGGACGACGACCTGCTCGTGCCCGACGCCAAGGCGGCCGCCGAGGAGGCCACCACGTTCCGCGCCATCTCGGGGGCCGCCCTCTCCGCCAACGTCTCCACGCCGCTCTCCACCTCCGCGCTCCTCCTGCTGCCCGCCGACGACTCCACCGCCTCCTCCGGCTTCGAGAGCTCCGACTCCTTCGCCGCCGTCCCGCTGCAGCCGGTGCCCCGCTTCCCCTCCGGCCCCATCTCCTCCGCGCCCTTCTCCGGCGGCTTCCTCTCCGGGCCCATCGAGCGCGGCTTCCTCTCCGGCCCCCTCGACGCCGCGCTCCTCTCCGGCCCGCTCCCCGGCGCCGTCGCCTCCGGGCGGATGGGTGTCCCCGCGCTGCGGCGGAGCCTCTCCCACGGCGGCCGCCGCATCCGCGACTTCACGCGCGCGCTGCTCGCCCGCACCGACCGCTTCCAGGGCCACCCGGATCTCGGCTCGCCCGACGCCGCGGCGGCCGTCGCGGCGTGTGGCGGGGACTCCAATGGTCTGCAGTGGGCGCAGGGGAAGGCCGGCGAGGACCGCGTCCACGTCGTCGTGTCGGAGGAGCGCGGCTGGGTGTTCGTCGGCATCTACGACGGCTTCAACGGCCCGGACGCCACCGACTTCCTCGTCTCCAACCTCTACGCCGCCGTGCACCGCGAGCTCCGCGGCCTGCTCTGGGAGCAGTCCCAAGAGGACCAGCCAGGCTCAGCGCCCAGCACCATGGCCCCGGACCACCAGGACCAGTGCACCCGCCGGCGCCGCGCCCGCCGCTCCAGACCCCCGCGCAGCGGCAGCGTCGACGACAACGACCAACGGCAGTGGAGGTGCGAGTGGGAGCGCGACTGCTCCAGCCTGAAGCCACCAACGCAGCCTCCTCCCCGGAGCAACGGCGAGAACGACCACATCGCCGTGCTCAAGGCGCTGGCGCGCGCGCTCCGCAAGACCGAGGACGCGTACCTGGGCATCGCCGACAAGATGGTCGGCGAGTTCCCCGAGCTGGCGCTCATGGGCTCGTGCGTCCTCTCCATGCTCATGAAAGGGGAGGACATGTACGTCATGGGCGTGGGCGACAGCCGGGCTGTCTTGGCGACAATGGACTGCGTCGATCTCGAGCACATCAGCGAGGGCTCCTTGGACGGCTTGACGCCGTGCCTGTCCGCCGTGCAGCTCACCTCGGATCATAGCACCTCCATGCCGGAGGTGATTTAACTGGCTCACAGCTTAGAAATTGAGTGTCTGTTCTTTGTCTGAATCTGATGATGGTTTATCTGTGCCGATCAATGCAGGAGGTTCGCAGAATACGAAATGAGCACCCCGATGATCCGTCGGCGATCTCCAAGGACCGCGTGAAGGGCTCGCTCAAGGTGACCAGAGCATTCGGCGCCGGTTTCTTGAAACAGGTAAGCTCATGCTCGATCATGTCAGTTTTTGGCATAAAAAGTTTGCATATTGTTCCTTAAGTGATTATGAAGTCTGCAATTGGTTAGATGAACTAGTGTTGCGCGACGGTGATTTTTTCTGGAAGTACCGTGTGATTGCTGGATGACATAGCTAGTCATGTGTCCCAACTAATTCAATGAAATGTCTTACTTGAAACGGACATGTCAAATGTTGAGAAATCACAAAGATTGATGAGCAAAATATTTTGCCAGACACTTTTGGTCAACACATAACTTAAAAGTCATGCTTAAGCAAAGGTCACAAAAAAAGAGCAGGCGTTCCAAAGTTTGAAAAAATAAAATGAATCCCCTGTCAATTCAAACAAACTCCTTTTGGACGGGAAATACGACCATCCAAGTTGAACGGACCTTGTTGACATGGACACCATAGACTAACTTTGGACGGCGGAATTTTTCAAAGCATGACTATTGATAAGTTAGCTCAGTTCCCTGGTCACCGCGTGTACAGCCAGGTCGAAGGATTGTAGGAGAAGCCGCTGCTCTCCCAGAGAAGAGAAAACGAGGGTTCCTTTCACTTGTGTCCAAGTGCAAGGAACGGTGAACTTGTGTGTGCAGTGCTGAAATGTGGCCGGAAAGCCAGCGGCGACTTGAGTGGCTTCCAAGGAAGGCACGTTGTTGTTTTTCCTTGTCTTTGGAAGAAGAAATCGCCTCCTGCCATGTGAAAGTGTTGTCGGATTCTGTAGTAGAAATTATTCTCTATTGTCAGCTCGATCACTCCATCTTGCTGGTGGACAGGCCGAGAGGGGAGGGGGGGTCCCTTTCTTTGACCTGAAGTGAACAATCTGACGATATTCTTTCTTTCAGCAAGAGAACAATTGTGAGAGTTAGGCAGACATGAATCCTGTTTTGTTTTGATGCGCGCTCGCATGGGAGCTGAACATGCATTTCTCATCCAACTGCTTTTTTGACAGCCGAAATGGAATGACGCGCTGCTGGAGATGTTCCGGATCGACTACGTCGGGTCGTCGCCCTACATCACGTGCAACCCTTCCCTCTTCCACCACAAGCTGAGCACGAGGGACAGGTTCCTCATCCTCTCCTCGGACGGGCTCTACCAGTACTTGACCAACGAGGAGGCGGTGGCGGAGGTGGAGGTGTTCATCGCGACGACGCCCGAGGGCGACCCCGCCCAGCACCTCGTCGAGGAGGTCCTCTTCCGGGCGGCCAACAAAGCAGGTACGGCAAACAAGTCATCGTCTTCTTGCAGTAGACGGCTAGCTTTTGAATGAACTTGTAGATAGATAGATAAGATGGTCGAGCAGTCGATGGACACACCTTTCTCACATTGCTTGCTTGGTGGTACGTGTTGCTGCTGCTGCAGGGATGGACTTTCACGAGCTGATCGAGATCCCGCAGGGCGACCGCCGGCGGTACCACGACGACGTGTCCGTCATCGTCATCTCGCTGGAGGGCAGGATCTGGAGATCCTGCGTGTAAATATACATACAATAATAAACATACTAGTAGTAGTAGTAGGCTAGAGAGAGGAAACGTATATATATATATATAGAGAGAGAGAGAGAGAGAGTGAGAGGTGTTCTTGCATTGCATTGGAGGCCATGAGCAGTTGGTTCGTGTCGTGCGCGCGGCTACTCCGTCCCAAGTCGAGAATTCACCCTTCTTCTTCCCCCCAGCTGCCGCTGTACAATATCAACAAAGTGCTGGGTCGGATCCGGTCATCTGGTGGGTGCTTGGCACGTTAGCTGAGTCACGGATGATGAGCCGGCCATGTGTCATTTGAGGCGTCCGTTTATTTGGTCAGAGTAATCAATCGATTGCTGTCTTGTGTTGACCTCTCAACTGATGGATAGATAGTCCTAGTACTACTATCTTTAGAGCCCAGCTACCTCCCTGCTGAACAATTGATTTCATCAGCAGAGACTGCCACTTGCCATCCTTATCTGCTCTAGTAGTACACGACACTGTAGGAGCAGTACCGCCCTTCTTTGAATGCTTGGGCTGACATTGTGATCGGTGCATGTGCATGGACTTAACTCTTG
>NC_041389.1:672832163-672852720 GCF_002162155.2 Triticum dicoccoides | reverse complement strand
CAATTGAATGGATGGCTGGTTGCTGGTTGACCAATAATTGGTGCTCGCGCTGCTGTTCTAGAAAGAAAAGAACAGGGGAAAAAAGCACTCGCTTGCTTGAGCGCTTCTCCTTCTACTATATGGTTTTCATTAGGAGGAACGGTGGGTGACAAGCAAAGGTTTTGTTCCACTATGAAGGAAAGAAAATATGTATACAATTTGACATGAGCAGGGGTGGGTCATTGCGTGCATAAAGCTTTGGTTTTATTTTTCTTCACTCAGCTATCTTCGAATGTCTGTTTCCTGAGCACTGACAGCAACAGTATTCTGAAGCAAAGGAAAGTAAGATCCAGCAGATGGTTTCCTCTAAGAAATGCATACCCTTCCTTCCCACTTGAGTGGTTGCGGGGCCAAAACAAGGTTTATATTTGCCCCACTATAGGCACTGACGTTGACCGCAATTCTCGTCACAAACTATGGACTAAAGTGTTTTTCAAAACACAACCGTGTATGCCCTTGTTAATTGAGCAAAAAAAAAAAAATCATATCTGTCGTTGTTGAAGTCTTGTGTCTACTCAATATCATGAAGAGTTGGAGAGTAATCTTAACAGTGAAAATACCCATGGGGTCATGGTTCCCAACAACTCTTAAGGATTTCGTAGATTCATTGGATTCTCAAAATACATAAATAGGGGAAATACAAGAGGATTGGAGTGACATATCCTCTTGAGTCCTCTAGGATTAGGAAACCATAGGAATTTGGATCAAATAGTGTTTCATGCCATATGAAAACAATGGAATTGTAGCAAGATGTTTAGTGGATGAAAAAACATAGAGTGCAAAGCAATCCTTACAAATCATATGTACCTAAGAGAGTCATCCCCACTAACTTATTTATCTCGACACGCAAGCATGCCGCCTTCCATGCTGCTTGTTGCTTGCTGGTTGACCAATAATTGGTGCTCTCGCTGCTGTTCTAGAAAGAAAGAAAAACACCACTTGCTTGCCTACTTCTCCATGCACTATACTATATGGTTTTGAGAGAAAGTACAATAAGATGACATAAGCAGGCTATAGTGACTAAAATATTAGTATGTCGTTGCTTTGCTGGAGGAGAGATGAGAGCGGAGAGAAGAGAAACGGGCTGTAAGTTACTAGTAGCCAGCTGCAACACGAGTCCCAAGACTTTGTGAGATTGTAAGGTGAGCCAACTCTATACAAAGTAGTACTCCGTCCGTTACTTTTACTCTGTATATAAGATTTGTGTCGAGTCAAACTTTACAAACTTTGACCAAATTTGTATTTAAAAATATCAACATCTACAATATCAAATATAAATAATGTGAAACTACATTCCATAATGAATCTAAAGATATTCCTTTGGCATCGTAAATGCTGATACATTTTTCTATAAGTTTGGTCAAACTGGAGATAGTTTGATTTCAGACAAAAGTTATATGCATACTAAAAAGAAACAGAGGGAGTACATATTTAAAGTTTACTAGTGTACATGCCGGCTATTAGGTTGACTCTATATGACATGGCAACTCTTTATAGCCGAGTGTTGGCAACTCTTTAGAGGAGGAACGGTGGGTGACAGGCAAAGGTTTTGCCTCACTATGAAAGAAAATAATATATACCCAATTTGACATCAAAAGGGTGAGTCATAGCATGTATAAAGCTTGGAATTTAGTTTTGTTCAATGGTGAGGCACAACTATCTTCAAAGGGTGTGGCTACGTCTCAGTTGACCGGGATTTAACCAAGTCTCGGTCAAGTGACAAACATGTAAGATATTGGGTGGCAAGCAAAGGTTTTGTTTGTTCCACTAGGAAAGAAAATATGTATACAATTTGACATGAGGAGGGTGGGTCATTGCGTGCATAAAGCTTTGATTTTATTTTTCTTCAATGGTGAGACTCAGCTATCTTCAAATGTCTGTTTCCTAAGCACTGATAGCAACACTATTCTTAAGCAAAGCAAAGTAAGATCCAGCAGATAGATGGTTTCCTCTAAGAAATGCATACCCTTCCTTCCCTCTTGAGTGGTTGCGGGGTCAAAAGAAGGTTTATATTTGCCCCACTATAGGCACTGACGTTTACCGCAATTCTCGTCACAAACTATGGACTAAAGTGTTTTCGAAGCACAACCATGTATGCCATTGTTAATTGAGCAAAAAAAAAACATCAACATATCTGTCGTTGTTGAAGTCTTGTATCTACTCAATATCATGAAGAGTTGGAGAGTAGTCTTAACAGTGAAAATACCCATGGGGTCATGGTTCCCAACAACTCTTAAGGATTTCGTAGATTCATTGGATTCTCAAAATACATAAATAGGGGAAATACAAGAGGATTGGAGTGACATATCCTCTTGAGTCCTCTAGGATTAGGAAACCATAGGAATTTGCCATATGAAAACATTGGAATTGTAGCAAGATGTTTGAGTGGATGAGAGGCATGGATTTGCTTCCGCGAATCCGTGCCTCCACGAGAAATAAATCCATGCCTCTTGCGGAAGGGAAAAGAATGCGTTTTGAAGCAAATCCGTGCCTCCACAAGAAGTAAATCCATGCCTCTCGCGGTACGAAAAAGAACACACTTTTTTCATCAATTTTTCTGTCCAAAACCTAAGAGTAGCAGGGGAAAAGCCAAAAAAAATCATCTAAAAACCGAAAACGCATGCAGAAAAATTTAAAAACAAAATCCGGTGGTAGCGCCCAAAGCGCAACACGTGGCGGCGGCTGAGAGCGCACTAAGCAACGCGCTCTCAACCCACCCCAAGTGACCCTTGGAAAGGCTCCGAAGGAGCACTCTTTCAGCGCCGATTAGTTGAAGCAACGCTCGCTACACAGCCAGCTAGGCCGGCCCACGAAGGGGCACCACACAAAAATGGTAATAAGAAGTGCGCTCCCACGACGAATCGAACACACGCCCTACACTACCTACAGGTGCTCGATTAACCACCAACGCGTGTCACTGCAAGTGTCTAAATGCAGCGCTAACAATTTTAAAACTATTATAGCCGCTCATACATGATTTTCTTTAAAAAGATTGAAACTTCACAGACTTCGAAAAAACTTCATGAACATACAAAAAAAAGTTGCCCCATTCAAGAAAAGTTCAATGATGTTGAAAAAAGTTCATCAATTTTAAAAAATAGTTGACAACAAATTGAATAATGTTCACCAAAATTTTGAAAAAACAATTCACCAATTTGAAAAAAGTCCATCAATTTTGAAAAAGTTCAAAAAACAGAAGAAGTTCATCATTTTTTGAAAAAAGTTCATTGATTTGAATTTTTTTGTCAAATTTAACATTTCATCAAATTTAAAATAAAGTCATCAACTATTAAAAATATTTCTCCGAAGATAGAAAAAGTTCATTGATTTTGAAAAGAAATTTCATCATAGTTGAAAAAAACCATCAATTTGGAAAAAAGTTCGTGCAAAGAAAAAGGAAAACAAAAAAGAAAGGGAAACAAATATAGAAAACATAGGGGGAATTTCCTATACATTGAAAATTACGAAAATCATAAATCGATGAGGGAAGAAACCAGGAAGAAGAAAAAAACATAAAAATAAAATAGAAAAAAGTAAAACAAAAGAAAAAAGAAAAGAAAATAGTAAAAGAAGGAAGAGTTGTAACTTAGCAGATCCCGCTCCGCGAACCTCGGGCCCAGCGCGGGGTGCTTCCGTCTACACACTAACGGGCGCCTGAAGCGCCAAATACGTAGGAATCGCCCTCTCGCTGAAATCGCTGAACCTGAGTGTCTCCACAGCCCACCAACTCGCGGCCTCTCCTCAACCCCACCGCCGCCGCAGCTGTCGCCGTCGCCGTCGCCGTTGCCCCACCTCCTCGCCGAGAGCTCTACAGGTGAAGGCGACCCCGACTTGCTTCGTGCGACATTTCACTTGCGTCTTCTTTTCCTCTTATTACGTGATCCAGTTTGGGGTTTGGGCTCCGTGCAGTGCAGGGGAGTTGAGATGGCGCCGGCGCCGGCGCCGCCCAAGACGGGGCCGTTCGTGGGGATCAACACGGGGGGCCGGCGTCACCAAGCGCGAGCCCCCGCCCGCCCGTCCGGCCGCGGAGGGGTGAGTTTCATGCTTCCGGTATTTGTTCACTTCTGAATGATGCCCAATTTGCTTACTGTATGTACGTACTACCATTAGGCGTGTGGAAATTGAAACGCGACTAGAAATTCAGTTCTTCAGAGACATAGAGGGTGGGAAAACGCTGAAGCTAGCCAAATCCTAGAGTGTGTCTGTTGATGTGCATGTTCATAACGGTGAAACTGCGTGTAGGGATCGTGCAATTATTGGAGTTATCTGTTGATGTGACTTGAGGAACATAGAGATGTCACAATGGTTTTCCTGGAAATTTCCACACCGCTGACTTTTAGCTTTTCTGCACAAAACAAGAGAATGTGTCGTTTAGCTGCTGCGGGCGCGGCGATTTTGTTTTGCCTACTTCTTGGTGGATGTTGTCAAAATTAGTGACACAAGCAACGATGTGTGTGGTGGCCATATAGCCTTCTCTGTTTAACCATTGTATATGCTATATGAAGTAATGCAAACTTAGAAGTTGTCAGTCCTTGTCAGTTTATTTACACACAATGTTCAGGTGCCAGCCTGCAAAACGGACGCCTATTTTCTATGGGTGCATAACTGTATGTTCTTGCTCAAATCTGATGTTGCTGTTTGAGTTCAGTCCTTCTGTGTGTGTTATCTCCAGGCCTCAGATTTCACTGTAAATTCTGTGCAGTTATTACATACTATATGTTAGAAGTTTCAGTCTATGGTGGGAGAGTGCAATTCTGTGATGAGATTATTGAGAATGACAGCCCAGTAACATTCTAAAAATGTTACTCTTTTTTCTCATTTCAGAAAATTACCAAGAGTGTCCATTTTGTTCAGAACTTCATCAGGGAAGTTTACGGTTTGGGCTCCATGCAGGGGAACTGAAATGCCGCCGGTGCCGCTGAAGAAGGGGCTGTTCATGGGGATCAATAAGGGGCACGTTGTCACCAAGCTCGAGCTCCCGCCCCGCCATCCGACCGCAAAGGGGTGAGTATTCTGCTTCCAGAATCTGATCAGTTCATATGTTCAAGCTGCTTACTTATCTACATTAGGTGTGTGAAATTGAAACACGGGTAGAAACTTTCTTCAGAGAGGGTGGAATAATGATGAAGCTAGTCAAATCCTAGAGTGCATCTGTTGATGTGCATGTCATAACGGTGAAACTGCGTGTTGGGATCGTGCAATTATTGGAGTTATCTGTTGATGTGATTTAACAAACACAGACATGTGACAAATGATTTTCCTCGAAATTTCCACACCAATCTGTCTTTTAGCTTTCCTGCAAAAAACAAGAGAATGTGTCGTTTAGCTGCTGGGGGCGTGGCGATTTTGTTTTGCCTGCTTCTTGGTGGATGCTGTCAAAATTAGCAAGACAAGCAATGATGTGTGTGGTGGCCATATAGCCTTCTCCGTTAACCATTGTGTGCTATATTAAGTGATGCAAACATACAAGTTGTCAGTCTTTGACAGTTTATTTACACAATGTTCAGGTGCCAGCCTGCAAAACTGGTGTCTATTTTCAATGGGTGCATAACTGTATATTGTTTCTCAAATCTGATGTTACCGTTTGATTTTAGTCCTTCTGTGCGTGTTATCTCCGGGCCTCAGATTTTACTGTAAGTTCTGTGCAAGTATTACCTATGTTAGAAGTTTCAGAAAATATTGGTAGTGCAATTCCGTGATGAGATTATTGTGAATGACAGCCTAGTAACATTCTAAATTTGGCACTCTTTCTCATTTCAGATAATTGCCGAGAGGGTCCTTTTCGTTAGGAACTTGATCAGGGAAGTTTACAGTTTGGCCTCCGTGCAGGGGAACTGAAATGCCGCCGGCGCCGCTGAAAACGGGTCTGTTCATGGGGATCAATAAGGAGCACGTTGTCACCAAGCTCGAGTCCCGCCCTGCCATCCGACCGCAAAGGGGTGAGTTTTCTGCTTCCGGAATCTGATCAGTTCATATGTTCAAGCTGCTTACTTATCTACATTAGGTGTGTGAAAATTGAAACACGGGTAGAAACTTTCTTCAGAGAGGGTGGAATAATGATGAAGCTAGTCAAATCCTAGAGTGCATCTGTTGATGTGCATGTCATAACGGTGAAACTGCGTGTTGGGATCGTGCAATTATTGGAGTTATCTCTTATCTGTTGATGTGACTTAACAAACACAGACATGTGACAAATGGTTTTCCTGGAAATTTCCACACCAATCTATCTTTTAGCTTTCCTGCAAAAAACAAGAGAATGTGTCGTTTAGCTGCTGGGGGCGTGGCGATTTTGTTTTGCCTGCTTCTTGGTGGATGCTGTCAAAATTAGCGAGACAAGCAATGGTGTGTGTGGTGGCCATATAGCCTTCTCCGTTAACCATTGTATGCTATATTAAGTGATGCAAACATACAAGTTGTCAGTCTTTGACAGTTTATTTACACACAATGTTCAGGTGCCAGCCTGCAAAACTGGTGTCTATTTTCAATGGGTGCATAACTGTATATTCTTTCTCAAATCTGATGTTACCGTTTGATTTTAGTCCTTCTGTGCGTGTTATCTCCGGGCCTCAGATTTTACTGTAAATTCTGTGCAAGTATTACCTATGTTAGAAGTTTCAGAAAATATTGGTAGTGCAATTCTGCGATGAGATTATTGAGAATGACAGCCTAGTAACATTCTAAATTTGGCACCTTTTCTCATTTCAGATAATTGCCGAGAGGGTCCTTTTTGTTAGGAACTTGATCAGGGAAGTTTACGGTTTGGCTTCCGTGCAGGGGAACTGAAATGCCGCCGGCGCCGCTGAAAACGGGGCTGTTCATGGGGATCAATAAGGAGCACGTTGTCACCAAGCTCGAGCTCCCGCCCCGCCTGTCCGACCGCAAAGGAATGAGTATTCTGCTTCCGGAATCTGATCAGTTCTTATGTTCAAGCTGCTTACTTCTCTACATTAGGTGTGTGAAAATTGAAACGCAGGTAGAAACTTTCTTCAGAGAGGGTGGAATAACGATGAAGCTAGTCAAATCCTAGAGTGCATCTGTTGATTTGCATGTTGTAACGGTGAAACTGCGTCTAGGGATCGTGCAATTATTGGAGTTATCTGTTGATGTGACTTAACAAACATAGACATGTGACAATGCTTTTCCTGGAAATTTCCACACCAATCTATCTTTTAGCTTTCCTGCAAAAAACAAGAGAATGTGTCGTTTAGCTGCTGCAGGCGCGGTGATATTGCCTGCTTCTTGGTGGATGCTGTCAAAATTAGCGAGACAAGCAATGATGTGTGTGGTGACCATGTAACCTTCTCCGTTTAACCATTGTACGCTATATGAAGTAATGCATACATAGAGGTTGTCAGTTCTTGACAGTTTATTTACACACAATGTTCAGGTGCCAGCTGCAAGACAGGTGTCTCTTTTCTATGGGTGCATAACTGTATATTCTTGCTCAAGTCTGATGTTACCGTTTGTGTTTAGTCCGTCTGTGTGTGTTATCTCCAGACCTCAGATTTTACTGTAAATTATGTGCAATTATCACCTATGTTAGAAGTTTCAGTCATTAATGGTAGTGCAATTCTGTGATGAGATTATTGAGAACGACAGCTTAGTAACATTCCAAAAATGGTACTCTTTCTTATTTCAGAAAATTACCAAGAGGGTCCTTTTTGTTTGGAACATGATCACGGAAGTTGCTGGATTTGCACCATATGAGAAGCGTGTCACCGAGATTCTGAAGGTTGGAAAAGATAAATGTGCACTCAAGGTAGCCAAGAGAAAGCTAGGCACACACAAGAGAGCCAAGAAGCGTGAGGAGATGTCCGGTGTTCTTAGGAAGATGAGGTACGTTTCTATCTTTTGTTCCGGCAGCGGAGATGTTGCCAACTTCTAAAGACGACTCACTTTTATTTGACGGATATAAAGTTTAGCCATCAAAGCGTGTTGTGACTCTAGCTAATCATCTAAAAGTTGCTCCCAGTTGATTACGATCCACTTCGGCATACTCCTTTAGCAATAACATTACTGTATGGACATCTATATCCATAAGGCTTATCTTTGAATTGAACCATGTGCTCGTATATGTCATTATTGCCATTATGCTAGTTAGAATTTTATTTCTTTTGGAGAAAGTATGCTACCTAATGTTAGTGTAACTCATTTGTTACATAATACCTAATTTATTGTTGAACTATATCCAAGCATGTATTGTTCAGAAGCTAGAGTACACTAGATTTAGTCACTTCAATTGCAACTAATGGTTTCAAGGTATTAAGAAAGTTATCCTTGATGCTTTCAAGATCTTATGAAAAAATAGGCATATGGATAGTAGTACTGAAGGACCATTAGTATTGGCAATCCTATCTTTTCATTTTCAGGCTGTCCTTATATTGTAGCTTCACCAAAAAATTTGGAACAAGAAAGTGATTATTGACATAGACGGTATTATCTATTTCTTGATTTCTAGCTTTGTATTTGGTGGCGATTCTGCTGCTTAGTTTTTTTATTGGACCGACTTTAAGTTGCCCGACCATACAGATGTAGATGCAACTGTGTAAAAACTTACCCAACCCAAATAACAACCAGCTATCTTTTAGAGTTTAATCCATGACTGTAAACAAAGAATTCATGATTCTTTCGTCTGAAATTCCCAGAAATATATGTGCAACGCCATCATTCCTGTCGCTGCTTAAGTCTGGGAACAAATAATTGAGGACCGTAAAGAGGTTTCCTGTCCAGCTACCGTCCACTGGTATCATCCATTTCACCACATATGGATGCTTAGCTCATGTAACATGTCCACCGTGGGATATGTTGGTGCCTGACATTACATCATCTCAAAGGATGACATGAGCGCATATAGTTATCGTCGCTTTCTACTAGATCTGCTTGTCCACGATAAGAGCCAGCCACTACACTGCTTGCGACATGTCGATGGTGCTATCTTAACCATCCGGAGAGGTACCTCTGTGTGTGGGGAAGGGTATGGACAAATCGAAAAGCTAAAGCTCAAAAATCTGGATTGAATATCTTGATGAGAGTTTCAGGCAACTCATAGCAGTGAATATCTTGATGAGAGGTTCAGGCAACTTATAGCAGTGAATATGTAGTGCAGAGGCTTTTATGTTGGACATTTACTTACTCTTGCCGGATCTGAGGCATGACCCTGGCCAATTATACTGTCGGTCTAACAAGTTTCATCCCCAAATCACAGAGCTGCTGGAACCGCCGAGAGGAAGAAGTGAGGCGGCTCGAATTGTTGAGAAGTGTTGAAGTAGCAAAGTATAACTGGCGAACGCTTCCGGGGCACATCTTTGCAGCATGGTTCCCTCGCATCTCGTCTCTGCGGATTTTGTGCATTTGATTGATGATGGAATCAACTGTAAGCTTTGATGTCGAGAAAAGATGTGGCTGTTGAGCAGTTTGATCTGGTTATTTTTGCATGGTTTATCTGTCCCTGGGGCGGGTGTTGTTGTTGTTATTATTGTTGTTCTTGTTGTTGTTGTTTAACTGGTACTATGCTTTTCTTTTTGGAGCAAAAGAGAGGTTTTCCCCCTCTGATTTCATATAAAGAAACCAAGATCCAGTGACAAACAGACTAGTAACATCCACACGACAAGCAGTTAAGCATTGTAAGACTACAAACCTCCCAAACGGGAAAGCACCCGGGGGGGAGGGAAGCGAACGAACTGCACCACGCAGAAGACTGAACTGGACCTCCCAATCTTGGCACTCGTCTCCGCCCATGTGCGCTCGATAGACTTCACTTGCTACTCGCTCTACCGCCCTTGCTCCCAGCTGCAGTATTCTTCTTGCTGATGGTCGTAAACTCGTCTCCAGAACTCAAGAATGAGAACCCGGTTGTAAAATAACCACTGGAACTCTGCATCGCACGGTCGCAGGCGAGGCGATGTGATACGGCGGCGCCGAACCGAAAGATTCCGGGCATAACGAAATGCACGGGCCGGGGTCCCCGCCCAGGACCAGCTAGCAGACACCGTGAGTGGCGGCGGGGGGGATCGGGAAACCGCCGAAATGAAATGAACCCGCCGTCGCGCAACGGCCAGGGAATGTGCGCGACACCGACCGGCCGGCCTATCCTGATGTGCTTGCGTTTTCGCCGCCGCGGTGGAAGACGGCGCGTCTCACCTCACGCCCGGCACGGTGCAACGTACGTACGCGCGCTGGCTGTTACGTCCGTTGCATAGCATAGTCCAGTCCTGCACTGCACACAGTGTCAAAACAAACCCTGCCTCCCAGTCCAACCAAGGCCGGCCGGCGTACGTGTCAGCCGGACCCTGCAGCGTACGTACGCGCAGGTCATAACATCTGGAAAGAAAAATGATTTTTTTTCATGAATCTCAATGTAAGATCTCATGAATATAACACCGACCGAGTTATAATGAAGTCTTAGAGCATCTATAGCCGGGCCTCCCATACCCGCCCAAATGCCCGGATGGGCTGTCCGGTCCGTGTCCGGACGCAAAAACATCACCCAGCCGGTCTCTCCATATCTGGCCCAAACATACGGACTGATGGCACTCCCCATACCCAATCCTAATTTGGGACGGATATGGGGACGCCCGGGCACGCCCGCCACATCGGATTGATGGATACGGCCTGTGCCAATTTGATCGAATCTATTTCCCCTCTCCTTGCCCTAGCCACACTCTCCTCTTCTCTATTCGCCCTCCTTCGCACTGCCGCCATCGGACTTCCGCAGGTATCCGTGCTCCATCGGCATTCCCAACTCAGGGCTTCGACACTAGGCGCTCCACTTCACACCGCCGCCGACCAGGCCGCCACCAGACGACGTCCGGTACATGTTTTCATCACGTGCTCTACATGTTTGATGAAATGTCCGAGCCAATTTTTGAATTTTTTGGTCATTAATAGATTCCACGTGGAGTGATGGCTATAGAAACGATGATCCTGATGAATTCATATTCAACGAGTTCATCGCATTGTCGGATTCCGATGATGAGGAGGCCAAAATGATGATGAGCATCCAAGAGGAGTCCGAGAAGGTACGGGAATACATCCTAAACTTCAAGGGTTCCATCAAGGGCCGGAGATTGATTCTGCGTGATAGGATTGCCAGTGCACGGCTTCTGTTCACGAATTACTTCGCAGCTGTTCCAACATTCCATGAAACTTTCTTTCATCGTCGCTACCGGATGAGCAGAAACTTGTTCTCACGGGTAGTGGAAGTGTGGAGAAGGCTAATGACAACTTCAAGTTGAGGAAGGATTGTTGTGGAAAAATTTCTTTCTCTCCTCTGCAGAAATGCACTGCTGCACTCATGATGCTTGCTTATGGTAAAGCAGCAACTACATCTGATGTAGAAATCCAAATGGTGGAGACCACAGTCTTGAGCACCACGGTGCAATTTGCACACACTGTGGTGAAGGTGTTCTAACCTGAGAGAGCCAACTGTGGAGGACACAGGAAAATTGATGGCAATTGGAGCAGCAAGAGGAACCCCGGTACGCTCGGTCTAGTTGTTTGCATGCACTGGCAGTGGAAGAACTGCCCAATAGGTTTGCGTGGGCAATGTCAAGGTCACGTCCAAGAAGCCACCATCATACTTGAAGCAGTGACATCATAGGACTTGTGGATTTGGCATGCTTTCTTTGGCACGTCAGGTTCATGCAATGACATCAATGTGCTTCAACTATCTCCTTTGTTGAAGAGACTCTATGATGGGGAAGCTCCACCGTGCAACTATACAATCAACGGACACAACTACACCATGGGGTACTACCTTGCCGATGGTATCTATCCTCAGTGGACGACGTTTGTGAAGACCATATCTTATCCCCAAGGCAACAACAAAGCCGCTTTGCAACAATGCAAGAGGCAGCTAGGAAGGATGTGGAGAGAGCGTTTGAAGTGTTCCAAGCTCGTTGGGGTATTGTTCGTGGAGCTGCGATGATGTGGGAAGCGGAGACACTTTGGCAGTTCATGAAATGTTGTGCAACCTTACACAACATGATTGTTGAGGATGAGGGTGAAGGGGCAGCGCACAAGCATGATTTCGAGAAGCCCGGTGTCCAGGCCGTCTCTCTGGACAAGAGGCAGAGAGCATTGCCAACTTTCTGGAGATGCATCGACAACTGCGAGATAGACATGTTCATATGCAACTTCTGGATAATCTTGTGGAGCATATGTGGGTCCACATGGGAAATTGGTAAACTTTTCCGCTAATTTATTAATTATGCATTATGAACAATATTTTTGTTTAAGCTATGTTTGGATCATGTACTATCAAGTATGAACTATTTGCATTTGTGTGCACCAAAGTTATGTTTGTCTAAAATGACCGACGTGCATGCGTTTGCATGGATTTGGTGTTTTCAAAATAGGGACAATGGTTGCAGATGACAAGATTTGATGTCTGTCTGGTCACTGTACGTGGGCTTGTCTAGGCGTGTCCGCGGCCGTGTAGAGGCTCTTAGAGCATCTACAGCCGAACTTGGCAAATCCTGCCCCCTATACGCCCGCAGGCGCGTCCGCAAACAGCGCCTGCCGGCCCCTTATATGTTGCTCCACACATCCACATACCTCAAATGCCGATCCTCAAATCCATGCAATCCATGAACGTCGATCATATGATACAAATTGTGCGAATTCAATAGTTCAAAACAAAGCAGAGCAAATCATAGTTGAACAAACCGGACATGCCAAAATGAAATCAATGTACGAGCATGAATGATGGCTCGCTTGTTGGATCATTGGCCGGACACCATCCATGTCGCCTGCTCTGAGGCCATGCTTGCGTCCGGCTCATCCTGCTCCACCTGCATCCGAGCTGCCAGCTCCGCCTGCATCCTGGCCGCATGATCCGCTGCCGCTGCCACACATGCCCTCACCGCCTCGCACCCCGTACGGTCGTTGATCTCCTTCTTATCCGCAAGCCACTTCTTTGCATGCTCATCCAAGAGGGTTTCGTCCGACAACATGATCTTCGCATCCTCCGCATTCCGTGTGAGTTGCAACCTCTGCTTCTAAAGCTCAATCTCTCCAAATGTCTTGGCCTTCTTGAGTTCCCATTTTGATCGCCGCCTCTTACTTCTCCAACTCGATCTTCTCCCTCTCAATTTCCATCTTCTTGTCCGCCCTCTTCCGGTCTCACTTCATCTCCTCCTTTTGGGCATCCAACATGAGCTTGTACCTCTCCTCTTTCTTGTTCTGCCTTGCCGAAAAAATGCCCATCCATGTGGATGACATTTTTTTAGCCGCGGTGTTACGGGAGGCCCTTGCCTTCTCCCACTTGTTTCCTATGACTTGTCAGCTATCCTTAGGCACGGTGGCTCTTCCATTCATGACAACAACATCATCCTCTTCATCGTCCATCCCAATTGATTGGTGGGGGCTTGAGCCATCATTCCTCTTCTTGCCGCTCTTGAGATTGGCCACAAGTTGTGTCCATGTTGGCACTCCATTGAATAAGATCCAACAATGGCTAAAAGCCAACGGCTTCTTCTCCACCTCGTGATACAAAGTGGCCGCCACCGCCATCTAGCAAACAACATATGTAAGAAGTGTACGCAAATGACGGCAAGATGAAGCAACTGAGCTTACGTGAGTTGCCACTCCCATCCCACTTTGAGGGCGTTTGGTCACTTGTGAGCAGTAGCCGACAGACTTGTTCACTTCCCCTTGAATGATCCCCCATTGATGTTGGAGAGATGCCACATTGCGGGTAGTCACCATAGGATGCGACTCCACATACTTCTTCTTCTTCTTCTTCTTCTTCTTCAGCATTCAAACTACTTAGAACTCTAAGAATTCAACATGCAAGCCCATCTACAGTACCACCAAGACTAGCTAAATACTAAAAAATTAAACCACTAGAACAAAAAATAATTGGAGCAATGGAGGAGTCACATACCAAGTAGCAATCCCCCAAAACAGTTTCGAAAATGGAGCTTCAAGCAAAGAGATCAAATCCGCGAGATTGAGAGCAAGAACAAAGAGAGAGCAGGAGTGTTTCTTCTTCTGGAGGTAGGTGATGACTTGGGCTAAATGGACAAGTGAGGGGGGCCACGTGGGGCCACTACCCCCAAGGCGCGCCTGGGATAACCGGCGCGCCCTGGTGTCTTGTGGTGACACCAGGGCACCCCCCTCGTGATGTTATTTATGCGAGAAATTTCCAAATATTTAGAAAAAATTTGTGTTACAATTTCAGGTCATTCTGAGCACTTCTATTTTCGACCACTTTTTTATTGCATGCAAAATTCAGAAAACATGGTAAAGATGGACATTTTATTTTAGGGACAGAAGGTTGTGCTTACTAAATTCATCGGTGACACGTCTCTCGAAAAAATCCATTAATAAGGTTGATCATGTCTTAGTAACAATCACTTTCGATTAACCTAAACCTGAAGAACCGTCGTAAAACACTAAGTTACCTCAACGGGGATATTCATATCCCCAACAATAAGTATTTCATATTTCTTCTTGGTAGTAGGCAAAGGGACTTGAAAACTTCCAATAGTAATTGTCGGAGATTTTTCAATAACTTTAATACCATTCACTCGAAATTTTTTCTTTGGAAAGTGCACCGTATGCTCATTACCATTGATATGAAAAGTGACTTTGCTTTTATTGCAATCAATAACAACCTCTGCAGTATTCAAAAAGGGTCTACTGAGGATAATCGACTTTTTTGTCGTCCTCGGGCATCTCAAGTATAACAAAGTCTGTTAAGATAGTAACATTTGCAACAACAACAGGCACATCCTCACAAATACCGATAGGTATGGCAGTTGTTTTGTCAGCCATTTGCAATGATATCTTAGTAGATGTGAGTTTATTCAAATCAAATCTTTTATATAAAGAGAAATGCATAATACTAACACCAGCTCCTAAAAATCACATAAAACAGTTTTGACATAATTTATTTTAATAGAGCATGGTATAGTTGGTATTCCTAGATCTCCAAGTTTTTTAGGTACTCCATCCTTAAAAGAATAATTAGCAAGCATGGTGGAGATTTCATCTTCAGGCATTTTTCATTTATTAGTAACAATTTCATTCATGTATTTATCATAGGGGGGCATCTTTAAATACCAGTCAAACGAGTGCGCAAAACGACTGGCCTAAGCATTTTAGCAAGCATTCAAATTCTTCATCATCTTTTTTCTTAGATGGTTTAGGTGGAAAGGGCATGGGTTTATGAACCCATGGTTCTCTTTCTTTACCATGTTTTCTAGCAACAAAGTCTCTTTTATCACATCGTTTATTTTTAGGTTGTGGGTTATCAAGATCAACAGCGGGTTCAATCTCAACATCATTATCTGGTCCTTTATCATTGTCTAGTTGAGCATCTTCATGACCATCATTTTCATTTTCATTATCACCAGGTAAATGTTCATTACCAAATTGAGTTTCAACATCAGAGATAGAGAGACCATTATTATCTTCAGGAGGTTTTTCAGTTTCAGGTTCACTAGAGGTATGCAAAGTCCTATCAATTTTCTTTTTCTTCTTCCTTTTAGAAGGACTAGGTGCATCAGTATTAAGTCTCTAAGAGTCTTGTTCAATTCTTTTAGGATGCCCCTCAGGATAAATTGGTTCCTGAGTCATTTTGTCTCCTCTAGTTGCTACTCTAACAACATAATCATTCATATTATTGTTCATTTCACTAAGCAATTCTCTTTGAGATTTAGCAACTTGTTCTAACTGGGTTTGGACCATAGAGGCATGCTTTCCTACACCTCTAACATCATTAGTGATTCTAAATAACAAGTCACTTAAGTGAGCAATCATATCGGAATTTTGTTTTAGTTGTTCCATAACATTTATATTGAAGTGATCTTGCTTCATAACATAATTGTCAAGTTCATATAAGCATTGACTAGGATGTTTATTATAAGGGATGTCACCTTCATCAAACTTTAATAAAGAACTTACCTCTACCACCTGTGGTGGTGTTATGTCAAGTCCATGTATTTCTTCAATAGGTGGTAAATTCTTAACATCTTCAGCTTTAATACCTTTGTTCCTTCATACATTTCTTTGCCTCTTGCATATCTTCAGGACTGAGAAATAAGATACCCCTCTTCTTCGAGTGGGTTTAGGCAGTGGTTCAGGAAGGGTCCAATCATCATAATTCTTCAATATGTTATTCAAATTCCTCGGCTTGTTCAACAGTTTGTTCCTGAAAACACAACCAACACAATTATCTAGGAAGTCCCTAGAAGCATCGGTTAGTCCATTATAGAAGATATCAAGTATTTCATTTTTCTTAAGAGGATGACCAGGCAAAGCATTAAGTAATTGGAGAAGCCTCCCCCAAGCTTATGGGAGACACTCTTCATCAATTTGCACAAAGTTAAATATTTCCTGTAAGGTAGCTTGTTTCTTATGAGAAGGAAAATATTTTTCAGAGAAGTAATAAATCATATCCTAGGGACTACGCACACAACCAGGAGCAAGAGTGTTGTACCATATCTTAGCATCACCCTTTAATGAGAACAGGTATAACTTGAGAATATAATAATAGCGAATTTGTCTCATCTCGAGCAAAAAGGGTGGCTATATCATTTAGTTTAGTAAGATGTGCCACAACAGTTTCAGTTTCATAGCCATGGAAAGGATCAGATTCAACCAAAGTAATTAACTCTGGGTTGACAGAGAATTCATAATCCTTATCAGTAACAAAGATATGTGAAGTAGAAAACTTAGGATCACATTTCATTCTAGCATTCAAGGATTTTTCTTTCAACTTGCATAATAATTTCTTAAGATCATCTCTATCCTTACAAGCAAGAAAGTCTCTAACTAATTCTCCATCCATAACATAACCCTCAGGTGTCTTAGGCAATTCAAATCTAGGAGAGCTAGGTCTAATAGGTGTTTCATAGTTTTCAGTTTCAAAGACTTCATCAGTTTCAGTAATTTCATCAGTTTCAGCATTCTCAATATCTTTAGCTCTAGCAAGCTGTTCATCAAGAAATTCACCTAGTGGCACATTATCATCAAACAAGGTACTAGCATCATCATAAACATCATTCATGGCAGAAGTAGCATCATCAATAAATTGCGACATATCATGATTAATAGCATGCGGTGGTGTTGCAAGTCTATTCAAAACAGAAGGTGAATCAAGTACAGAGCTAGATGGCAGTTCCTTACCTCCCCTCGTCTTAGAGGAAATTTTTTTGGTTCTAGTATGTTTCATATTCTTCATAGTGATAAATAGATAGAAATCCCAAGTGACTCAACAAATGTAGCTATGCTGCCCGGCAACGGCGCCAGAGAAAGGTCTTGATAACCCACAAATATAGGGGATCGCAACAGTTTTCAGGGTAGAGTACTATTCAACCCAAATTTATAGATTCAACACAAGGGGAGCCAAAGAATATTTGCAAGTATTAGCAGTTGAGTTGTCAATTCAACCACACCTGGAGATTAAATATCTGCAACAAAGTGATCAGTAGCACGGTAATATGATAGTTTGATAGTATTATTAATGATAGCAACGGTAACGGTAACAGCAGTAACAGTTTGTAGCAGTTGGGACAATAGAAATAATAACAGTAACGCGGCAAGAACAATATGTGAAAATCTTGTAGGCATTGGATCAGTGAATTGGTTGGATTATATTCATCATATATCAGTCAATAGCTAGGGCAACACAGAACTAGATCCAGTTCATAAAAATAATGTAGGCATGTATTCCGTAAATAGTCATACATGCTTATGGAAAAGAACTTCACTACTAGGGAAAAACCTAGTAGTGAACTTCACTATAGCTAAAGGGTAGCAGTAGCGTTGGTTCACCCGTGCTACTGCTATACCTACTTAGCAGTATCGCTTTACAGAGAACGCGTTACTAGTAGTTACTAGCAGCGCGCCTCTCTACCCGCGCTACTACTATTATTACCTATTCTATTTATTTTTTATTTTATGTCGTATTCATACATCATTATACAAGTTTTCATATAGTAGCAATTTAGAGATTGTTTTTACATCATAATAAGTTATTACATCACTTGGTGAAAGAACCACAAATTAGTTTCTAGTGGATGGATCCAAAGTGACCAAGTCATGGATTAGTGTGCTAATCCATTACTTGGTCACTTTGGATCCATCCACTTGAAACTAATCCGCAGTTATTTTACCCAATGATATAATAACTCACCATCGTCATGATCATTATCATCATAATATCATTGACAACTTATCATCGTAATACATCATTGTCATATAACAACTCCTCATCATCATTTTCGTCCATGAGACATCATATAACAACTTGGTCACTAGTCATAATAACAACTCCTCCTCCTCATCATCATCATCATAGTACTCATAATCACAACTCCTCCTCATCCTCCTCATCATCATCAACTCTAACACATTGTAGCACATGATAACAACTTCTCATCATCATCATCATAGTCATAATCAACACTAACTAATTTTTCTTCATACCTAGGACCTACTCCTCTCTCCTAGGTAAAATGCCATAAAACAGATAAACGAGTCCATCTCCATAATGGAGAATGGATATACACCTATCTCCAACTTGTCGCTTGCACACATTCATGTTGTCTCCAATTTGTTCCGTGTGCGCATTCATCACTTTGCTCCATTATTTGATATTGAGCCTTCCATCGTTTGAAGAAATCGAGTATGCAGTATCGTAAGCCTTCGAAGGAGTTGGTCGTAAGCTAACCATATGCATATAACCTTCGGTAAACAACATGTAAGGCACAACCTCCTTCGGGAGCCTCTATTGAAAAACGTAATAGTAACATATATAGTTAGCAATGTTGTTTATATACTTAAGAAGAATGTATGCAATAAAGTTAACATCATTAACAAAATATTACCAAGTTTTTCACAATGAAGTTACCATCATGCAATTTATGGACTAGTGGCACGTATCCAATAAAATTTGGGAGGATAGAGTGATTGGTTTTAAAGGCCTCAACATTATCTATGAATGAGACAAGATAATCTTTCTCCTCACAATTAAGCTCGGAGTCATAGCTGTAGTATGTCCTGTCTACAACCTTTCGAGTAATTTTGGAAGATAAGAAATAAGCTGACAATTATAAATAAAGATGTTTAGTACCGATGAACACCAAATATTTTTAAATTAAAAATATAAATTACTTAACTTAACAAATTAGTTTGACAAACTCACATTTAGGCAAAACTGGAGGCATATCCACATCCACCTAGATGTTGATATTATCATCATCATCATCTTTGGGACGAATATTCAAATGTTGCTACTGTCATGGGTTGACTTTTGGTTTGTCGAGTCTTCCCTCAAAACTCCCATCTCACGTGGTGTATATGGTGGGCACTCCCTCTCTGATATATTCGACTGTCGGTGATGGTTGCTCCTCCCTTTGTCCCCGAGTGCATTACACCAAATTGTGTAGCACACGAGAACGAAGGAGAAGCGACCCCCACGACAACAGTCGAGATTCTTCATCTCTGACATTTGCAACCGTCGATGATGGTCGCTCTTCTATTCCTTCCCATGCATTACCAAAAGGTATATCACGAGAAATAAGAGGAAGAGCGA
This sequence comes from Triticum dicoccoides, assembly GCF_002162155.2. Classification (NCBI taxonomy): domain Eukaryota; kingdom Viridiplantae; phylum Streptophyta; class Magnoliopsida; order Poales; family Poaceae; genus Triticum; species Triticum dicoccoides. Next base: position 672,833,138 of record NC_041389.1, on the reverse strand, counting down.
CCCCCATGACAATGGTCGACATTCTTCTTCTCTCATATATGGTGGACACTCCCTCACTATTTCTGGACTGTCATGTATGGAGTCCTAGACTTAAAGTCATCCCAAAATGTCGTTTAGTGCTCTTTTCGGCAAATCCAAGCCACTCGATATTTCCTACATTCTAGCACAAGCCATGCTAAAATTCACGGAAAAATCCAGCATGACCTTTGCTAAAAAGGACATATCGAGCGCGTGAAATTTGCCGGAATGGAAATTAATCAACACTTCGGCAAAACGTAGGCCACTCTGAGGTGTTCCCTGCAAACATAGGCCACTTGGGCAAGCACTAGTAGTACACAACACTACATATGACATGTCACAACTACTCATCCATGGAAATTGTCACAACTACTCATCCACTACTCTACTACATCTATCAAAACATCTACATCATCATCAACATGGGGATTTGGCTGGTCTCACCTCGAGGTCGGAGGGGGTCGGTGACGGGGATGATGCAGGGCTCCTTGATTTATGCAAAAACAAAATATATAAAAAACAATTTATATCTACCTTCTACAACAAAATTCTACCTATCTATACTATTCAAAAAACCTACATTCTACAATCAAAGTGTTACATATCAACTAAATCCATTAACTATGTTTGAATTTTTACTAATTTACTAAAAAATGTACTCTATTCAAACACCTACATTTACTAAAAAAAATCAACTCTATTCAAACACCTACATTGAAAATATTCATTTCAAAAGACCTACATTTACTAATTTTCTTATCTAGCCAAAGACCTACATTTACTAAAAAAAATATTCTATTCAAAAGACCTACATTGAAATAATCTACATTCTATTCAATGCAAATAATCTACATTCTATTGTATTAAAAACAGTACAAAAACTACATAATGCAAGAATGAAGTGAGGAGAGATGAGGGAGGGAGGATGTAGCTGGAGGTGGGAAGAGGGAGGAGGAT
>NC_041389.1:672788643-672831930 GCF_002162155.2 Triticum dicoccoides | reverse complement strand
GCAGATGAGAGGAGGGAGGAGGGCTTGGGCGGAGGAGAGGAGGGGAGGAGGGCTTGGCCGGAGGAAGAGGGAGGAGGGCGGTGGTGTTGGGAAACATAGCATGCAATTTCAAAAAAAATTCTACGCTCACGCAAGATCTATCGAGGAGATGCATAGCAACGAGAGGGGAGAGTGTGTCTATGTACCCTCATAGACCGAAAGCGGAAGCGTTTGCTCAACGCGGTTGATGTAGTCAAACGTCTTCTCGTTCCGACCGATCGAGTACCAAACGTATGACACCTCCGAGTTCTGCACACGTTTAGCGCGATAACGTCCCTCAAGCTCCTGATCCAGCAGAGGGTTGAAGGAGTAGATGAGTTCTGTCAGCAGGATGACGTGGTGATGGTGATCGTGATGTGGTTCGTGCAGGGCTTTGCCTAAGCACCGTGAGAATATGACCGGAGGCGTAAACTGTGGAGGGGGCGCCGCACACGGCTTGGAACAACTAGTGTGTGTTCTAGGGGCACCCCTCCCCGTATATAAAGGAGGGAGGGAGAGGAGGCCGACCCCAGGCGCGCCCCAAGTGGGAGGAGTCCCACTTGGACTCCTAGTAGGATTCGCCCCCCTTCCTTCTATCAGAGGGGGAAAGGGGGAAGGAGAGGGAGTAGGAGAAGGAAAGGGGGGGCGCCACCCCCTTCCCTAGTCCAATTCGGCCTCCTCCCTTGTGGGGGGTGCACCAGCCCCTTGTGGACTGGTTAGCCTCCCTCCTATGGCCCATATGGCCCATATCTTTCCCCGGGGGGTTCCGGTAACCCCTCCGATACTCCGGTATGTACCCGATACACCCCGGAACCCTTCCGATGTCCGAATACTACCTTCCAATATATCAATCTTTACCTCTGGACCATTTCGAGACTCCTCGTCATGTCCGTGGTCTCATACAGGACTCCGAACAACCTTCGGTCATCAAAACACATAACTCATATAATACATATCATCATCGAACGTTAAGCGTGCGGACCCTACGGGTTCGAGAACTATGTAGACATGACCAAGACACCTCTCTGGTCAATAAACAATAGCGGAACCTGGATGTTCATATTGTTTCCCACATATTCTACGAAGATCTTTATCGGTCAAACCACAATGTCAACATACTTTATTCCCTTTGTCATCGGTATGTTACTTGCCCGAGATTCGATCGTCGGTATCTTCATACCTAGTTCAATCTCATTACCAGCAAGTCTCTTTACTCGTTCCATAATGCATCATCCCGTAACTAACTCATTAGTCACATTGGTTGCAAGGCTTCATATGATGTGCATTACCGAGAGGGCCCACAGATACCTTTCCGATACTCGGAGTGACAAATCCTAATCGCGATCTATGCCAACCCAACAAACACCTTCGGAGATACCTGTTGAGCATATTTATAATCACCCAGTTACATTTTGACGTTTGATAGCACATAAGGCATTCCTCTAGTGTCCGGGAGTTGCATAATCTCATAGTCAGAGGAATATGTATTTGACATGAAGAAAGCAGTAGCAATAAAACTGAACGACCACTATGCTAAGCTAATGGATTGGTCTTGTCCATCACATCATTCCACTAATGATGTGATCCCGTTCATCAAATGACAACTCATGTCCATGGCTAGGAAACTTAACTATCTTTGATCAATGAGCTAGTCAAGTAGAGACATACTAGGGACACAGTGTTTTGTCTATGTATTCACACATGTATCAAGTTTCCGGTTAATAAAATTCTAGCATGAATAATAAATATTTATCATGATATAAGGAAATATAAAATAACAACTTTATTATTGCCTCTAGGGCATATTTCCTTCAGTCTCCCACTTGCACTAGAGTCAATAATTTAGTTCACATCGCCATGTGATTTAACACCAATAGTTCACATCTTTGTGTGATTAACACCTATAGTTCACATTGCCATGTGACCAATACCTAAAGGGTTTACTAGAGTCAATAATCTAGTTCACGTCGCTATGTGATTAACACCCAAAGAGTACTAAGGTGTGATCATATTTTCCTTGTGAGAGATGTTTAGTCAATGGGTCTGCCACATTCAGATCCATATGTATTTTGCAAATTTCTATGTCTACAATGCTCTGCATGGAGCTACTCTAGCTAATTGCTCCCACTTTCAATATGTATCCAGAAGGAGACTCACAATCATCTGGATTGGTGTAAAAGATTGCATCGACGTAACTCTTTACGACGAACTCTTTGTCACCTCCATAACCGAGAAATATTTCCTTAGTCCTCTTAGGTAACTAAGGATAACTTTGACCGCTGTCCAGTGATCCACTCCTAGATTACTATCATACCCCCTTGCCAAACTCATGATAAGGTACACAATAGGTCTAGTAAACAACATAGCATAGTTTCTAGAACCTATGGCTGAGGCATAGCGAATGCCTTTCATTCTCTTTCTATTTTCTACTGTGGTCGGGTTTTGAGTCTTACTCAACTTTACACCTTACAACAAAGGAAAGAACTCCTTCTTTGACTGTTCCATTTTGAACTACTTCAATATCTTGTCAATGTATGTACTCATTGAAAAATACCTCTATAGATCTTGATGACCAATATGTAAGCAGCTTCACCATGGTATTTCTTTGAAAAACTCCTTTCAAACTCTCCTTTATGCTTTCTAGAAAATTCTACATCACTTCCGATCAACAATATGTCAATCACATATACTTATCAGAAAAGCTATAGAGCTCCCACTCACTTTCTTATAAATACAGGCTTCTCTAAAAGTCTGTATAAAACCATATGCTTTGATCGCCTCATGAAAGCATATATTCCAACTCCGAGATTCTTGCACCAGTCCATAAATGGACCGCTGGAGCTTGCACACTTTGTTAGCTCCTTTAGGATCGACAAAACCTTCTGGTTGCATCATATACAACTCTTCTTTAAGAAATCCATTAAGGAATGCAGTTTTGACATCCATTTGCCAGATTTCATAATCATAAATGCGGCAATTGCTAACATGATTCGGACAGACTCAAGCATCGCTACGGGTGAGAAAGTCTCATCATAGTCAACTCCTTGAACTTGTCGAAAACATTTTGTGACAAGTCGAGCTTTATAGACAGTAACATTACCATCAGCGTTAGTCTTCTTATTGAAGATCCATTTATTCTCAATGGCTTGCCGATCATCGGGGAAGTCCACCAAAGTCCACACTTTGTTCTCATACATGGATCCTATTTTAGATTTCATGGCCTCAAGCCATCTGTCGGAATCTGGGCTCATCATAGCTTCTTCATAGTTCGTAGGTTCGTCATGGTCAAGTAACATGACGTCCAGAACAGGATTTCCATACCACTCTGGTGCGGATTGTGCTCTGGTTAACCTATGAGGTTCTATAGCAACTTGATCTGAAGTTTCATGATCTTTATCATTAGCTTCCTCTCCAGTTGGTGTAGGCATCACGGGAACAGATTTCTCTGATGAGCAACTTCCCAAATTGAGAGTAGGTACAATTACCTCATCAAGTTCTACTTTCCTCCCACTCACTTCTTTCGAGAGAAACTCCTTCTCTAGAAAGGTTTCATTGTTGGCAACAAAGATCTTGCCTTCAGATCTGTGGTAGAAGGTGTACCTGATACGTCTCCAACGTATCTATAATTTTTGATTGTTCCATGCTATTATATTACCGGTTTTGGATGTTTATGGGCTTTATTTTACACATTTATATCATTTTTGGGACTAACCTACTAACCGGAGGCCCAACCCGTATTGCTGTTTTTTTGCCTATTTCAGTATTTCAAAGAAAAGGAATATCAAACGGAGTCCAAACGGAATGAAACCTTCGGGAGCATGATTTTTGGAACGAACGTGATCCGAAGAACTTGGAGTGCAAGTCAAGAAGCAATCGAGGCGGCCAGCAGATAGGAGGGCGCGCCCACCCCTCTTGGGCGCGCCCCCTGTCTCCTGGGCTCCTCGAGCGGCCACTGACGTACTTCTTCCTCCTATATATACCTACGTACCCCGAAAACATCCAGGGAGCCACCAAAGAAATATTTTTGCCACCATAACCTTCTGTATCCGTGAGATCCCATCTTGGAGCCTTCGCCGACGCTCCACCGGAGGGGGAATCAACCACGGAGGGCTTCTACATCAACACCATAGCCCTTCCGATGAGTTGTGAGTAATTTACCACAGACCTTCGGGTCCATAGTTATTAGCTAGATGGCTTCTTCTCTCTTTTTGGATCTCAATACAATGTTCTCCCCCTCTCTTGTGGAGATCTATTTGATGTAAACTCTTTTTGCGGTGTGTTTGTCGAGATCCGATGAATTGTGGGTTTATGATCAAGTTTATCTATGAGAAATATTTGAATCTTCTCTGAATTCTTTTATGTATGATTGAGTTATCTTTGCAAGTCTCTTCGAATTATCAGTTTGGTTTGGCCTACTAGATTGATCTTTCTTGCCATGGGAGAGGTGCCTACCTTTGGGTTCAATCTTGCGGTGTCCTTACCCAGTGACGGAAAGGGTTGCAAGACACGTATTGTATTGTTGCCATCGAGGATAAAAAGATGGCGTTTATATCATATTGCTTGAGTTTATCCCTCTACATCATGTCATCTTTCTTAATGCGTTACTCTGTTCTTTGAACTTAATACTATAGATGCATGCTGGATAGCGGTTGATGTGTGGAGTAATAGTAGTAGATGCAGGTAGGAGTCGGTCTACTTGTCACGGACGTGATGCCTATATACATGATCATGCCTAAATAATCTCATAATTATTCGCTTTTCTATCAATTGCTCGACAGTAATTTGTTCACCCACCGTAATACTTATGCTATCTTGAGAGAAGCCTCTAGTGAAACCTATGGCCCTCGGGTCTATCCTTTATCATATAAGATTTCAATCTACTTTTATTTGCATATTTACTTTTTGCATCTATATTATAAAATACCAAAAATATATTTATCTTATCATATTATCTCTATCAGATCTCACTTTCGCAAGTGGCCGTGAAGGGACTGACAACCCCTTTATCGCGTTGGTTGCGAGTTCTTTGATTGTTTGTGTAGGTTCATGGGACTTGTGAGGAGCCTCCTACTGGATTGATACATTGGTTCTCAAAAACTGAGGGAAATACTTACGCTATTGTGCTGCATCACCCTTTCCTCTTCAAGGAAAACCAACACAAGCTCAAGACGTAGCAAGAAGAATTTTTGGCGCCGTTGCCGAGGAGGTCTTCGCTCAAGTCAAGACATACCAAGTACCCATCACAAACTCATCTCCCTCGCATTTACATTATTTGCCATTTGCCTCTCGTTTTCCTCTCCCCCACTTCACCCTTGCCGTTTTATTCGCCCTTCTTCTGTTCGTCTTTTTGCTTTGATGTCTTACTTGGCTCGTTTGCTCGTTTGGTTGGAATAGTTGTTTATTTATTGCTAAATAGAGAACTTAAGATCTATGGATCCTCATCCGCTTGCTAATCTTTTTAATAGATCCAATTATGATGAACCAATTGCTAGTGAGTTTTGTGCACTAGATTATGTTTATGAAGCTTTGCTAAAAAATTGTGAATCTGAAAATTATGATGAAGAAATTTATGAAGAGATTCACGATAACTCCTTGAATAAAAAGCATGATTTCAATGATTTTCCTATAAATTCTCTTGATGTCAATTGTGCTAATAATATGCAAAACCCTAAGCTTGGGGATGCTAGTTTTGCTATGTCTACTACTTGTTTCAATGATCATGATTGGGGTGATTCTTCTTATAACATTAAAAATTTATTTAAGCCCCGTGATGAATATGAGATTGATAATAGTGTTTGCAATAATATTGAAAGTGGGTTTGGAAGAGTTTCAACTTTAGATCCCACATATTTGGAGTATGTTCAATCTTATGATATTTTTGATAAAAGTGGGTTCGGAAAGGTCATGACTTTAGTTAATGTTAATCCCACTATCTTGGAAGAGTGTCAATTTTGCATGCATGTGGATCATGTTAGAATATGTTTTGTGATAGCTATTTTGTTGAATTTGCCTATGATCCTACATGTAATTATTATGAGAGAGGAAAATATGGTCGTAGAAATTTTTATCTTATTAAATTACCTCTCGTCATGTTGAGATTGCTATCGTCTCTTTCTTCTTCTTGCATATGCTAGTTTTTGCTTGCCTTGCAAATTTGTTTGCTTATAATACCTATGCATAGGAAGTATGTTAGACTTAGATGTGTTTGTCACGTGTTTCATGATGCTCTCTTTGTGTTTCAATTCTTGTCTTTCATGTGAGCATCATTAAAATTATCAATGCCTAGCTAAAAAGGCATTAAATAAAAGCGCTTGTTGGGAGACAAACCAATATTTTTACTTGCTGTTATTCCATAAATTTTGCATATACCTTCTGTTTAGATGTGTTTTTATGTTTTAATTAGTGTTTGTGCCAAGTAGAACCTATAGAATAACCTATGATGATAGTTGATTTGATTCTGCTGAAAAACAGAAACTTTGCGCTCACGAGAAAAAATTCAATAAATCACAGAAACCAGGTTTTGCTTTGATTCTTTTTGATGCTGATCTATAAACAAAATTTCCAGGACTTCCTATTTTGGTAGAATTTTTAAAGTTCCATAAGTTTGCGTTAGTTACAGATTTCTACAGACTGTTCTATTTTTGACAGATTCTGTTTTTCGTGTGTTGTTTGCCTATTTTGATGCATCTATGGCTAGTATTAAGTGGTATGAACCATAGAGAACTTGGAATACAGTAGTTTTAATACCAATATAAATAAAGAATTAGTTCATTACAGTATCTTATGTGGTGGTTTTGTTTTCTTTCACTAACGGAGCTTATGATATTTCCTGTTGAGTTTTGTGTTGTGAAGTTTTCAAGTTTTTGGTAAAGCTTTGATGGACTATGGAATAAAGAGTGGAAAAATCCTAAGCTTGGGGATGCCCAAGGCACCCCAAGATATTCAAGAATAGCCAAAAGCCTAAGCTTGGGGATGCCCCGGGAAGGCATCCCTTCTTTCGTCTTCGTTCATTGGTAACTTTACTTGGAGCTATATTTTTATTCGCCACATGATATGTGTTTTGCTTGGAGCGTCGTGTATGATATTAGTATTTGCTTTTTATTTTACCACAATCATCCTTGCTGTACACACCTTTTGGGAGAAGCCTACTTGATTGAAATTTATTAGAATACTCTATGTGCTTCACTTATATCTTTTGAGCTTGATAGTTTTTGCTCTAGTGCTTCACTTATATCTTTTAGAGCACGGCGGTGGCTTAATTTTGTAGAAATTGCTAGTCTCTCATGCTTCACTTATATTATTTTGAGAGTCTCTTATAACAGCATGGTATTTGCTATGGTTATAAATTGGTCATAGAATGATGAGCATCCAAGTTGGGTATAATAAAAACTATCATAGGAAGTGAATTGGATGCTATGATCAATTTGATACTTGATAATTGTTTTGAGATATGGAGGTAGTGATATTAAAGTCATGCTAGTTGGGTAATTATGAATTTAAAGAATGCTTGTGTTGAAGATAGCAAGTCCCGTAGCATGCACGTATGGTTAAAGTTGTGTAACAAATTTGAAACATGAAGTGTACCTGGCTTGTGCATCCTTATGAGTGGCGGTCGGGGACGAGCGATGGTCTTTTCCTACCAATCTATCCCTCTAGGAGCATGCGCATAGTGCCTGTTTTTTGATGACTTCTAAATTTTGCAATAAGTATATGAGTTCTTATGACTAATGTTGAGTCCATGGATTATACGCACTTTTACCTTTCCACCATTACTAGCCTCTTCAGTACCGTGCATTGCCCTTTCTCACCTTGAGAGTTGGTGCAAACTTCGCCGGTGCATCCAAACCCCGTGATATGATACGCTCTATCACACATAAACCTCCTTATATCTTCCTCAAAACAGCCACCATACCTACCTATTATGGCATTTCCATAGCCATGCCGAGATATATTGCCATGCAACTTTCCACCGTTCCGTTCATCATCATCATGACATACATTACTTTTGTCATATTGCCATTGCATGATCATGTAGTTGACATCGTATTTGTGGCAAAGCCACAGTGCATAATTTTTCATACATGTCACTCTTGATTCATTGCACCATCCCGGTACACCGCCAGAGGCATTAATATAGTCATATCTTGTTCTAGTTTCGAGTTGTAATTCATATGTTGTAATCAATGAAAGTGTGATGATCATCATTATTAGAGCATTGTCCGAAAGAAAAAAGAAAGGCCAAAAGAAAAAAAAAGGCCAAAGAAAAAAAAGAAAAAAGAGAAAAAAGAAAAAAGAAAAAAAGAAAAAAAATTAAAAAGGGGCAATGTTACTATCTCTTTTTCCACACTTGTGCTTCAAAGTAGCACCATGTTCTTCATGTAGTGAGTCTCATTTATTGTGCTTCAAAGTAGCACCATGTTTTTCATATAGTGAGTCTCATATGTTGTCACTTTCATATACTAGTGGGAATTTTTCATTATAGAACTTGGCTTGTATATTCCTACGATGGAATTCCTCAAATGCCCTAGGTCTTCGTGAGCAAGCAAGTTGGATGCACTGTTGGAGATATGCCCTAGAGGCAATCATGTATGATGATATTTCCTATGTGATTATGAATAAAGATAGTCCTTGGACATTATCAATGATATGTATCAGCAAGTACGTGACTTGTTTGTGGGACTATGCATTGTATGATGACTGTCCTAAAAGGTCCCTAGTCGAAAGGGCCGTGTGGACGCGCAACCGATTAGACTAGCATATGACACGGTCGATGGCTTTGTCTCACTAGCCATGGAGCATTGGATGCTAACAGGATAATATGGACTTGGAAAGGTCTGGTCGGATTCGACATAGTTGGATCCGAGTCGAGATAAGGTCCGAGTCGGACAAACCCAACTATGAGACGCAGCGATATGTCATTTGTGAGTCTCTAGTACAACATACTTTCTGGCCCAGTTCTTTTGGCCGATTCTCCCAGAATCTTGAGAATCGGGCCTCCCCCCAGCTTCTCCCAGAATCTTGGACACATATTTTTTTACAATCCTAGCTAGTTATGATGTAAACAACTAGGATTGTAAAATATGGGTTCAAGATTTCGGGAAAAGCTGGGTGGAAGGTCGATTCTAAAGATTCTGGGAGAATCGACCAAAAGAACTGGGCCTCTATGTCCTAAGACCTGAGCTGGCGCATGTGTTGGGGTACGTAGTAATTTCAAAAAATTTCCTACGCACACGCTAGATCATGGTGATGGCATAGCAACGAGAGGGGAGAGTGTTATCCACGTACCCTCGTAGACCGTAAGCGCAAGCATTAGCACAACGCGGTTGATGTAGTCGTACGTCTTCACGATCTGACCGATCCAAGCACTGAACGTACGGCACCTCCGAGTTCAGCACACGTTCAGCTCGATGACGATCCCCGGGCTCCGATCCAGCAAAGCTTCGGGGATGAGTTCCGTCAGCACGATGGCGTGGTGATGATGATGATGTTCTACCGGCGCAGGGCTTCGCCTAAACTCCGCGACGATATGACCGAGGTGGAATATGGTGGAGGGGGGCACCGCACACGGCTAAGGAATAATCCGTAGATCAACTTGTGTGTCATGGGGTGCCCCCTGCCCCCGTATATAAAGGAGGGAGGGGGGAGGTGCGGCCGGCCTAGGAGGGGGCGCGCCAAGGGGAGTCCTACTCCCACCGGGAGTAGGACTCCTTCTTTCCTAGTCCAACTAGGAGAAGGGGGGAAAGGAGGGGAGTGGAGAAGGAAGGGAGAGGGGGGCCGCGCCCCAAACCCTTTGTCCAATTCGGACTGGGCTTGGGAGGGGCGCGCGCCACCTCCTGGCTCCTTCCCACTAAGGCCCATTAAGGCCCAATACTCTTCCCCGTATTTCCGTAACTCCTCAGTACTCCAAAAAATACCCGAATCACTCGGAACCTTTCCGAACTCCGAATATAGTCGTCCAATATATTGATCTTTACGTCTCGACCATTTCGAGACTCCTTGTCATGTCCCCGATCTCATCCGGGACTCCGAACTCCTTCGGTACATCAAAACTCATAAACTCATAATATAACTGTCATCGAAACCTTAAGCGTGCGGACCCTACGGGTTCGAGAACTATGTAGACATGACCTAGAACTATTCTTGGTCAATAACCAATAGCGGAACCTGGATGCCCATATTGGCTCCTACATATTCTACGAAGATCTTTATCGGTCAAACCGCACAACAACATACTTTGTTCCCTTTGTCATCGGTATGTTACTTGCCCGAGATTCGATCGTCGGTATCTAATACCTAGTTCAATCTCGTTACCGGCAAGTCTCTTTACTCGTTACGTAATGCATCATTCCGTAACTAACCCATTAGCTACATTGCTTGCAATGCTTATAGTGATGTGCATTACCGAGAGGGCCCAGAGATACCTCTCCGACAATCGGAGTGACAAAACCTAATCTCGAAATACGCCAACCCAACATGTACCTTTGGAGACACCTGTAGTACTCCTTTATAATCACCCAGTTACGTTGTGACGTTTGGTAGCACCCAAAGTGTTCCTCCGGTAAACGGGAGTTGCATAATCTCATAGTTACAGGAACATGTATAAGTCATGAAGAAAGCAATAGCAATATACTAAACGATCAAGTGCTAGGCTAACAGAATGGGTCATGTCAATCACATCATTCTCCTAATGATATGATCCCATTAATCAAATGACAACACATGTCTATGGTTAGGAAACATAACCATCTTTGATTAATGAGCTAGTCAAGTAGAGGCATACTAGTGACACTATGTTTGTCTATGTATTCACACATGTATTATGTTTCCGGTTAATACAATTCTAGCATTAATAATAAATATTTATCATGAAATAAGGAAATAAATAATAACTTTATTATTGCCTCTAGGGCATATTTCCTTCAGTCTCCCACTTGCACTAGAGTCAATAATCTAGTTCACATCGCCATGTGATTTAACATCAATATTCATATCTGTATATGATTAACACGCACGGTTCACATCGTCATGTGACCAACACCCAAAGGGTTTACTAGAGTCAACAATCTAGTTCACTGTTGGGTTTCGTAGTAATTTCAAAAAAATTTCCTATGCACACACAGGATCATGTGATGCATAGCAATGAGGGGAGAGTATTGTCTACGTACCCAACGCAGACCAACTGCGGAAGCGATGACACGACGTAGAGGAAGTAGTCGTACGTCTTCTCGATCCAACCGATCAAGCACCGAAACTACGACACCTCCGAGTTCGAGCACACGTTCAGCTCGATGACGATCCCCGGACTCCGATCCAGCAAAGTGTCGGGGAAGAGTTTCGTCAGCACGACGGCGTGGTGACGATCTTGATGAACTACAGCAGCAGGGCTTCGCCTAAACTCCGCTACAGTATTATCGAGGAATATGGTGGCAGGGGGCACCGCACACGGCTAAGGAATCGATCACGTGGATCAACTTGTGTCAACTTTGTGTGTTTAGAGGTGCCCCTGCCTCCGTATATAAAGGAGCCAAGGGGGGAGGGGGCGCCGGCCAAGAGGGAGAGGCGCAGGAGGAGTCCTACTCCTACCGGGAGTAGGACTCCCCCCAATCCTATTCCAACTAGGATTCCCAAGGGGGAAAGAGGGAGAGGGGTGGCCGGCCATCTCTCCTAGTCCTAATAGGACTAGGGTAAGGGGGGAGGCGCGCAGCCCCCTTGGGCTGCCCCTTTCTCCTTTCCACTAAGGCCCATGATGGCCCATATGGTTCCGGGGGGGTTCCGGTAACCCTCCCGGTATTCTGGTAAAATCCCGATTTCACCCGGAACACTTCCGATATCCAAATATAGGCTTCCAATATATCAATCTTTACGTCTCGACCATTTCGAGACTCCTCGTCATGTCCGTGATCACATCCGGGACTCCGAACAACCTTCGGTACATCAAAATGCATAAACTCATAATATAACTGTCATCGTAACCTTAAGCGTGCGGACCCTACGGGTTCGAGAACAATGTAGACATGACCGAGACACGTCTCTGGTTAATAACCAATAGCGGGACCTGGATGCCCATATTGGCTCCTACATATTCTACGAAGATCTTTATCGGTTAGACCGCATAACAACATACGTTGTTCCCTTTGTCATCGGTATGTTACTTGCCCGAGATTCGATCGTCGGTATCCAATACCTAGTTCAATCTCGTTACTGGCAAGTCTCTTTACTCGTTCCGTAATACATCATCTCACAACTAACATATTAGTTGTAATGCTTGCAAGGCTTATGTGATGTGTATTACCGAGAGGGCCCAGAGATACCTCTCCGACAATCGGAGTGACAAATCCTAATCTCGAAATACGCCAACCCAACATCGACCATTGGAGACACCTGTAGTACTCCTTTATAATCACCCAGTTACGTTGTGACGTTTGGTAGTACCCAAAGTGTTCCTCCGGTAAACGGGAGTAGCATAATCTCATAGTCATAGGAACATGTATAAGTCATGAAGAAAGCAATAGCAACATACTAAACGATCGGGTGCTAAGCTAATGGAATGGGTCATGTCAATCAGATCATTCTGCTAATGATGTGACCTCGTTAATCAAATAACAACTCATTGTTCATGGTTAGGAAACATAACCATCTTTGATTAACGAGCTAGTTAAGTAGAGGCATACTAGTGACACTTTGTTTGTCTATGTATTCACACATGTATTATGTTTCCGGTAAATACACTTCTAGCATGAATAATAAACATTTATCATGATTATAAGGAAATAAATAATAACTTTATTATTGCCTCTAGGGCATATTTCCTTCAAAAAGAGGAGGAGGGGGCCGGCCACCTCTCCTAGTCCTAATAGGACTAGGGGAAGGGGGGGGGGCGCAGCCCATCTAGGGCAGCCCCTTCTCTTTTCCACTAAGGCCCACTATGGCCCAAATAGCTCCCGGGGGGTTCCGGTAACCCTCCCGGTATTCCGGTAAAATCCCGATTTCACCCGGAACACTTCCGATATCCAAATATAGGCTTCCAATATATCAATCTTTACGTCTCGACCATTTCGAGACTCCTCGTCATGTCCGTGATCACATCCGGGACTCCGAACAACCTTCGGTACATCAAAATGCATAAATTCATAATATAACTGTCATCGTAACCTTAAGCGTGCGGACCCTACGGGTTCGAGAACAATGCAGACATGACCGAGACACGTCTCTGGTCAATAACCAATAGCGGGACCTGGATGCCCATATTGGCTCCTACATATTCTACGAAGATCTTTATCGGTCAGACCGCATAACAACATACGTTGTTCCCTTTGTCATTGGTATGTTACTTGCCCGAGATTCGATCGTCGGTATCCAATACCTAGTTCAATCTCGTTACCGGCAAGTCTCTTTACTCTTTCCGTAATACATCATCTCACAACTAACATATTAGTTGTAATGCTTGCAAGGCTTATGTGATGTGTATTACCGAGGGGGCCCAGAGATACCTCTCCGACAATCGGAGTGACAAATCCTAATCTCGAAATACGCCAACCCAACATCGACCATTGGAGACACCTGTAGTACTCCTTTATAATCACCCAGTTACGTTGTGACGTTTGGTAGTACCCAAAGTGTTCCTCCGGTAAACGGGAGTTGCATAATCTCATAGTCATAGGAACATGTATAAGTCATGAAGAAAGCAATAGCAACATACTAAACGATCGGGTGCTAAGCTAATGGAATGGGTCATGTCAATCAGATCATTCTGCTAATGATGTGACCTCGTTAATCAAATAACAACTCATTGTTCATGGTTAGGAAACATAACCATCTTTGATTAACGAGCTAGTTAAGTAGAGGCATACTAGTGACACTTTGTTTGTCTATGTATTCACACATGTATTATGTTTCCGGTAAATACACTTCTAGCATGAATAATAAACATTTATCATGATTATAAGGAAATAAATAATAACTTTATTATTGCCTCTAGGGCATATTTCCTTCAAAAAGAGGAGGAGGGGGCCGGCCACCTCTCCTAGTCCTAATAGGACTAGGGGAAGGGGGGGGCGCAGCCCATCTAGGGCAGCCCCTTCTCTTTTCCACTAAGGCCCACTATGGCCCAAATAGCTCCCGGGGGGTTCCGGTAACCCTCCCGGTATTCCGGTAAAATCCCGATTTCACCCGGAACACTTCCGATATCCAAATATAGGCTTCCAATATATCAATCTTTACGTCTCGACCATTTCGAGACTCCTCGTCATGTCCGTGATCACATCCGGGACTCCGAACAACCTTCGGTACAACAAAATGCATAAATTCATAATATAACTGTCATCGTAACCTTAAGCGTGCGGACCCTACGGGTTCGAGAACAATGCAGACATGACCGAGACACGTCTCTGGTCAATAACCAATAGCGGGACCTGGATGCCCATATTGGCTCCTACATATTCTACGAAGATCTTTATCGGTCAGACCGCATAACAACATACGTTGTTCCCTTTGTCATTGGTATGTTACTTGCCCGAGATTCGATCGTCGGTATCCAATACCTAGTTCAATCTCGTTACCGGCAAGTCTCTTTACTCATTCCGTAATACATCATCTCACAACTAACATATTAGTTGTAATGCTTGCAAGGCTTATGTGATGTGTATTACCGAGGGGGCCCAGAGATACCTCTCCGACAATCGGAGTGACAAATCCTAATCTCGAAATACGCCAACCCAACATCGACCATTGGAGACACCTGTAGTACTCCTTTATAATCACCCAGTTACGTTGTGACGTTTGGTAGTACCCAAAGTGTTCCTCCGGTAAACGGGAGTTGCATAATCTCATAGTCATAGGAACATGTATAAGTCATGAAGAAAGCAATAGCAACATACTAAACGATCGGGTGCTAAGCTAATGGAATGGGTCATGTCAATCAGATCATTCTGCTAATGATGTGACCTCGTTAATCAAATAACAACTCATTGTTCATGGTTAGGAAACATAACCATCTTTGATTAACGAGCTAGTCAAGTAGAGGCATACTAGTGACACTTTGTTTGTCTATGTATTCACACATGTATTATGTTTCCGGTAAATACAATTCTAGCATCTATAATAAACATTTATCATGATTATAAGGAAATAAATAATAACTTTATTATTGCCTCTAGGGCATATTTCCTTCAGTCTCCCACTTGCACTAGAGTCAATAATCTAGATTACACTGTAATGATTCTAACACCCATGGAGCCTTGGTGCTGATCATGTTTTGCTCGTGGAAGAGGCTTAGTCAACGGGTCTGCAACATTCAGATCCGTATGTATCTTGCAAATCTCTATGTCTCCCACCTGGACTAGATCCCGGATGGAGTTGAAGCGTCTCTTGATGTGTTTGGTCCTTTTGTGAAATCTGGATTCCTTTGCCAAGGCAATTGCACCAGTATTGTCACAAAAGATTTTCATTGGATCCGATGCACTAGGTATGACACCTAGATCGGATATGAACTCCTTCATCCAGACTCCTTCATTTGCTGCTTCCGAAGCAGCTATGTATTCCGCTTCACATGTAGATCCCGCTACGACGCTTTGTTTAGAACTGCACCAACTGACAGCTCCACCGTTTAATGTAAACACGTATCCGGTTTGCGATTTAGAATCGTCCGGATCAGTGTCAAAGCTTGCATCAACGTAACCTTTTACGATGAGCTCTTTGTCACTTCCATATACGAGAAACATATCCTTAGTCCTTTTCAGGTATTTGAGGATGTTCTTGACCGCTGTCCAGTGATCCATTCCTGGATTACTTTGGTACCTCCCTGCTAAACTTATAGCAAGGCACACATCAGGTCTGGTACACAGCATTGCATACATGATAGAGCCTATGGCTGATGCATAGGGAACATCTTTCATATTCTCTCTATCTTCTGCAGTGGTCGGGCATTGAGTCTTACTCAATTTCACACCTTGTAACACAGGCAAGAACCCTTTCTTTGCTTGATCCATTTTGAATTTCTTCAAAATTTTGTCAAGGTATGTGCTTTGTGAAAGTCCAATTAAGCGTCTTGATCTGTCTCTATAGATCTTAATGCCTAATATGTAAGCAGCTTCACCGAGGTCTTTCATTGAAAAACTTTTATTCAAGTATCCCTTTATGCTATCCAGAAATTCTATATCATTTCCAATCAGTAATATGTCATCCACATATAATATCAGAAATGCTACAGAGCTCCCACTCACTTTCTTGTAAATACAGGCTTCTCCAAAAGTCTGTATAAAACCAAATGCTTTGATCACACTATCAAAACGTTTATTCCAATTTCGAGAGGCTTGCACCAGTCCATAAATGGATCGCTGGAGCTTGCACACTTTGTTAGCTCCCTTTGGATCGACAAAACCTTCTGGTTGCATCATATACAACTCTTCTTCCAGGAATCCATTCAGGAATGCAGTTTTGACATCCATTTGCCAAATTTTATAATCATAAAATGCGGCAATTGCTAACATGATTCGGACGGACTTAAGCATCGCTACGGGTGAGAAGGTCTCATCGTAGTCAATTCCTTGAACTTGCCGAAAACCTTTTGCGACAAGTCGAGCTTTGTAGACAGTAACATTACCATCAGCGTCAGTCTTCTTCTTAAAGATCCATTTATTCTCGATCGCTTGCCGATCATCGGGCAAGTCAACCAAAGTCCATACTTTGTTCTCATACATGGATCCCATCTCAGATTTCATGGCTTCTAGCCACTTTGCGGAATCTGGGCTCACCATCGCTTCTTCATAGTTCGTAGGTTCATCATGATCTAGTAGCATGACCTCCAGAACAGGATTACCGTACCACTCTGGTGCGGATCTTACTCTGGTTGATCTACGAAGTTCAGTAGTATCTTGATCTGAAGTTTCATGATCATTATCATTGGCTTCCTCACTAACTGGTGTAGGTGTCACTGAAACAGTTTTCTGTGATGAACTACTTTCCAGTAAGGGAGCAGGTACAGTTACCTCGTCAAGTTCTACTTTCCTCCCACTCACTTCTTTCGAGAGAAACTCCTTCTCTAGAAATGATCCATTCTTAGCAATGAATGTTTTGCCTTCGGATCTGTGATAGAAGGTGTACCCAACAGTTTCCTTTGGGTATCCTATGAATACACATTTCTCCGATTTGGGTTCGAGCTTATCAGGTTGAAGCTTTTTCACATAAGCATCGCAGCCCCAAACTTTAAGAAACGACAACTTTGGTTTCTTGCCAAACCACAGTTCATAAGGCGTCGTCTCAACGGATTTTGATGGTGCCCTATTTAACGTGAATACGGCCGTCTCTAAAGCATATCCCCAAAATGATAGCGGTAAATCAGTAAGAGACATCATAGATCGCACCATATCTAGTAAAGTACGATTACGACGTTCGGACACACCATTACGCTGTGGTGTTCCGGGTGGCGTGAGTTGCGAAACTATTCCACAATTTTTCAAATGTACACCAAACTCGTAACTCAAATATTCTCCTCCACGATCAGATCGTAGAAACTTTATTTTCTTGTTACGATGATTTTCAACTTCACTCTGAAATTCTTTGAACTTTTCAAATGTTTCAGACTTATGCTTCATTAAGTAGATATATCCATATCTGCTCAAATCATCTGTGAAGGTGAGAAAATAACGATATCCGCCACGAGCCTCAATATTCATCGGGCCACATACATCGGTATGTATGATTTCCAACAAATCTGTTGCTCTCTCCATAGTACCGGAGAACGGTGTTTTAGTCATCTTGCCCATGAGGCACGGTTCGCAAGTACCAAGTGATTCATAATCAAGTGGTTCCAAAAGTCCATCAGCATGGAGTTTCTTCATGCGCTTTATACCGATATGACCTAAACGACAGTGCCACAAATAAGTTGCACTTTCATTATCAACTCTGCATCTTTTGGCTTCAATATTATGAATATGTGTATTACTACTATCGAGATTCAATAAGAATAGACCACTCTTCAAGGGTGCATGACCATAAAAGATATTACTCATATAAATAGAACAACCATTATTCTCTGATTTAAATGAATAACCGTCTTGCATTAAACAAGATCCAGATATAATGTTCATGCTCAACGCTGGCACCAAATAACAATTATTTAGGTCTAATATTAATCCCGAAGGTAGATGTAGAGGTAGCGTGCCGACTGCGATCACATCGACTTTGGAATCGTTTCCCACGCGCATCGTCACCTCGTCCTTTGCCAGTGCCCGCTTATTCCGTAGTCCCTGTTTCGAGTTGCAAATATTAGCAACAGAACCAGTATCAAATACCCAGGTGCTACTACGAGCTCTAGTAAGGTACACATCAATAACATGTATATCACATATACCTTTGTTCACCTTGCCATCCTTCTTATCCGCCAAATACTTGGGGCAGTTCCGCTTCCAGTGACCAGTCTGCTTGCAGTAGAAGCACTCAGTTTCAGGCTTAGGTCCAGACTTGGGTTTCTTCTCTTGAGCAGCAACTTGCTTGCCGTTCTTCTTGAAGTTCCCCTTTTTCTTCCCTTTGCCCTTTTTCTTGAAACTAGTGGTCTTGTTAACCATCAACACTTGATGCTCCTTCTTGATTTCTACCTCCGCAGCTTTCAGCATTGCGAAGAGCTCGGGAATAGTCTTGTTCATCCCTTGCATATTATAGTTCATCACGAAGCTCTTGTAGCTTGGTGGCAGTGATTGGAGAATTCTGTCAATGACGCAATCATCCGGAAGATTAACTCCCAATTGAATCAAGTGATTATTATACCCAGACATTTTGAGTATATGCTCACTGACATAACTGTTCTCCTCCATCTTGCAGCTATAGAACTTATTGGAGACTTCATATCTCTCAATTCGGGCATTTGCTTGAAATATTAACTTCAACTCCTGGAACATCTCATATGCTCCATGACGTTCAAAACGTCGTTGAAGTCCCGATTCTAAGCCGTAAAGCATGGCACACTGAACTATCGAGTAGTCATCAGCTTTGCTCTGCCAGACGTTCATAACATCTGGTGTTGCTCCAGCAGCAGGCCTGGCACCCAGCGGTGCTTCCAGGACGTAATTTTTCTGTGCAGCAATGAGGATAATCCTCAAGTTACGGACCCAGTCCGTGTAATTGCTACCATCATCTTTCAACTTTGCTTTCTCAAGGAACGCATTAAAATTCAACGGAACAACAGCACGAGCCATCTATCTACAATCAACATAAACAAGCAAGATACTACCAGGTACTAAGTTCATGATAAATTTAAGTTCAATTAATCATATTATTTAAGAACTCCCACTTAGATAGACATCCCTCTAATCCTCTAAGTGATTACGTGATCCAAATCAACTAAACCATGACCGATCATCACGTGAGATGGAGTAGTTTTCAATGGTGAACATCGTTATGTTGATCATATCTACTATATGATTCACGCTCGACCTTTCGGTCTCCGTGTTCCGAGGCCATATCTGCATATGCTAGGCTCGTCAAGTTTAACCTGAGTATTCTGCGTGTGCAAAACTGGCTTGCACCCGTTGTAGATGGACGTAGAGCTTATCACACCCGATCATCACGTGGTGTCTGGGCACGACGAACTTTGGCAACGGTGCATACTCAGGGAGAACACTTCTTGATAATTTAGTGAGAGATCATCTTATAATGCTACCGTCAATCAAAGCAAGATAAGATGCACAAAAAGATAAACATCACATGCAATCAATATAAGTGATATGATATGGTCATCATCATCTTGTGCTTGTGATCTCCATCTCCGAAGCACCGTCATGATCACCATCGTCACCGGCGCGACACCTTGATCTCCATCGTAGCATCGTTGTCGTCTCGCCAATCTTATGCTTCCACGACTATCACTACCGTTTAGTAATAAAGTAAAGCATTACATCGCGATTGCATTGCATACAATAAAGCGACAACCATATGGCTCCTGCCAGTTGCCGATAACTCGGTTACAAAACATGATCATCTCATACAATAAAATTCAGCATCATGCTTTGACCATATCACATCACAACATGCCCTGCAAAAACAAGTTAGACGTCCTCTACTTTGTTGTTGCTTGTTTTACGTGGCTGCTACGGGCTTAAGTAAGAACCAATCTCACCTACGCATCAAAACCACAACGATAGTTTGTCAAATAGACTTCGTTTTAACCTTCGCAAGGACCGGGCGTAGCCATACTTGGTTCAACTAAAGTTGGAGAGACAGTCGCCCGCAAGCCATCTCTGTGCAAAGCACGTCGAGGGAACCGGTCTCGCGTAAGCGTACACGTAAGGTTGGTCCGGGTCGTCTCGTCCAACAATACCGCCGAACCAAAGTATGACATGCTGGTAGGCAGTATGACTTGTATCGTCCACAACTCACTTGTGTTCTACTCGTGCATATAACATCAACATAAATAACCTAGGCTCGGATGCCACTGTTGGGTTTCGTAGTAATTTCAAAAAAATTTCCTATGCACACACAGGATCATGTGATGCATAGCAACGAGGGGAGAGTATTGTCTACGTACCCAACGCAGACCGACTGCGGAAGCGATGACACGACGTAGAGGAAGTAGTCGTACGTCTTCTCGATCCAACCGATCAAGCACCGAAACTACGGCACCTCCGAGTTCGAGCACACGTTCAGCTCGATGACGATCCCCGGACTCCGATCCAGCAAAGTGTCGGGGAAGAGTTTCGTCAGCACGACGGCGTGGTGATGATCTTGATGAACTACAGCAGCAGGGCTTCGCCTAAACTCCGCTACAGTATTATCGAGGAATATGGTGGCAGGGGGCACCGCACACGGCTAAGGAATCGATCACGTGGATCAACTTGTGTCAACTTTGTGTGTTTAGAGGTGCCCCTGCCTCCGTATATAAAGGAGCCAAGGGGGGAGGGGGCTCCGGCCAAGAGGGAGAGGCGCAGGAGGAGTCCTACTCCTACCGGGAGTAGGACTCCCCCCCAATCCTATTCCAACTAGGATTCCCAAGGGGGAAAGAGGGAGAGGGGTGGCCGGCCACCTCTCCTAGTCCTAATAGGACTAGGGGAAGGGGGGAGGCGCGCAGCCCCCTTGGGCTGCCCCTTTCTCATTTCCACTAAGGCCCATGATGGCCCATATGGTTCCCGGGGGGTTCCGGTAACCCTCCCGGTATTCTGGTAAAATCCTGATTTCACCCGGAACACTTCCGATATCCAAATATAGGCTTCCAATATATCAATCTTTACGTCTCGACCATTTCGAGACTCCTCGTCATGTCCGTGATCACATCCGGGACTCCGAACAACCTTCGGTACATCAAAATGCATAAACTCATAATATAACTGTCATCGTAACCTTAAGCGTGCGGACCCTACGGGTTCGAGAACAATGTAGACATGACCGAGACACGTCTCTGGTCAATAACCAATAGCGGGACCTGGATGCCCATATTGGCTCCTACATATTCTACGAAGATCTTTATCGGTCAGACCGCATAACAACATACGTTGTTCCCTTTGTCATCGGTATGTTACTTGCCCGAGATTCGATCGTCGGTATCCAATACCTAGTTCAATCTCGTTACTGGCAAGTCTCTTTACTCGTTCCGTAATACATCATCTCACAACTAACATATTAGTTGTAATGCTTGCAAGGCTTATGTGATGTGTATTACCGAGAGGGCCCAGAGATACCTCTCCGACAATCGGAGTGACAAATCCTAATCTCGAAATACGCCAACCCAACATCGACCATTGGAGACACCTGTAGTACTCCTTTATAATCACCCAGTTACGTTGTGACGTTTGGTAGTACCCAAAGTGTTCCTCCGGTAAACGGGAGTTGCATAATCTCATAGTCATAGGAACATGTATAAGTCATGAAGAAAGCAATAGCAACATACTAAACGATCGGGTGCCAAGCTAATGGAATGGGTCATGTCAATCAGATCATTCTGCTAATGATGTGACCTCGTTAATCAAATAACAACTCATTGTTCATGGTTAGGAAACATAACCATCTTTGATTAACGAGCTAGTCAAGTAGAGGCATACTAGTGACACTTTGTTTGTCTATGTATTCACACATGTATTATGTTTCCGGTAAATACAATTCTAGCATGAATAATAAACATTTATCATGATTATAAGGAAATAAATAATAACTTTATTATTGCCTCTAGGGCATATTTCCTTCATTCACAACGCTTATGTGATTAACACCCAAAGAGTACTAAGGTGTGATCATGTTTTGCTCGTGAGAGAAGCTTAGTCAACGGGTCTGTCACATTCAGAGCCGTATGTATTTTGCAAATATTCTATGTCTACAATGCTTTGCACGGAGCTACTCTAGCTAATTGCTCCCACTTTCAATATGTATCCAGATTGAGACTTAGAGTCATCTGGATCGGTGTAAAAGCTTGCATCGATGTAACTCTTTACGACGAACTCTTTTATCACCTCCATAATCGAGAAACATATCCTTATTCTACTAAGGATAATTTTGACCAATGTCCAGTGATCTACTCCTAGATCACTATTGTACTCCCTTGCCAAACCAGGGCAGAGTATACAATAGGTCTGGTCCATAGCATGGGATACTTTTATAGAACCTATGACTGATGCATAGGGAATGACTTTCATTCTCTTTCTATTTTCCGCCGTGGTCGGGTCTTGAGTCTTACTCAATTTCACACCTTTGCAACATAGGCAAGAACTCTTTCTTTGACTGTTCCATTTTGAACTATTTCAAAATCTTGACAAGGTATGTACTTATTGAAAAACTTATCAAGCGTCTTGATCTATCTCAATAGATCTTGATGCTCAATATGTAAGCAGCTTCACCGAGGTCTTTCATTGAAAAACTTTTTATTCAAGTATCCTTTTATGCTATCCAGAAATTCTATATCATTTCCAATCAACAATATGTCTTGCACATATAATATCAGAAATGCTACAGAGCTCCCACTCACTTTCTTGTAAATACAGGCCTTTCCAAAAGTCTGTATAAAACCATATGCTTTGATCAACTCATCAAAGCGTATATTCCAACTCCGAGATGCTTGCACCAGTCCATTGATGGATTGCTGGAGCTTGCACACTTTGTTAGCATCTTTAGGATTGACTAAAACTTTCTGGTTGCATCATATACAACTCTTCTTTAATAAATCCATTAAGGAATGCAGTTTTTGACATCCATTTGCCAGATTTCATAAAATGCGGCAATTGCTAACATGATTCGGACAGACTTTAAGCATCGATACGAGTGAGAAAATCTCATCGTAGTCAACACCTTGAACTTTGTCAAAAACCTTTTTCGACAAGTCTAGCTTTGTAGATAGTAACACTACTATGAGCGTCTGTCTTCCTCTTAAAAATCCATTTAATCTCAATGGCTTGCCGATCATCGGGCAAGTCAACCAAAGTCCATAATTTTTTCTCATACATGGATCCCATCTCAGATTTCATGGCCTCAAGCCATTTTGCAGAATCTGGGCTCACCATCGCTTCTTCATAGTTCGTAGGTTCATCATGATCTAGTAGCATGACTTCCAGAACAAGATTGTCGTACCACTCTGGTGCGGATCTTACTCTGGTTTACCTACGAGATTCGGTAGTAACTTGATCTGAAGTTACATGATCATCATCATTAGCTTCCTCACTAATTGGTGTAGTAGTCACAGGAACAGATTTCTGTGATGAACTACTTTCCAACAATGGAGAAGGTACAATTACCTTATCAAGTTCTACTTTCCTCCCACTCACTTCTTTCGAGAGAAACTCCTTCTCTAGAAAGGATCCATTCTTAGCAACGAATGTCTTGCCTTCGGATCTGTGATAGAAGGTGTACCCAACTTTCTCCTTTGGGTATCCTATGAAGACACATTTCTCCAATTTGGGTTTGAGCTTATCAGGATGAAACTTTTTCACATAAGCATCGCAACCCCAAACTTTAAGAAACGACAACTTTGGTTTCTTGCCAAACCACAGTTCATATTGTGTCGTCTCAACGGACTTAGGTGGTGCCCCTTTTTAACGTGAATGCAGCTGTCTTTAATGCATGACCCCAAAACGATAGTGGTAAATCGGTAAGAAGCATCATAGATTGTACAATATCCAATAAAGTACGGTTATGACGTTCGGACACACCATTACGCTGTGGTGTTCCGGGTGGCGTGAGTTGCGAAACTATTCCGCATTGTTTCAAATGTAGACCAAACTCGTAACTCAAATATTCTCCTCCACGATCAGATCGTAGAAATTTTCTTTTCTTGTTACGATGATTTTCAACTTCACTCTGAAATTCTTTGAACTTTTCAAACGTTTCAGACTTATGTTTCATTAAGTAGATATACCCATATCTACTCAAATCATCTATGAAGGTCAGAAAATAATGATACTTGTCACGAGCATCAACACTCATTGGATCACATACATCGGTATGTATTATTTCCAATAAGTCAGTAGCTTGTTCCATTGTTCCGGAGAATGGAGTTTTAGTCATCTTGCCCAAAAGGCACGGTTTGCAAGCATCAAATGATTCATAACCAAGTGATTCCAAAAATCCATCTTTATGGAGTTTCTTCATGCGCTTTACACCGATATGACCCAAACGGCAGTGCCACAAACAAGTTGCACTATCATTATTAACTTTTCATCTTTTGGCATCAATATTATGAATATGTGTATCACTACGATCGAGATCCAACAAACTATGTTCATTGGGTGTATGACCATCGAAGGTCTTATTCGTGTAAACAGAACAACAATTATTCTCTGACTTAATTTAGGTTTAACACTAATCCCGAAAGTATAGGGAGTGTGCGATGATGATCATATCAATCTTGGAACTACTTCCAACACTCATCGTCACTTCCCCTTCAACTAGTCTCTGTTTATTCTGTAACTCCTGTTTCGAGTTACTAATCTTAGCAACCGAACAAGTATCAAATACTGAGGGGCTACTATAAACACTAGTAAGGCACACATCAATAACCTGTATATCAAATATACCCTTGTTCACTTTACCATCCTCCTTATCCACCAAACATTTAGGGCATTTCCGCTTCCAGTGACCATTTCCTTTGCAGTGTAAGCACTCAGTTTCAGGCTTTGGTTCAGCTTTGGGCTTCTTCATGGGAGTGACAACTTTCTTGTCATTCTACTTGAAGTTCCCCTTTCTTTCCCTTTGCCCTTTTCTTGAAACTAGAGATCTTGTCAACCATCAACACTTGATGCTCTTTCTTGATTTCTACCTTCGTCGATTTCAACATCACGAAGAGATCGGGAATCATTTTCGTCATCCCTTGCATACTATAGTTCATCACAAAGTTCTACTAACTTGGTGATGGTGACTAGAGAACTCTGTCAATCACTATCTTATCTGGAAGATTAACTCCCACTTGATTCAAGCGATTGAAGTACCAAGACAATCTGAGCACATGCTCACTAGTTGAGCGATTCTCCTCCATCTTTTAGCTATAGAACTTGTTGGAGACTTCATATCTCTCAACTCGGGTATTTTCTTAAAATATTAACTTCAACTCCTGGAACATCTCATATGGTCCATGACGTTCAAAACGTCTTTGAAGTCCCGTTTCTAAGCCATTAAGCATAATGCACTAAACTATCAAGTAGTCATCATATTGAGCTAGCCAAACGTTCATAATGTCTGCATCTGCTCCTGCAATAGGTCTGTCACCTAGCGGTGCATTTAGGACATAATTCTTCTGTGCAGCAATGAGGATAAACCTCAGATCACGGATCCAATCCGCATCATTGCTACTAACATCTTTCAACACAGTTTTCTCTAGGAACATATCAAAATAAACATATGAAAGCAACAACGCGAGCTATTGATCTATAACATAATTTGCAAAATACTACCAGGACTAAGTTCATGATGAATTTAAGTTCAATTAATCATATTACTTAAGAACTCCCACTTAGACAGACATCTCTCTAGTCATCTAAGTGATTATGTGATCCAAATCAACTAAACCATGTCCGATCATCACGTGAGATGGAGTAGTTTCAATGGTGAACATCACTATGTTGATCATATCTACTATATGATTCACGTCCGACCTTTCGGTCTTCGTGTTCCGAGGCCATATCTGTATATGCTAGGCTCGTCAAGTTTAACCTGAGTATTCCGCGTGTGCAACTGTTTTGCACCCGTTGTATTTGAACGTAGTGCCTATCACACCCGATCATCACGTGGTGTCTCAGCACGAAGAACTTTCGCAATGGTGCATACTCAGGGAGAACACTTCTTGATAATTAGTGAGAGATCATCTTAAAATGCTACCGTCAAACAAAACAGAATAAGATGTATAACAGATAAACATCATATGCAATCAAAATATGTGACATGATATGGCCATGATCATCTTGCGCCTTTGATCTCCATCTCCAAAGTACTGTCATGGTCTCTATCGTTACCGGCACGACACCATGATCTTCATCATCTTGATCTACATCAATGTGTCGTCACATGGTCGTCTCGTCAACTATTGCTCTTGCAACTATTGCTATCGCATAGCGATAAAGTAAAGCAATTATTTGGCACTTGCATCTTATGCAACAAAGAGACAACCATAGGGCTTCTGCCAGTTGCCGATAACTTCAACAAAACATGATCATCTCATAAAACAACTTATATCTCATCACGTCTTGACCATATCACATCACAACATGCCCTGCAAAAACAAGTTAGACATCCTCTACTTTGTTGTTGCAAATTTTACGTGACTGCTACGGGCTGAGCAAGAACCGTTCTTACCTACGCATCAAAACCACAACGATAGTTCGTCAAGTTAGTGCTGTTTTAACCTTCGCAAGGACCGGGCGTAGCCACACTCGGTTCAGCTAAAGTGAGAGAGACAGACACCCGCCAGTCACCTTTAAGCACGAGTGCTCGTAACGGTGAAACCAGTCTCGCGTAAGCGTACGCGTAATGTCGGTCCGGGCCGCTTCATCTCACAAAACCACTGAGCCAAAGTATGACATGCTGGTAAGCAGTATGACTTGTATCGCCCACAACTCACTTGTGTTCTACTCGTGCATATGACATCTACGCATAAAACCTGGCTCGGATGCCACTGTTGGGGAACGTAGCAATTTCAAAAAAATTCCTACGCACACGCAAGATCATGGTGATGGCATAGCAACGAGAGGGGAGAGTGTTGTCCACGTACCCTCGTAGACCGTAAGCGGAAGAGTTAGCAAAACGCGGTTGATGTAGTCGTACGTCTTCACGATCCGACCGATCCAAGCACTGAACGTACGGCACCCCCGAGTTCAGCACACGTTCAGCTCGATGACGATCCCCGGGCTCCGATCCAGCAAAGCTTCGGGGATGAGTTCCGTCAGCACGACGGCGTGGTGACGATGATGATGTTCTACCGGCGCAGGGCTTCGCCTAAACTCCGCGACGATATACCGAGGTGCAATATGGTGGAGGGGGGCACCGCACACGACTAAGGAACAATCCGTAGATCAACTTGTGTGTCATGGGGTGCCCCCTGCCCCCGTATATAAAGGAGGGAGGGGGGAGGTGCGGCCGGCCTAGGAGGGGGCGCGCCAAGGGGAGTCCTACTCCCACCGGGAGTAGGACTCCTTCTTTCCTAGTCCAACTAGGAAAAGGGGGGAAAGGAGGGGAGTGGAGAAGGAAGGGAGAGGGGGGCCACGCCCCAAACCCTTTGTCCAATTCGGACTGGGCTTGGGAGGGGCGCGCGCCACCTCCTGGCTCCTTCCCACTAAGGCCCATTAAGGCCCAATACTCTTCCCCGTATTTCCGTAACTCCCCGGTACTCCGAAAAATACCCGAATCACTCGGAACCTTTCCGAACTCCGAATATAGTCGTCCAATATATCGATCTTTACGTCTCGACCATTTCGAGACTCCTCGTAATGTCCCCGATCTCATCCGGGACTCCGAACTCCTTCCGTACATCAAAACTCATAAACTCATAATATAACTGTCATCGAAACATTAAGCGTGCGGACCCTACGGGTTCGAGAACTATGTAGACATGACCTAGAACTATTCTTGGTCAATAACCAATAGCGGAACCTGGATGCACATATTGGCTCCTACATATTCTACGAAGATCTTTATCGGTCAAACCGCATAACAACATACTTTGTTCCCTTTGTCATCGGTATGTTACTTGCCCGAGATTCGATCGTCGGTATCTAATACCTAGTTCAATCTCGTTACCGGCAAGTCTCTTTACTCGTTACGTAATGCATCATTCAGTAACTAACCCATTAGCTACATTGCTTGCAATGCTTATAGTGACGTGCATTACCGAGAGGGCCCAGAGATACCTCTCCGACAATCCGAGTGACAAAACCTAATCTCAAAATACGCCAACCCAACATGTACCTTTGGAGACACCTGTAGTACTCCTTTATAATCACCCAGTTATGTTGTGACGTTTGGTAGCACCCAAAGTGTTCCTCCGGTTAACGGGAGTTGCATAATCTCATAGTTACAGGAACATGTATAAGTCATGAAGAAAGCAATAGCAATATACTAAACGATCAAGTGCTAGGCTAACGGAATGGGTCATGTCAATCACATCATTCTCCTAATGATATGATCCCATTAATCAAATGACAACACATGTCTATGGTTAGGAAACATAACCATCTTTGATTAATGAGCTAGTCAAGTAGAGGCATACTAGTGACACTATGTTTGTCTATGTATTCACACATGTATTATGTTTCCGGTTAATACAATTCTAGCATGAATAATAAACATTTATCATGAAATAAGGAAATAAATAATAACTTTATTATTGCCTCTAGGGCATATTTCCTTCAGCATGTACTCAGGATGGTGACAAACTTGCTTTGGGCCGACCAAACGCTACTCCGTGACTGGGTAGTTACAAACGTAGGTTTCGGGTATGTCCAGTCCCATGCTGCGAGACATGGTCGAGCAAGATGGGATTTGCCCCTCCGATCAGGAGAGATATACTCTGGGCCCCTCGTGTGATCCGACCAGGATAAGCATGGACATGCGATAAGGATTATGAGATAATCCGGGTAGTGGTCGGGATCACTGGAACGAGAAAGAGGTCGGGCTAGCACAAGGATGACAGTCTCGCCTTGAGCCCGACAACATATATCGTGAGGCAAAGGGAACAGAAGTGTGACACGTTGTACAGGTTCGCCTAACCAGCTTTATAGTCTTCTTAGTGGTCGGCACGCCTTGCTAGAGGCCGCTACCAACCGTGCAGGTCGGAGGTGATCCGAACTGCGACCAAGCTGACTTGAACCAAAGGGGTCGCGTGCTTAAGGGAAGGAACTTACGAGGTCGGATCCGAAGACACTGGTCGGATGTGATCCGAGCTGTATTCGGATTGTGGCCGAGTAGACTTGTGGGATTTAGGGTCCGTGCGAGGCCCAAGTGTTGAGCCCGCGACGGACGCCTATATAAGGTGGAGGTGCGGCGCACTTATGTGGTTGATCGCTTCGGCGCTGCGACTAGGGTTTGCATGTGTTGCGAATAAACACCTCCACTCGCCACCGACTGTCTGATCAGACCTAGCAGTCCGCCACACGGTGTTCCTCCTGCACGCGTGGATACCGTTAGAGGCGGTGCACTTGCGCCGCTCCGGCGAATTTGTACGTGGGATCGGACGACCGGCTGTTCGAGGGAGATCGGACAAGGAGGAGACGATCCACGCGGACGCGCTGCCCCAACTCTTCTTCCGCTGCACGGCACTGCGCGTCTAGTGGTAATGAACTGTGGTCCATCTCCCGTAGCATGTTCTTGGTTGTTCTACGCGCAGGAAATTTTAATTTGCAGTCGATGCACCCTACCATAGATCCCAACAGTGGTATCAGAGCCTCTGCTATAGGATTTGGATTCAGATCGTATGCATATTAGATATGTGGAGGCGGCAGATGAGATCTGTTGTCGTTGATAAGATCGGCTATGTGCACGGTTGATGTGATCAACTACACATGGGGATCATTGAGGCTATGTTTTCTGTCAATCGGGATTGATGAAATCATGACACGATCTACCCCTACCGGTCGGTCATCCGCCATCGGGGTTAACAGTGAAACATAAATCCGAATCAGATTCACGATGATCGATATGATCGGTCAGATCAGGAAATTCGGCGTGAACGGAGTTCAGATGCGATCTATGATTTCCGAAAACGTTGGGCGCTACCCGCACCCACGAGGGGTGCTGCCCCTTCGAACCCCGCCCGCTAACCAGCTAGTGGGACCGCCGTGTGCGTAGCGCCGTGTATTTCGTACCCGACACACAAACCGGTAGAATGCGATTCTATGCATAACTTTGTTTTGCAGGTTTGATGTGAATAGTATCGCTCATGTGTATGTGATGCATGTGTGTAATTTATACATGGCCTGCGTGTCATGTTTGTCAGCCGGCAGGAGCCAAAGTGTTGTGATTCCATTGTATAACAACCTGCGTGTCGACTTGTGACTCTATGTAAATTCATTACTAGTTATAGTAGCTGGATAATAGAGATCAGGTTGGTGGCTTGGCGTCCCGGCGTGACAAACAAGATGGAGTTCCTAGATGGTCATCGGAGTCGGAGTCGACCTGGAAGAACGTCCATGAAGGAGCCATACTATTTCACAATATGTGTTTATTTGTGATTGTTATGCTTCTTTGTTTCTATGCATGTTAGAATGGTAGAAAGATCCCTCATGAATATCAAGTAAATTGCCATTCCCAATGTTGCACCTTCGCATGTCAAGTACGTCTAGTAGTGGGCTCATAAAATTGGGGTGCTGCCGGGTGTCCTTGAACTGAAGGGTTCGTGTCGAACACGGACATGCACTGCATCAGGTTAACTTGACAAGGCTATCAAAACGGTTTTGGGCCTTGTGGCAAAGAAGGTTGGGAGCCGGGGTATGAGATACCTTCCCGACCGACAGGAGTCGTATAGAGATACGATTAGCAAAGAGTTTCTTACTGGATAGGTATGTTGTGATGCTAAAGCTCACTAGTCGCATGCGCTAGTCGGATCCTGAATCACTAAGAGTTTGCGGAGGGATGTTGACTTCAGTGGGAGTATTTCTGTTTAGGAGAATTACTCTACATAAACACATTGCTTAGTGATTGCATATTTTCTGTTGTAGATCAATGGCACCACCTGCTCAACCCAACTTTGCATTGAAATCAATTCTGGAAAAGGATAAACTGAATGGAACAAACTTTACCACTTGGTATAGAAATCTGAGAATTTGTTCTCAAGCATGATAAAAAGGAACATGTTCTAGAGGATCCACTTCCAGAGGAACCTGCCGATAATGCTAATGCCACAACTAAGAATGCCTACCAGAAACTCGTTGATGAATCAACGGAGATCAGCTATCTGATGCTGGCTTGTATGGAGCCCGATTTGCAACAACATTTCGAAAATGTTGAGGCTTACGATATCATCGAGAGTCTCAGGAGCATGTTTCAGACACAGGCTAGGACCGAAAGGTTCAATGTCTAGCAATCCTTGATGGATTGCAAGCTGAAGGAAGGTGATCCACTGAGCCCACATGTGATCAAGATGATCGGATATGTGCAAGCTTTGGATTGTTTGGGCTTCCCGCTCTTGGATGAGCTGGCTACTGATGTTGTTCTGGGTTCTCTTCCGCCCAGCTATGGGACGTTCATCTCGAACTATCATATGCATGACATGGATAAGAAGCTCACTGAATTGCATGTGATGCTCAAAGTTGCAGAGCAGGATATTAAGAAAGGCACGCATCAAGTGTTGATGGTGCAGAAATCGGCTAAGTTCAAGAAGAGTTGGTCCAAGAAAAAGGCTAAGGCAAAGGGCACGGAGACGGTAACCTCCGCCGCTGCTCCAAAGTCTGGACCGGACTCGAAGACCGTTTGCTTTCACTGTAAGGAGACCGTTCACTGGAAGAGGAACTGTAGAAAGTGGCTTGCAGAGCATGGCAAGAAGGCTGGGAATGCTGCTTCAGGCAAAGGTACACTTGTTGCATATCTTATAGACATTTACCTTGCTGACATACCTAGTAGCTCTTGGGTATTTGATACTGGATCAGTTGTTCATATTTGCAACTCGATGCAGGGGCTAGTAAGAACTAGGCGTGTGGCACAAGGGGAGATTGACATCAGGGGCGGCCACAAAGCAAGAGATGCTGCGTTGGAGGTCGGCACGATGCAGCTCCAGCTTCCTTCCGGATTCATTATGGAATTGAATCATTGTTATTACATTCCTGCACTTAGTCGGAACATTATTTCTGCCTCATGTTTGATGAGTCAAGGTTATGAATTCAATTTAAAGGACAATGGTTGTTCAATATTTTTGAATGGTATGATCCACGGCTATGCACCCATTGTTGATGGGCGATTTATATTGAATCTAGAACAGGAACCGGTCTATAACGTGAATGTCAAGAGGCATAAGCCTAATGAGATAAATCCGACATACTTCTGGCATTGCCGGCTTGGACACATTAGTCTGAAACGCATGAAGAAGCTCCATGATGATGGGCTCCTAACTTCGTCCGACTTCGGGTCGTTCGAGAGATGTGAATCATGCTTGCTCGGCAAGATGACTAAGTCTCCTTTCGCGAAGAGTTGCGAGAGGGCGTCCGAGATGTTGGAGCTTATACACAGTGATGTGTGTGGTCCAATGATCACAACTGCCAGAGGTGGCTATCAGTACTTCGTGACTTTTACCGACGACTTGAGTAGATATCTATTTGATGAGGCACAAGTCGGAAACTTTTGAAAAGTTGAAAGAGTTTCAGAGCGAGGTTGAGAATCAACTCGGCAAGACTATAAAGCTTCTGCGATCTGATCGTGGAGGTGAGTACATGAGCCAGGAGTTTGATGATCATCTGAAAAGTCGAGGTGTAGTACCTCAGCTCACACCTCCGGGTACGCCACAGAGAAACAGCATGTCAGAACGGAGGAATAGGACCTTGTTGGACATGGTCCGATCTATGATGAGCAAATCAGATTTACCCTTGTCATTTTGGGGATACGCTCTAGAAACTACAACTTTCACACTTAATAGGGTACCATCAAAATCCGTAGACAAGACACCACATGAGATGTGGACTAGGAAGAGTCCCAGTTTGTCTTTTCTAAAGATTTGGGGTTGTGAAGCATTTGTCAAGCGACTTATGTCAGACAAGCTTACACCTAAATCGGATAAATGCATATTCGTGGGATATCCAAG
Organism: Triticum dicoccoides; assembly: GCF_002162155.2. Classification (NCBI taxonomy): domain Eukaryota; kingdom Viridiplantae; phylum Streptophyta; class Magnoliopsida; order Poales; family Poaceae; genus Triticum; species Triticum dicoccoides. The sequence goes on along the minus strand of NC_041389.1, from coordinate 672,798,731 downwards.
GGAAACCTTGGGATATAGCTTCTACAACCAGGAAGATAACAAAGTGTTTGTTGCTCGGAACGGGGTTTTCCTTGAGAAAGAGTTTCTCAGTCGGGAGGCCAGTGGGAGGACAGTCCGACTCGAAGAAATTCGAGGACTACTCGGGGACGGCTCGGCTGGTGATGAGATCATACCGGAGTCAGTCAGGAAACCCGTAGTGGAAGCGGCACCGGAACCACGGAGGTAGGAAAGATTGCGCAGAGTGCGCGATGTATTGTTGCTAGAAAGCGATGAGCCGGCCACATATGCGGAAGCGATGGTGAGCCCAGATTCCGAGGCATGGCTGGAGGCCATGAGATCCGAGTTAAAGTCCATGGATGAGAATCAAGTCTGGGACTTGGTTGATCCGCCGCCTGGCGTAACAGCCATTGGTTGCAAATGGGTCTTTAAGAAGAAAACTGATGTGGATGGAAATGTTTAGATCCACAAAGCTCGGCTTGTCGCTAAAGGTTATGGACAAGTTCAAGGAATTGACTACGGCGAGACTTACTCGCCGGTAGTGATGCTGAAATCGGTGAGGATCATACTAGCTATAGCTGCATATTTCGATTACGAGATATGGCAGATGGATGTCAAAACGGCTTTCCTTCACGGAAATTTAACCGAGGACGTGTATATGATACAACCCGAGGGTTTTGTCGATCCGACTAGCACTAGTAAGGTATGCAAGCTCAAGAGATCCATTTATGGGTTGAAGCAAGCATCTTGGAGTTGGAACATTCGTTTTGATGAGGTCATCACTGGTCTCGGTTACATCAAAAGCAAAGAGGACTCTTGTTTATACAAGAAGTTAAGTGGGATCTCGATAGTGTTTTGGATCTTGTATGTGGATGACATATTGTTGATCGGGAACAATGTTTCGATGCTAAACTTGGTCAAGGAATCATTGAATGGCAAGTTTTCGATGAAGGACCTTGGTGAGGCAGTCTATATTTTAGGCATTAAGATCTATAGAGATAGATCGAGGAGGCTGCTCGGCTTAAGCCAGAGCACGTACATAGATAAAGTGTTGAAGCGGTTCAACATGAGTGAGGCGAAGAAAGGGTTCTTGCCACTCTCACATGGTATAAGGCTAAGCGAGACTCAGAGTCCTTCGACATCTGATGAGCGAAGCAGGATGAGTAGGATTCTGTATGCCTCGGCAATCGGATCCATCATGTATGCCATGATATGTACAAGGCCTGATGTTGCTTTTGCAATAAGCCTAACAAGTAGATATCAGGCCAACCCAGGCGAGAGTCACTGGGCAACGGTGAAGACTATTTTGAAGTACCTAAAAAGGACTAAAGAGATGTTCCTAGTTTATGGAGGTGAGGAAGAGCTCGTCGTAAGGGGTTACGTCGATGCTAGTTTCCAAACCGACAGAGATGATTGTCGATCACAGTATGGATCGTGTACGTCCTGAATGGATGAGCAGTGCACTGGATGAGTTCCAAGCAGGATAAGGTGGCCGATTCTACCACAGAAGCCGAATACATTGCGGCTTGTGAAGCTGCAAAGGAAGGTGTTTGGATCCGGCATTCTCTGGATGATCTTGGTATTTTCCCAGTCTCGGTGAAACCGTTGGACCTTTATTGTGATAATTCTGGTGCCATCACACAAGCCAAGGAGCCGAGGAATCACCACAAGGTTAGATATATAGATCGGAAATATCACCTGATACGAAAGATTGTAAAGAATGGTGATGTAGAGTTATGCAAGATTCACACGGATGCAAATGTTGCAGATCCGTTGACTAAGTCGCTTCCACAACCCAAGCATGAGGGGCACGTTAGAGCTATGGGCATTCGATGTCTATTTGATTGACTCTAGTGCAAGTGGGAGACTGTTGGAGATATGCCCTAGAGGCAATCATGTATGATGATATTTCCTATGTGTTTATGAATAAAGATAGTCCTTGGACATTATCAATGATGTGTATCAACAAGTACGTGACTTGTTTGTGGGACTATGCATTGTATGATGACTGTCCTAAAAGGTCCCTAGTCGAAAGGGCTGTGTGGACGCGCAGCCGATTAGACTAGCATATGACACGGTCGATGGATTGGTCTCACTAGCCATGGAGCATTGGATGCTAACCGAATAATATGGACTTGGAAATGTCTGGTCGGATTCGACATAGTCGGATCCGAGTCGAGACAAGGTCCGAGTCGGACATACCCAACTATGAGACGCAGCGATATGTCATCTGTGAGTCTCTAGTACAACATACGTTCTATGTCCTAAGACCTGAGCTGGCGCATGTACTCGGGATGGTGACAGACTTACTTTGGGCCGACCAAACGCTACTCCGTGACTGGGTAGTTACAAAGGTAGGTTTCGGGTATGTCTAGTCCCATGCTGCGAGACATGGTCGAGCAAGATGGGATTTGCCCCTCCGATCAGGAGAGATATACTCTGGGCCCCTCGTGTGATCCGACCAGGATAAGCATGGCCATGCGACAAGGATTATGAGATAATCCAGGTAGTGGTCGGGATCACAGGAACGAAAAAGAGGTCGGGCTAGGACAAGGATGATAGTCTCGCCTTGAGCCCGACAACATATATCGTGAGGCAAAGGGAACAGAAGTGTGACACGTTGTACAGGTTTGCCTAACCAGCTTCATAGTCTGCTTAGTGGTCAGCACGCCTTGCTAGAGGCCGCTACCAACCGTGCAGGTCGGAGGTGATCCGAACTGCGACCAAGCTGACTTGAACCTAAGGGGTCGCGCGCTTAAGGGAAGGAACCTACGAGGTCGGATCCGAACACACTGGTCGGATGTGATCCGAGCTGTATTCGGATTGTGGCCGAGTAGACTTGTGGGCTTTAGGGTCCGTGCAAGGCCCAAGTGTTGAGCCCGCGACGGACGCCTATATAATGTGGAGGTGAGGTGCACTTATGTGGTTGATCACTTCGGCGCTACGACTAGGGTTTGCATGTGTTGCGAATAGACACCTCCACTCGTCGCTGACTGTCTGATCGGATCTAGCAGTCCGCCACACGGTGTTCCTCCTGCACACGCGGATACCGTTAGAGGCGGTGCACTTGCGCCGCTCCGGAGAACTTGTATGTGGGATCGGACGACTGGCTGTTCGAGGGAGATCGGACGAGGAGGAGACGATCCATGCGGATGCGCTGCCCCAACTCTTCTACCACTGCACGGCACTGCGCGTCTAGTGGTAACGAACTGTGATCCATCTCCCGTAGCATGTTCTTGGTTGTTCTACGCGTAGGAAATTTTAATTTGCAGTCGACGCACCCTACCGTAGATCCCAACATGCACACCCACTAGTTTTCTTTTGTTGAGCATTCATTTATAGCTCTAGTGCATCTGTTGCATGGCATTCCCTACTCCTCATGTTGACATTAATTGATGGGCATCTCCATAGATCATTGATTATCCTCGTCAATGTGAGACTTTCTCTTTTTTTGTCTTCTCCACACAATCCCCACCATCATATTCTATTCCACCCATAGTGCTATATCCATGGCTCACGCTCATGTATTGCGTGAAGGTTGAAAAAGTTTGAGATTATTTAAGTACGAAACAATTGCTTGGCTTGTCATCGGGGGTGTAGAATTTGGGAACATCTTTGTGTGACGAAAATGAAGCATAGCCTAACTATATGATTTTGTAGGGATGAAATTTCTTTAGCCATGTTATTTTGAGAAGACATGATTTCTTTGATTAGTATGCTTGAAGTATTACTATTTCTTTTGTCAATATGAACTTTTATTTTGAATCACTTGGATTTGAACATTCATGCCACAATAAATAGAAAATACATTAAGAATTATGCTAGGTAGCATTCCACATCAAAAATTCTGTTTTTATCATTTACCTACTCGAGGACGAGCATGAATTAAGCTTGGGGATGCTGGATACGTCTATAATTTTTTATTGTTCCATTCTATTATATTGCCTGTTTTGGATGTTTATGGGCTTTATTTTACACATTTATATCATTTTTGGGACTAATCTACTAACCGGAGGCCCAGCCCGTATTGCTGTTTTTTGCCTATTTCAGTATTTCGAAGAAAAGGAATATCAAACGGAGTCCAAACGGAATGAAACCTTCGGGAGCGTGATTTTTGGAACGAACGTGATCCGGAGAACTTGGAGTGCAAGTCAAGAAGCAATCGAGGCGGCCAGGAGATAGGAGGGCGCGCCCACCCCTACTGGGCACGCCCCTGTCTCCTGGGCCCCTCGAGCAGCCACCGACGTACTTCTTCCTCCTATATATACCTACGTACCCCGAAAACATCCAGGGAGCCATCGAAGAAATATATCCGACACCGTAACCTCCGCGAGATCCCATCTTGGAGCCTTCGCCGGTGCTACCTCTTGAGCACTGCGTTGGATTTCCCCGAAGAGGAGAGGATGATGCAGTAAAGTAGCGTAAGTATTTCCCTCAGTTTTTGAGAACCAAAGTATCAATCGAGTAGGAGACCACGCACAAGTCCCTCGTACCTACACAAAACGATAGCAACTCGCAACCAACGCTTAGGGGTTGTCAATCCCTTCACGGTCACTTATGAGAGTGAGATCTGATAGAGATAATATTTTTGGTATTTTTGATAGATAGATGCAAAGTAAAAAGTAAAAGGCAAAGTATAATAAAGCAAGTAAATAAAGTAATGGAGATTGATATGATGAGAATAGACCCTGGGGCCATAGGTTTCACTAGTGGCTTTTCTCAAGAGCATAAGTATTCTACGGTGGGTGATAGAATTACTGTTGAGCAATTGACAGAACTGAGCATAGTTATGAGTATATCTAGGCGATGATCATGTATATAGGCATCATGTCCAAAACAAGTAGATCGAAACGATTCTGCATCTACTACTATTACTCCACTCATCGACCGCTATCCAGCATGCATCTAGAGTATTAAGTAAAAACAGAGTAACGTCGTAAGCAAGATGACATGATGTAGAGGGATAAATTCATGCAACTTTATTCATGCTTAACCATGTTGCAATAAACATGATCTATGGTGCGATCTAGATACCGTGTTGCATTACACATGTTCATCTATGGTGGCGTGAGCTGTGAAACTATTCCACATTGTTTTAAATGAAGGCCAAACTTGTAACTCAAATATTCACCTCCACGATCAGATCGTAGAAACTTTATTTTCTTGTTACGATGATTCTCCACTTCACTCTAAAAATCTTTAAACTTTTAAAATGTTCCAGACTTGTGTTTCATTAAGTATATATACCCATATCTGCTCAAATCATCTGTGAAGGTCAGAAAATAACGATACCTGCCACGAGCCTCAACACTCATTGGACCGCATACATCGGTATGTATTATTTCCAATAAGTCATTAGCTCGCTCCATTGTTCCGGAGAATGGAGTTTTAGTCATCTTGCCCATAAGACACGGTTCGCAAGTATCAAATGATTCATAATCAAGTGATCCCAAAAGTCCATCTGCATGGAGTTTCTTCATGCGCTTTACACCGATATGACCCAAACGGTAGTGCCACAAGTATGTTGCACTATCATTATCTAGTTTGCATCTTTTGGCATCAACATTATGAACATGTGTATCACTATGGTCGAGATTCAATAAACCATTAACATTGGGTGTATGACCATAGAAGGTTTTATTGATGTAAACAGAATACCAATTATTCTCTGTTTTAAATGAATAACCGTGTTGCAATAAACATGATCTAATCATATTCATGCTTAACACAAAACACCAAATAACATTTATTTAGGTTCAATACTAATACCAAAAGTATAGGGAGCGTGCAATGATGATCATATCAATCTTGGAACCACTTCCAACACACATTGTCACTCCACCCTCAACTAGTCTCTATTTATTGTGCAACTCCTGTTTCGAGTTACTAATCTTAGCAACTGAACAGGTATCAAATACCCAGGGGCTACTACGAGAACTAGTAAGGTACACATCAATAACATGTATATCAAATATACATTTGTTCACTTTGCCATCCTTCTTATCCGCCAAATATTTGGGGTAGTTCCGCTTCCAGTGACCATTTCCTTTGCAGTAGAAGCACTAAGTTTCAGGCTTAGGTCCAGCTTTGGGCTTCTTTACGAGAGTGACAACTTTCTTTCCATTCTTCTTGAAGTTCCCTTTATTTCCTTTTGCCCTTTTCTTGAAACTAGTGGTCTTGTTTAATCATCAACACTTGATGATTTTTCTTGATTTCTACCTTCGTAGATTTCAGCATCACGAAGAGCTTGGGAATCACTTTCGTCATCCCTTGCATATTATAGTTCATCACGAAGTTCCAGTAACTTGGTGATGGTGACTAGAGAACTCTGTCAATCACTATCTTATCTGGAAGATTAAATCCCACTTGATTCAAGCATTGTAGTACCCATACATCCTGAGCACATGCTCACTAGCTGAGCTATTCTCCTCCAATTTGAAGTCTCGATTCTAAGCCGTAAAGCATGGTCCACTAAACTATCAAGTAGTCATCATATGGAGCTAGCAAAACATTCATAATGTCTGCATCTGCTCCTGCAATAGATCTGTCACCTAGCGGTGCATCAAGGACATAATTCTTCTGTACAACAATGAGGATAAACCTCAGATCATGGATCCAGTCCGCATCATTGCTACTATCATATTTCAACTTAGTTTTCTCTAGGAACATATCAAAAAACACAGGGAAGCTACAACACGAGCTATTGATCTACAACATAATTTGCAAATACTAATAGGACTAAGTTCATGATAAGTTAAAGTTCAATTAATCATATTACTAAAGAACTCCCACTTAGATAGACACCCGTCAAGTCATCTAAATGATACGTGATCCAAATCAACTAAACCATGTCCGATCATCACGTGAGACGGAGTAGTCATCAATGGTGAGCATCTCTATGTTGATCATATCCACTATATGATTCATGTTCGACCTTTCGGTATCCAGTGTTCCGAGGCCATATCTGTATATGCTAGGCTCATCAAGTTTAACCCGAGTATTCTGCATGTGCAAAACTGGCTTGCACCTGTTGTATTTGAACGTAGAGCTTATCACACCCGATCATCATGTGGTGTCTCAGCACGAAGAACTTTCGCAACGGTGCATACTCGGGGAGAACACTTATACCTTGAAATTTTAGTAAGGGGTCATCTTATAATGCTACCGCTGTACTAAGAAAAATAAGACGGATAAAGATAAACATCACATGCAATCAAAATATGTGACATGATATGGCCATCATCATCTTGTGCTTTTGATCTCCATCACCAAAGCAACGTCATGATCTCCATTGTCACCGGCTTGACACCTCGATCTCCATCATAGCGTCGTGGTCGTCTCGCCAATTACTACTTCTACGACTATTGCTACCGCTTAGTGATAAAGTAAAGCAATTACATGGCGTTTGTATTTCATACAATAAAGCGGCAACCATATGGCTCATGCTAGTTGTCGAGAAATTTTACAAAACATGATCATCTCATACAACAACGTATATCACATCATGTCTTGACCATATCACATCACAACATGCCGTGCAAAAACAAGTTAGACATCCTCTACTTTGGTGGTGCAAGTTTTACGTGGCTGCTACGGGCTTCTAGCAAGAACCGTACTTAACTACGGAACAAAAACCACAACGGTGATTTATCAAGTTTGCTGTTTTAACCTTCACAAGGACCGGCCGCAGTAAACTTCAATTCAACTAAAGTTGGAGAAACAGACACCCGCCAGCCACCTTTATGCAAACTAGTTGCATGTCTGTCGGTGGAACCGGTCTCATGAAGATGGTCATCTAAGGTTGGTCTGGGCCGCTTCATCCAACAATACTGCGGAATCAAAATAAGACATTGGTGGTAAGCAGTAGGACGATCACCGCCCACAACTCTTTGTGTTCTACTTGTGCATATCATCTATGCATAGACCTGGCTTGGATGCCACTGTTGGGAAACATAGCATGCAATTTCAAAAAAAAAATCCTACGCATACGCAAGATCTATCTAGGAGATGCATAGAAACGTGAGGGGAGAGTGTGTATACGTACCCCTGTAGACCGAAAGAGGAAGCATTTGCTCAACACGGTTGATGTAGTCAAACGTCTTCTCGTTCTGACCGATCGAGTACCGAACATACGACACCTCCGAGTTCTACACATGTTCAGCGCGATGACGTCCCTCGAGCTCTTGATCCAGCAGAGGGTCGAAGGAGTAGATAGTTCCGTCAGCACGATGGCGTGGTGACGGTGATGGTGATGTGATCCGCGCAGGGCTTTGCCTAAGCATCGCGAGAATATGACCGGAGGCATAAACTGTGGAGGGGGGCGCCGCACACGGCTTGGAGCAATTGGTGTGTGTTCTCGGGGTGCCGCCTCCCCGTATATAAAGGAGGGAGGGAGAGGAAACCGGCCCCAGGCGCACCCCAAGTGGGAGGAGTCCCATTTGGATTCCTAGTAGGATTCGCCCCCCCTTCCTTCTACCGGAGGGGCAAAGGGGGAAGGAGAGGGAGTAGGAGAAGGAAAGTGGGGGGGGGGCACCACCCCCTTCCCTAGTCCAATTCGGCCTCCTCCCTTGTGGGGGGCGCACCAGCCCCTTGTAGGCAGGTTAGCCTCCCTCGTATGGCCCATATGGCCCATATCTTTCCTCGAGGGGTTCCGATAACCCCTCTGGTACTCCGGTATGTACCCGATACACCCCAGAACCCTTCTGGTGTCCGAATACTACCTTCCAATATATCAATATTTACCTCTCAACCATTTCAAGAGTTCTCGTCATGTCCTTGATCTCATTCAGGACTATGAACAACCTTCGGTCACCAAAACACATAACTCATATAATATATATCGTCATCAAATGTTAAGTATGCAGACCCTACGGGTTCGAGAACTATGTAGACATGACCTAGACACCTCTCTGGTCAATAACCAATAGAGGAACCTAGATGCTCATATTGCCACATATTCTACAATGATCTTTACCGGTCGAACCGCAATGTCAACATATGTTATTCCCTTTGTCATCGGTATGTTACTTGCCCGAGATTCAATCTTCGGTATCTTCATACCTAGTTCAATCTCATTACCAGAAAGTCTCTTTACTCGTTCCATAATGCATCATCCCGTAACTAACTCATTAGTCACATTGCTTGCAAGGCTTCATATGATGTGCATTACCGAGAGGGCCCAGTGATACCTCTCTCATCTATGCCAACCCAACAAATATCTTTGGAGATACCTGTAGAGCATATTTATAATCACCCAGTTACGTTGTGACATTTGATAGAACACAAGGCATTCCTCCGGTGTTCAGGAGTTGCATAACCTCATAGTCACTAGTAGAAAAAGGACCTAATATGAGAAACATTAGTACCGGTTCGCATATGAGCTGGCACTAAGGCGCCCATTAGTGCCGGTTCAAATGACTTGGCGGGAGGTGACCTTTAGTACCGGTTCTTTGGGAATCTTTAGTACCAGTTCGTGCCACGAACCGGTAGTAAAGATGCTGGTGCCCGGCCAGCACCTTTAGTACCGGTTCGTGGCACGAACCGGTACTAAAGAGGTTGTAGCAGGCGCTATTTTTAGTCCCACCTCCCTCCCCTAACAAGAATTTGACCACCTTAAGTATGTTACTTATCAAACTATCCCAAACATTTGGTCTTCATTGAACTCTATGTGTAAGATATGTGGCTGCAATAGGAGCCTTCGCCGGTTCTTAAATCGGTGGTAGATTCCTATTGACGATTTAGATTTTATACAAAAAGATCATTGATGATCAATGTATTTTTTATATGTACTTCTATGTAGCAGTAGCGCGTTTTGGCTGAAAGGAGGTACTGATCAATGTATTTTTTCTGCGTTCATATGCACAATTTAAATATGTTATTTTTCAAACTATCACAAGCATTTGATCTTCATTGAACTCTATATATAAAGAAGAGGAAGAAGAAGCAGAAGAGGAAGAGGAAGAAGAGGAGGAAGAAGAAGGAGAGAATGAGAGGAAGATGAAGAAGAAGAGGAAGATGAAGAGGAAGCAGAAGAGGAAGAAGAAGAGGAAGAAGGAGAAGAAGGAGAAGAAGGATAAGAAGGAGAGGAAGAT
>NC_041389.1:672786147-672786879 GCF_002162155.2 Triticum dicoccoides | reverse complement strand
CAAAGAAACTAAATACAGCAAAAAAAAACTACTCAGAAAAAAATATAAGAAAAAAATAAAGCAGAAAAGAAATAACTATATAAAAAATTACTCAAAAATAAATAGAAGAAAATAAATAATGCAGAAAAGAAAAAAATATTATATAAAGCAAAAATATTCACAAAGAAAGTAAATACAGCAAAAAAACTACTCAGAAATAAATAGAAGAAACAAATAAAGCAAAAAAATTATAAAAAAATGTTGGGGCGCTGCCCGGTGAGCCTGCTAGACCTAGGGTGTGCAAATACATGCCCAGAAGGGCCAGCAGGCTCACAGGGCAGCGCGGCCTAGTTAGGCCCAGAAGCCTGCTATATAGAGGAGTTCGATAGGGCAGCCGCGGCTGGGTTTATAAACCAGCACGGCTGCCCTTCGCTCGGCGAGGTGGGACTAAAAGTGGCGCACTGCGGGTGGCAGCGCACGTCCATTAGTACCGGTTGGTGACTCCAACCGGTACTAATGCATCGCCCTTTAGTACCGGTTGGAGCCACCAACCGGTACTAAAGGCCCTCGTTTCCCGCCGCTTGGGCTGGCCAAAATTGGTCTTTAGTACCGGTTGGTGGCTCCAACCGGTACTAAAGGCCCCTCCTATATATATGTCACTTACGAAAATTCAGTTATCGTCGCCACTTCGTTCCACTTCTCGCGCGAGACATCTCGATCTCCGACGCCGACGCCGACGCCGCCACGCCGCCA
>NC_041389.1:672778538-672785740 GCF_002162155.2 Triticum dicoccoides | reverse complement strand
GTCCCCGCCGCCCGTCTCGTCGCCGCCCCTTGCCGCCGCCCGTATGCGCCCGGCCCGCTCCATACACACACACACACGCATACACACACACACACACACACACACACACACACACTACACTTACTCTACACATGTACGTACACACATACACACACTACACACATACACACACATTTTTTTACTTATTTTCTGTTTTCTAATGTTTAGATGAATTAGAACTAGTTTATTTTTAGAATGTTAGATATGTTAATGTTAGATAAATTAGAACTAGTTTATTTTTAGTAAGAAAATTTATGTATATGAGATTAGTTGAACAAGTTGAATATATAGAACTAGTTTATTTTTAGTAAATGTTTAATTGAACTAGTTGAATTAATATATAGAACTAGTAATTTATTTTTAGTAAATGCTTAGTTGAACTAATTGAATTAATATAACTAGTTTATTTTTAGTAAATGTTTGGTTGAACTAGTTGAATTAATATAACTAGTTTATTTTTAGTAAATGCTTAGTTGAATTAATAGAAGTAGTTAATTAATTGAATTAGTAAGTGTTTAATGTTTCGCCTAATATGAACATAGGAAATGTCGTCTGACGACGGAAAAAATTTCATTATGTGCGAATACTGTGAAGACCAGCGCGGCCAGTGCAACAGAAATTTCCTTGTTGATGATAGGCGATTCAGCATCAAGCTGGATGAGACCTTCGAATTCGATACAGTAAGTCACAACGACAAGTCTGTTTTCATAATTAAGCATGACTTATATATGCTTTATTTGCCTGACTTATAATTTTTAATTTTCACTATTCTACTAGCGCATCCCCTGCCATGCAAGAATTTTTGTCTTGGATAAGATAGGTTTCAATGATATGGAAACTATGGAGGTAAAGAGAGTTTACCTAAAAACTGAGCATGGTTATACTTTCAACGTCAAAGTATAGAATGCACACACGTACACCTATTTTGAATGCAAAACTTGGCAAGCACTATGCAAGGCTTATGCATTTGAGCCTGGTATGGTTATCACCTTTGATATTCGTCCGGAAGATGATGTTGAAGGTAATAGAGACATATGGGTCGATGTGCAGACGCCTCCAGTTCTACCATTATGTGAGTTCTTCTCAACCATATTTTTGTCTTTGATATTGCTTATTCAAAAATAATTGACAACTAATTTCTATTGACAGCTTATCTCCATTCAACCAAACATGTCCGGCGCTTGGTAGACATGACCTACTACTGTCCCGGAGCTGAACTAAACTGTGAGGAGATAAGTCATTATGTTTCATGGCTTGAGGATCTTCATACTGTCAAGACAAATTTTCTTCCTGCACTTAGAAATGTTAGTACTCAAAACGTGCGACTAATAGTGATGGTATTGAACTACGGTCACATCTATTTAGGAATGATGGTAAGATTTTTACTATTTGTCCTCAGTGCATATTTTGCATAATATTTTTTTGCTAAACTTTCATTGCTAAGTATATTAATTAAGTACTATACGATGTTCTTCAACAGGGACTCCCGATGACAGTTGTGCCTCAGGGGATCGAGACTAAAGGTCGCATGTCAATTGTTAGCTTACGACCAAGATATCCTGCATTGCACATGAATGCATTCAGGATTTCTAGAAGCGATGAATGCTTAATAGTGAAAGATTGGAGGAAAATTGTTAACGATCACAGAGAAGTACTAGGGGGCAGCAATGAGAAGCGCAGCCCACGATTAGGAGACAGGTTCATCTGCATGCTCCAGTATGATCAATCAGGAGAGCTATACATGTTCTATGCTATTTTACTATAGAGAGAGTAGCTAGCAGGAGTGATTTAGCTAGTCCATGCTGCTCTTAGTACTTGTCCTTTCATGTCCGTGTTCTTCGTTCTGAACTTAAGTGATTTGCTTTTGTAGTGTTATATATGAACGCTTATAATATCGTGACAATCATGTTGAACTCCATGATATTTTTGCTTCTGGTACAAGTGAATGTTTCTTCTTTAAGCTAGTAGTGCTGGTGGTGGTTAGATAGCTAGGTAATGCATGACTATGATGATTAATATGATGATGATGTGATGAGTTATTATATCATTTAATGAAAGAAACCGCAGATTAATTTCAGTTGGATGGATCCTACCTAAGTGATCAAGTATATGCCATATCCGTATATATTATACTTGATCAAGTATAATATGGATATGGCATATACTTGATCACTTAATTAGCTAGCTAGCTAGTAGCTAGATATCCAATGCATCCAGTCGAAACTAATCGGTACTTTCACCTAATGATTTAACAACTCATTATAATGTAAAACAATCACTAAATTAAATTGAAAACACAAAATTAAAGAAAAATTAAAAAAACCCAAATATTTAGTACCGGTTGGTGTTACCAACCGGTACTAATGCCCTACGCGCACCCCGGGCCTGGCTCGTGCCACGTGGTGGCACTTTAGCGCCGGTTCGTGACAAACCGGTACTAAAGGGGGGGGGGCGCCATGGACATCAGTTTGCCAACCGGCACTAAGGGCCGTTATGAACCGGCACTAAAGCCCGGTTCTGCACTAGTGAGTCAAAGGAATATGTATTTGACATGAAGAAAGCAGTAGCAATAAAACTGAACGATCATTATGCTAAGCTAATGGATGGGTCTTGTTCATCACATCATTCCACTAATGATGTGATCCCGTTCATCAAATGACAACTGATGTCCATGGCTAGGAAACTTAACCATCTTTGATCAACGAGCTAGGCAAGTAGAGGCATACTTGGGACACGGTGTTTTGTCTATGTATTCACACATGTATCAAGTTTCCGGTTAATACAATTCTAGCATGAATAATAAACATTTATCATGATATAAGGAAATATAAAATAACAACTTTATTATTGCCTCTAGGGCATATTTCCTTCAGGTGGGAGGAGGAGGGAGATGAGGGAGGAGGGCATACCGAGGAAGGAGGAGGGAGGACGGCAGCGGAAATGCGGTGGCGAAGGCAATGCGGTGGCGGCGGAGCCAGAGTGAGGCAGCGGGGAGTGAGGGAAGGAAGAAGAAGGTCGGGCACGAGGGAGGAGAAGTTGGGGATAAGGCACCCATAGCAGCTGCGTCGGCCCAGGGAGCGCGCTACTGCTAAGCCCAATAGGAGTAGCGCTTTTTCTCGAACAGGCGCCACTGCTAAGGCTAAGTATGTAAACAAATACATCAAAAATACATTGGTCATCAATGATCTTTTTGTGCAGAATCTAAATTGTCAGTATGAATCCTCACTAGTTTAGGAACCAGTGAAGATTCATATTGCGGCAACAAATCCTACACATAGAGTTCAATGAAGACCAAGTGGTTGTGATAGTTTGAGAAGTAACATATTTAAGATCGTAAACACCCTGTTCGTGGAGCGAGGTGGGACTAAACTTAGTTCCAAGGAGGGGACTAAACTTAGCAGTAGCAAGGGTTGGTTAATAGCACTACTGCTAAGTACAATAGCAGTAGCGCGTTTTCAAAAAAGGTGTTACTACTATACCTAGTCTGGCGGCAACGTCGTGCCAACTGTAGTAGTAGCGCTCTTTAGTCCTGATGCGCTACTGCTACGTGGATATCAGTAGCGCGGTTTCATGTCACGCGCTACTGCTAAGTAGCAGTATCGCCTTATTTTAAACCGCGCTGCTGGTAAGGTTCTGTGTATAAGGTTTTCCCTAGTAGTGTGCATGAGATCTTTTGTCCTACCCTCCCGTGACAGTGGGGTCCATGAGGAAACTAAGGGATATTAAGGACTCCTTTTAATAGAGAACCGGAACAAAGCATTAACACATGGTGGATACATAAACTTCTCAAATTACGGTCATCACTGGAAAGTATCCCAATTGTTGTCACCTTGGGGTTTATGGATCATAACACATAATAGGTGCATATGACTTGCAAGATCGGATCAAGGACATAGATATAATGGTGAAAAAATAAACGGTTCAGATCTGAAATCATGGCACTCGGGCCGTAGCGACAAGCATTGAACATAGCAAAATCATAGTAACATCAATCTCAGAATATAATGGATACTATGGATCAAGCCCTAACAAAACTAACTCGATTACATGATGAATCTCATCCAACTCTTCACCGGCCAGCGATCCTACGAAGGAATTACTCACTCACGGCTGTAAGCATCATGAAATTGGTGATGGAGGATGGTTGATAATGACGAAGACCGAAGACCCCCCTCTCCGGATCCCCGCGGGCTCCAAATCTGGCCTCCCGATGAAGTACAGGAGGTGGCGGCGGCTCTGTATCGTAAAACACGGTGAAACTTCCTCTCCTATTTTTTTTCTGAAAAAATAGGATTTTATAGCGTCGAAATTAGGGCCAGCAGGGCCTCATGGGCCCCACTTCCCGCCAGGGCGCGCCAGAGGGGGATGGTGTGCCCTGGTGCCTTGTGGGCAGCTGCCCCCCCCCCCTCAAGTGGGTCTTGGTTCCCGTATTTTTTATTTGTTCGAAAATAATTCTCCAAAAAGTATTGTCCAAATCCAAGAACTTTTATTTCTGCACAAAAACAACACCATGATAATTTTGCTGAAAACAGCGTCAGTCTGGGTTAGTTTCATTCAAATAATGCAAATTAAAGTTCAAAATAAGAGGAAAAGCGTTAGAAAAAGTAAAAACGATGAAGATTTATCAGCAAGGGTGGCGGAAGGCGAGGGCTTGGGCACGGGAAAGGTTGGAAGACGATGGGAGAAAGAGGAATGGTTTGATGGATTTGACACAATTGGCGGTAGGGTAGGCTGCCGGGTCCTACGTGGCAGACGCATTTGGGCGTCCCATATCTGCCTCCATATTGTTGCTTAATATGAGGGGGGCTGGTTAGGTCGGGCATTTGAGGTCTATTTAGGAAGCCTATCTAGGTTAAAATTTCGTGACCGGTCAGTGACCAAGCGACCCACCCGAGCATTTGAGGCGGCTTTAGGCGCCCGGCTGTAGGTGCTCTTAATCAACTAAGATGCAGCAAGATTGTACCAAGCCGATGATCGTAGCGACGGCGTGGTGTGCGACCGGGACGTGCCCGCATTGCCCAAAGATTCCAGGTGCAACGTAGGCGGCAGCGCCACCACCCAGCACCAGCCCATTGTGGAGCGCGCAACGGCACGGCACGGCAGCGACATGCGACACCGACCTGAAGAATCGATCTCGAGCGGGGCACGGCGTGGCGTGGTGGGAAACGGCACGTCTCGCGTGCGGAGGCGCGCGCTCTAGCTATAGCCCGACCTGATCGTTGACGCGCCTACCATGCACGTACGTAGGCGCGCCGCGCACGTTGCTGTCGCCCGTTTCGTGCCCGGCACGAGCACCTGACTGACCCGTGACGACGCAGGCAGGAGGCAGCTAGCGCACGTACGTGGCGGCGCACCGGCGACGAGGCCGGCCATACGCTGGTCCACCGATCGACGGCGCCCCCATGGAAAAAGCGGGCGCAGAGAGACCGACTGATTAAAGGCGCATGCATGCATGATAAGTATGACGATGGTACAGAGATGCTGCTGGCTGGCTGGCTGGCGGCCACACGCCTGACGTCGACCCCGTTATCGCCGGGGGGGAGGGCGGGCGGTGGCCGGATATGATGGGGATTCGGGGCGAGGGACAGGGACGATCCGGATCTGTGGCCGGGCGGGGCCGGTCCACTGGTGGGGGCGGGGCGAGGGAGGCTTCTCCTTGACGCATCCTCGACCACGACTAAAGCGGGCACGCAGCGTCTCGTCTCGTACGTACGTACTACTCCTACATGTGGTCGAGACTTGAGAGAGCGTGTGTGCGATGATGATGTGTGCGCGCCCGCGCGACGTCCGAGAGAGATTCCGCTGTCAGTGTCAGCTCGCCGGCCCGGCCGAGGCAGCGACGGGACGGCGCCAAAGCTAGCTACCTAGGCGACCCCCCGGCTATCCCGGCCTCATCGGTCCCATTATTATTACCGCTATGCATGCATATCTGACAGCAGCAGCATAAAGACGCTAGCTTGTACGTATACGTACGTAGACATGAATGAGCATGCATGTCGATCTGTTCGTACCGGCCCTCACTGCATGCGTAACAGTCATGTCCGTCAGTACTGAGTTCCGACGTCGGTATTCTTCGGAAGATGTGCGTGCGTACGTACGTTGGGACTGAAGTCGTTGGAGACGGCCGGGAATTCAGTTGAGCTCATCCTGCACCTAGCTACAGCAACGGACTTTGGACTTCCTGCTTCCTTCCGATGGCGGCATGGCATGCAATGCATGCATGGTCGACGTACGTACGGGGAATAATCTGGGCAGCCAAGCGCTCCGAGTGCCCCGACAAACGAGCCCTCGATCCACCTGGGATTGGGAACACAGACGTACTACTAGGTCTACGTACATAATTTTGTGCTTTGGTCGCATCTGTATGCATGTGCATGTCTCATCCTGACATGTCAAGAGATTGTGACTCAACGCATACAGACGGGGAGAGGCCATGAATTGCACGCTGTTGTCTTTAGCCAGGCGACGACGGTGTGCAAGTGCGACTACACGAGGAAATGGAATACTGACGTCGACGATTGAATCTCACGCAGCAGTGCAACTGCACGAAGCATGCAGGCTGAAGAGACAGTAAAACTGGTAATCCTAAACTTACGGGCAAATTGGTTACGAGAGGAACTTACAGCAGTATGCGTCCTCTCCTCCACATAGGCGCAAAGATTAACACTTAACATAGCAGAGAATTCAGTTGTGGCCGAAATGTTGAACCTAAATTCAAAACCAGCCATCACCAGGTATTTGGCACCATCAAATTTTGTGTAGACACCTCCTTTGATCATGATATGCTATGTGGTACTATTGGCGATATGATCCAGGATACCAGTGGAGAGCTTTATTGTCACTGTGAAATGTGATCTAGATTGGACGTCTAACCCCCACATGTGAGAAGTGTCGGCACCCTTACTTAGCATACTACGTACCTTTGTACGTACTCCGTAGATAGCTGCAAAATTGGGCGCTTGTTAAATGTTTAATTCATACTATGTTGGATGGTTGGATGGTGAAATTCAGCAGCCCCATGTCATTGGTGTATAGATCGAGATTGCTATAGATGGCACAAAATAAGTATTTTGGTAATTTTAGTGTTATACGCAAATTCAAATTAATTTCAAAATATTCAAGATTCTGAGTGGTTTGGTTGAACTTTGATAAGAAAAATTGAG
>NC_041389.1:672765786-672778038 GCF_002162155.2 Triticum dicoccoides | reverse complement strand
GAAACCATCAGTCGAAGAACCAAACAAATTTAGCCCTTTGTCTGAAATGAAGCCGAAATAACTAAATTGCAGTTGTGGCTGAATTATTTATGAACCAAAATTCAAAATCAACCCATCACCAGGTACTGTCGAACTTGGTGTAGGCGCCTGCTTCAATCATGATTTGGTATGCGGTACTATTGGTGATGTGATCCGAGATAACAATGTAATGCTTTATTGCCAAGATTGGATGTGTGACGCCCTCAGGCCCATATGGCCGAAGTGTCGGCATCTCCACTCAGCTTGCCCCTACCTCTTTCCGAACTCTATAGGCAAGTTGTAAATTGGGATTTTTGTTAACTCGGATAATATAGACGATGTTGCATGTGAAATTCGGCAGCCGAACTTTTTCGGTGTATCAAGATTGCTATTAGAAAGCACAGGGCGGGAGTTTGTGAAAATCACCTTTGAGCATTTGTTAGCTAGTGGATCTCTCCTCCATCCACTTGGTTTCGGATGATCCACCAAGTAGCATACCACTTTTTCTCGATGATGTAATTGTTACTGATGACAAATAAAGAGGCACTTTGCCATAAGAAATAACGCAAATAAGTGAGCATCAACAATCAAGTAGGTGTAAAGATTAACAGCACAGGTTAATTAAGGTTATCCTACACGATATGAGATCAGGTCCGAACATTTGTGTCGGAGGAGCACAGTGGGCGGGATGGTAAACCACGTGATTATATACTCTTACTTAAGGTGAGATTACCTTGCTTGGATGGCATGGCCGTTTGTCCTTTGAATCAACCTAGATTTTTTTGGTACTTAGATATAGACACACGACACGACCAGAATCTCAGAAAGAATGGAAATCAAGGTAGCTAAGCTGTAGGCATAATTTTATAGGTTGTTGCATATACATACATACATATGCGGCCAAAGGGAATCAGATTCTTCCTGAGGTGTAGCTAGCTAGACAGCATTGGGATCTCTGCTTTGCAAGGTCGACGCTGATTAACATACAATATGGAGCATACTCTACATGCCTTGGCGCCTTCCGTGGACGAACTAATTAATCAGTATACACTCATGCTGCCATGCATATACATATAGTATATTACTTGAGAGTAGCTGTTAAGAGTGGGAGATTGGATCCTTATGTACAGCAATATGTGCTGCATCATGCACGCAAGGGGTGCACTGGACCATGCATACATGTAGTCCATGATTGTGCTCATGTGATGCAACGTGAGCCCAACCGCAGAATCAACACTCATGTGCAGAGAGGCATACAAGGCGACACGATTGCAACTATAAAAACTACTGTTGGTGCTTTCACCGTGGCCAACTTTTTACAGGGCATAAAAAGACAGAGGAAGCCATGCAAGCATATGAATGTACCATATGTTACGACAAGTAAATGGTACCACTCCTACACAGATCACATAGACATGACTCGGTGAGTAGAGTAGGGGCAGGGCCCCGTGGACGAAGAGAAAAAGAAAGGCGCTCACAAACTCGGTGGTGTATAAAGCTAAAGCTGCATGCGGTATCGTTTTTTCCGCAGCTTGATCCTCTCTATGCGTGCGATTCGTAGTACGCTCTGACACAGGAATCTGATACCCCTGACCTGGTGTCCTGTGCATGCATGCTAGCTACCTATCTCCGATTTGAACGTCACACCAAAATCCTCCCCTCCCCCTCTCTTTCTCTAGATCCCATCGTGCGTGTGTGTGCATGGATGAATGGATGGATGAGAGAGAGATAAGAGAGATGAATGTGTTGGTGGATGCCTACTGGTTTTGAAGCTCTGGTCCTGGTGGCTGGGAATTTCTCTCGAGAGAAATGTCGGCACATGCAGTGTTGCCCGCGATCGACAGCAGTGGAAAGCTAGAGAGGCTAGCTAGCCCATCATCCATTCATCCCGATATAGATCTCTACATATGCATGGCCTGCATGGGAAAAGCGAGCGATTGAGCACCCAAGATTAGATCTGATAGAAGATGGGTGTGCACAGTGTCTTAATTGTTTTCTTTCTAGCAAATTAAAAGATCAAGATTGAAGTCTAGCTCTTTTTTCTGCGAAGATTGTAGTCTAGGTTTATTATTATTGCCCTATAACAAGACATTTTTTGTGCACCAAATAGGCCCAATCATGTGGTACTGGCACATAGTATATATAGTTCCACTCCAACCGCAAAGAAGGTCTCAAGGTCTCAGACTGAAAGAATAAAAGACCTTGCTTCAAAGTTTGCACGAGTAGTCGATATTGCGGAACACATGAAAAATTATTGACACTTCCAAGACCCAGAAAGAAACAACTACTGTTACTAGGGTTTAGGGTTTAGGGATACTTACATTAGGATATTGGTTAACTTGGAAAAGGGCTATTAAGATGGGTTTGAGTTTTAGAGCATATACAACTTATGGTGAGTCCAAATCAAGATAAATAAAGGTTTATTTGAGATAATAAACAATCAAATGATGTTGCATCTCATATATATACAGATCTACTTTCTCATCCATGCATCACAAAAAGCATTCTTAAATTCCAAAACATGCATGTTCTCGAACAATTCAGATGCCTGGTCAATAAAGAGAGTAATGTCAAGTCAAGAATGAAGGATATAATAGCACTATAAGTGGTGTAACTAGTTTTGGTAATACATTCATTACACATGTTCTTTAATCAGATGCTTGCTTTTTCTCGCAAAAGTGCACCCTCTCTAACTAAATCAGATCCAAAATAGGAGAATATGCATATTCTTTTCTCCACCATAAGTTGCCATCCCTTTCCCGCAAAAATTCCGTGTACGCAAGTTTAGATCTTTTTGTATTTGTCTGACAGAAAAAATATGAAAGAATCACATTCCCCATTTCGTTTTCTCATATATTCTACTGTGTCCTGATTGCACTTTTGGTCAAACCAGAGCATTTTTCTTCTGGTCATCCAAATTTCACGAAGAAAACACATGTGTCCCGGAATATTTATAAATATAATATGAACTTTATGTGAAAAATATTAAACTTACACAGAAATCCATAGAAAACCCATTTTGCAAACAAGGACATTTTTTTGTAAAAATAATTAAGGAAGTGGACCTTCATGTTAGATATAGTTAGTTAGGTCAGTGGTGAGCAGGACCAGGCCAATTAATTTCTGCATCTCAATGAAAAGATGACCTGGATGACATGAAATCCAAACATACAAACATATGGGGTCAAGGTGAGGTCAGGCTCCTTTATTCCCTCCCCAAGAGGGGGTGGACTGCATTGGGGTTGGCGAAAGCAGACGAAAACCCAGATTCCCTCAGACAGCGACAGCTAAACAACGACACACACACACACGCACGGTGTGGTAAAAGAGAGAGACGATGTGGGGCTGAGCTTGCACATACTCACCACGGCGACAGCATAGCTAGGTTATACCATTGTTAATTACTACACTCTATTTTTTTCACCTTAGCCAACTATAGCGAGGTGTATGACCGATCGAGCTAGTATTCGCTACTGTTCCAGTGTCCCTGCCCTGACTGATTGGCGAGCTCCTACGGGACTTGCCACAAGATTTTGCTCTCCACGTATTTGTGCATGAACGGCTATATGCATGAGCATTTTTCTTGTTGGCCGTCGGCCAGTTCTATAGATGCATGTATATAAATAAAATGGTGTGTATGTGCACAATATCAGGGTTAACTGATTGATATACTTATTGCGTGTATAGTGCATGAGAAGATAATCTGTCGTCTAGTCATCTCCCCATCATCTGGAGAAATGACAAAAACATGATATACGCAATAAATTATCCATCATTGTAGCATAATTTTCTGCTGGAAAAATACAATTGAG
Organism: Triticum dicoccoides; assembly: GCF_002162155.2. Taxonomy (NCBI): domain Eukaryota; kingdom Viridiplantae; phylum Streptophyta; class Magnoliopsida; order Poales; family Poaceae; genus Triticum; species Triticum dicoccoides. The sequence continues at coordinate 672,774,208 of NC_041389.1, read as the reverse complement.
TATAATTAATTGGAAATCATGTGACTGAAGGTTTAAGGCTATATTCAGCATGTAATGGATTATGATGATCCTGTTTGCAAAACAAGATCCTATTTTAGTTCTTGTTTGCCCCTTTAGCCTGTTTTTTTGCCACACTTGAGACCCGCCTTTGCACACCTTGCGCACCGCTTTGATTAAACCCCACTACTTCTACGTATCCAAATACCCATGATCTAGCTAATTCCTTTTTAAGCCCTGAGCACGTTTCTCACTGTCCAATTGTTGTCTTTGGTGGTGGCGGATGCTGATGGTTGGAGCTCCATGCTTAAGTTCGTTTGGACATGACTTTCGGAGGTTCTGTTTTTTTATATTTTATTTGTGTGTGTGTGCGCGCGCGGGGCCGTGTGCTTGTGTTGGAGTTGGTTTTGTGCATGCATCCTAACCGGGCAGAAGACGGGTGTGTGTGCTCATGGTGCTTGTATTATATAAATCTGCTCTTTATCGAAATTGTAAAATTGGCACCGCACAACACAATTCAGAAACCACAAATTGAGCATAAGAGAAAATATCTCTTGTAGTGATCTTCTCCTATACCCAACGAAATGATGATTTATCTCCATCTATTTTTCTCTTTCCCAGGGCAGCTATTATCCTACATGGGTTCTGCTAAGAAAATGTTGACATCATACATTTGCACATACACACGATTATCTTAACACTATACTCCCTACCTTTCCAGATTTCGGTAAGGCTTACGTTCACACTTTACAAAGTAGAATTCACTCGGTCTACTTTTCTTGTTTTTTCCTTTATTTGCCCTTTCCTTCGCTATGATAATGCCATTGTCGCCTTCCTACGCGTGTCGCCACCCACCACTTGCTAGTGGTGCCGATGAGACCCCGCCCTCATCCACATCTATCATGATGATCTCATTTTCCTCTTCTTAGCCATGTTTGCACTTCTCCGTCGTTGTTGTCTCTAGCTAGTAGCGATACTTGACGAACCAACTTAAAATAAGGAGAGAGGAGATGAGACTCTAGTTCATGAAAATTCGTGAAGGGCATTTGTTGATCGGTCTATTTCAGCTGTCATGATGATCATGAATCACCGAAGTAGGACAATAATGACATTAATCAAGAAGAGATCCAATTGTAAGGGGATTCAATAGGGATATAATGAACTAGCAGGCCAAATATGAATACTAAACCTGATGTATACATATGAACTTGATTTACAAGTGAATTTAGTCTCCACGTAGAGTCACTACTTGAAAAGACCATTAATGTTTCCCTAGTGGTTGGCCCATATTATTTTGAGCTCCTCATTGGAAGCATTTTCTAGTAATTCCACTAGTGTTTTGAAGTTGCAAAGCATACTTAGTGTCTTCAAAATGGAGTTTTTAGCCATTAGGTACAATAGTCTTTTTCAGCATGTGCACATGAATTGTCAAACACACATATCCGGAACTAGACTAAACTTTAGTGGGAATAAAGAATCTTCTTTAAATATATTGTTTCCTTTGCAACTAGAGAGTTTAATATTGTATGTACCTCATAGTTTTTCTAGTCTCGTAGTCACATTAAAAAAAGTATGGCCATGGCACATAATTTTGAAAAACACCTCAAATTGTCAATAAATTGAGAACTCCACAAATTTTTTACGCCGATGGTATATCTTTAGAAATACTAGGTTTTATCTATTGATGGACACAATAATATTTCTTTTACAGCCTTTGGCAGTATGTACCTGCTCTGATACAAAATTGATGACATGTTAGAGTGGGCACGAGAATTAAGGTGTGGCTAAAAATGTCAATGTTACACCTTTTCTTTTATTTCTACATTTCCTTTTCTACAAGAATATTATTTGCTATTTTTCTCACAATAATAATTGCTAGAGTTATATATAAGCCAAATTATTTATGAAAATAGTGAAGTTCTAATTAGGAGAAACATAAGAAAAAATCATTAGAAATGTACGAATTGCATTCTGATTGAAAAGGCTAAAAGAACTTGCATTGTGCATTGGAGGGAGTATTTACAGTAGATGACCTGGGAGAGATATACAGGTTGTGTTCAATGACGAGGAAAATCGCACCACTACTTACTACTCCCTCAGTTCCAAAATACTTGAAGTTCTAGGTTCCTAACTCGTAACAATTTTAAGTTTGACCAAGCTGATTGGAAAATATATGAACACCTACAACACCAAATTAGTTTCATTAGATTTATCATAAAATATATTTTTCATACTATATACGTTTGATGTTTTAGATGTTAAGATGTATTCTATATACATGGTCACAGTTAAACTTAAAGAAGTTTGATTTAGGACAACCATAGAACTTCAAGTATTTTGGAACGGACGACTACAACATAAATCAAGTAGCTACGAATCTACGATGGTGGAGAATATAAAATTGAGTTAAACTAGAGTGGAGCAGACAGTTCAAAAGTGCACCAAAGATGAAACCTGCATGCAGTTTCAGCAGGGTATGCGCGCGTACACTTTCATGTGGCAGTCAATGGTTGGCTTCAAACATCTAGACATGTAAAGTTGCTTCCTCGAAACCGACGAAGCCAGCTAAAGTTAAAGACGGCAAAAGAAACGTAAGAAACAGATTCTTTGAGCACAACTAAGGAGATTGCTAGCTAGCCACCCCTCCCCTCCGCTCTGCTGCACCATATCACTGGCCCCTGGCTAGCTTCACTCATGTCTCTCTCTGCCTGCACTGTGGGGACATGCCATGATTACATTGGCAGGAGAAAGGCCTTGAATGGAGATTAGTGCTTGGAAACCTAGGAACCTACACCATTTTGAGAGCAGATCAGGACCATGCATGCATGCATGAAGAGGTTGGTCACTATTACTACACTAGTACAGCACCACAACTGATCATGATCACTGGCACTATTATATATATAATGTGTATGTGGGTGTGATGCTCTCTCCCAAAAGAGGAGAAATGGAACTAAATAGACCTTCCAAGGATCTACCGATCCTCCATTCTTTTGCCTTAATTAGCTAAAGTATAGAGGAAAGTATTTGCATCTGCAATCATTATGTGGCTATTGAGCTAGTAATGTTGCCACTCTAGCAGCTAGCATCCAGAAGCGAAACTCCAGAAGTTACTTGCATGCGGCCCTTGCATGTTTTCCCTCCACATCAAAACCTAGGAGGTGATTTGCAATCTTCTTGTATTCAGCGCTTGCAATGTATTATAAAAGGTTGTTTCATGCATGAATATATACACATGTGTACATGCAAGAGCATACCAGAAGATGGTTAGCAGAGGATTGCTTGGTCACAATTAGCAACCTAGACAAGTGAATCGATGCAAGACTAAATTTTATAAGGATAAACTGAATTTCTAGGGAATATGTACATGCAAATTAGATGCTAGCAGTGCAATCACAACTAAATGATAAGCTAAATTCAGCATATACTCCCTCATTTCCTAAATATTTGTCTTTCTAGACATTTCAACAAGTGACTATATACGGAGCAAAATGAGTGAATCTTACACTCTAAAATATGTCTACATACATCCGTACGTGGTAGTCCATTTGAAATGTCTAGAAAGACAAATATTTAGGAACGGAGGGAGTAGATATCAATGTATTGGATATTTTCAATCAAAGGATGAATGAAATGGACCTCTTGATATAAACGTCGAGTAGAATTGCAAGCATGCATGCATTATGGACTAAAACAAATTCATGCATATAAACAAAAGCACATCGAATAAGTGAGTGGAAACATTGAACATTCCAAGCGACTCATACTGTCATACATGGGGTATGAAGATTGCACCAATATACTGAAACCAACTCATCAACTCGATCTCTTCGACGGTATACAAACCCAACAATCTAGCTTGTAGATATATATAAGTATATAACCTTCCACCAAGAACACATTAATCGAACCAAGCTATAGTAAACTTGGTACCAATTAACATGCATTACAATGACAGCGGAATTAAGGAGATCCAAGAATATCGAAAATCCAGCACCTTAAACAATAGGGGTACCAAGAAAGAACCTAATAAGACGGTACAAGAACAGCATGCATGTAGATAGATGTAGCTAGGACTCACTCGAGAGTAGAATAAAACTAATTTCGATCGATCAGCAATGATCTTTGCATGCGCCACCAGAACTCCATTGGTTCTTTTCTCTTTCTCGATCGATCGGAAGCCATGGCTAAAATTAAGCTTCAATTCGGAGCTTGTATATATAGAGCTACCTTTTGCAGAGAGATCGACTCCATTCCGCCATGCATGCATGCGCGGCCATGGCGCGGCCGGCCTCACAGTCACAGGATGTTGCCCGATGATGACGAGTTGAACCCGGGGAGCTGATCCACCCAGCCGCCTCCTCCACCGGCGCCGCCGGGAGCCACGGTGCCGCTGCTGTGACTTCCTCCATTTTCGTTGCCGCCTGCGCCATTGTTGCCGCCGCCCCAGAATTGGATGTTGCCGGGGAGGCCGAGGAACTCCCTGGCCGAGGCGGCGCCCGCCATAGAGTTGTTGGACGGCGGGTTGTCCTCCATCTTCACCGACGCCAGCTGCGTGATCAGCCCTGCCGATCCGGGCACCAGCTGTTTGGATCCGCCGACGCCGCCCATCATCTCTCCGGCGAAGCCGGACGCGTCAGTGGCGTCGAACGGGTATAGGCCAGCCATTTGCTGCTGCTGTTGATGCATGCCGTCGGCGCGGCCGAAGAAGGGGAACTGCTGCATCTGCGGCAGCCGCCACTGCTCGGACAGCGCCATGGCGGCGGCCGCGGCACCGCCTCCGCCGAGCTGGTAGTCCACCGGATCCAGCGAGTTGATCAGCCCCGGAAACCCTAGCCTCGACGCGCCGGTGCCGTAGTGATCCCCGCTGCCGGCGCCCAACGGGTGCAGCGAGCCAAAGAATGGCATCTGCGCGTGACCCTGGCCCTGAGACGACATCATGGCCCCGGCCGCCCCCGCCGCGGTGCTGCCGTTGCCGTTGCCACCCCCAGCCGTGGTAGTGGACGATGTTGTGGACGACGACGTCCCGCCACCGGAAGCCGACGCGGCGGAGGACGAGGACTTGGAGGACTTGGTGCGCTTGTTGCGGCGGCAGCCGCCCCCGACGGGGACGTTGCGGAGGGTGCCGCCGCGGGTCCAGTAGCGGCGGCACGTCTTGCAGAAGTGGCGGGGCTGCGTGAGGGAGTAGTTGTTGAAGTAGCAGAACTTGGTGTTGGTGGACTCGCAGCGCGGGCACTTGAGCCCCGGCTCCGGCTGCGGGATCTTGGCCATCCGCGCCTTGTCCGTCATCGACCCTGGCCGCACCACCGCGCCGCCCGTCGGACCTCCGCCAGCACCACCACCACCACCACCTGCGCCGCTCAAAGCAACCGGACTACCCATGCCGTCCGGCCGCGGAGCCATCAACGCCCCGGACGGCGGCACCGGCGGCCGCAGCTGGTGCTGCTGCAGCTGCTGCTGTTGGTACTGCTGATGTTGCTGTTGCTGGTGGTGGTGGTGCATCTCCATGCCGCCACCGCCGCCCCCGCTTGCAAACATCTGGCCATGCTGGCTCAGTTGCTGCTGCTGCTGCTGCTGGAGCTGGAAGCACCATGGTTTACAATCAAAACAAGCACGAAAAGCAAGAGAATCAAAGCTGAGGAACTAATCACAATCACACAAAACTAGCAAAGCATAGCAACTAAAAAGCCATGGGAGTGTGAATATTCAAGAAGGGGATTTAATTCGCAAAGGAGCGCAGAGGAATATCTCCTCTCCATTTCCCCAGCTGGTTTTTTGCTCTTTTTTCACAAAGAAGCCATCCATCTATCTATAAGAGAGAAAAGGCAATTCACCTGCTGCTGCTGCTGCTGGCTGTGGTTCTGGTTCCAATTGGGTGGATCATGGTAGAGGGGAACCGAAGAAAAGACCATGGTGGTGGTGGTGGTGGTGGTGTGGTATAGAATTTGGTTTCTTTTGATCTTTTTCCTACTTGGAGTGGCTGCTTCTTCCTTTTCGGTTTGTTTGTTCCTCCTTGCTTCTTTGCGAGAGAGGGCCGGGGGAGAGGCGAGGGGTATATAGGTGCTTTAGGAGGGGATCATGCAAGCAAGGGTGGATGGCGAGGGCAAGCTAAAGGTGGATCGATGGAGAATAACACCACCCACTAGCAGCTGGGCCAATAGATCTCTCTGCTCTCTCTGCACACAAGAATGGAGCTCCTCTCACAAGGAGCTGAGGGATGGGGGAGGGGGAAGATGGAAGAAAGGGAAAGAGAGGGACAGGGGGGAATGAAAGCGAGAGGAATAAAAAGGAGGGCGGCAAGGGTGGTAGCTAGCCTTGTTCTTTCTTTATTTATATTTTGTCTTAGTGGTGGTGTGCTTGCATTATATATTTGGGATGTGAAACATATGGAGAAGCGACGGGGAAGGAAGCTTAGAGAGAAGAGAGAGAGAGATCAGTTGCTTAGCCTGCAAGGGAATGTGTGTGTGAGGTGGATGTATGGGTGTGGCTGGCCTAGCTTGGCTTGGTTAGTACCATAGGTGGTCAGGTGGAGTGAGGGGTGATGAGAGAATGCATGGGTCGTTTCATGCATGAGGAAAGTTGGAAACCCTAGGAGCTGATGTGGACTGCATCATGGATGGTCACTGTATGTCTCTACTGTTTGGAAGGCTTGCACTTCTTGGCAACTGGGGTTCTTCAGCAACCAAACAAACACGTTGGATTGGAGCTGGCTGGCTCGAGGTTATCAAAATGAGCAACACTTGTGCCTTGGGGGTGTTCAGGTGCATGTATAGCTGCAGGTGCAACTTTATGTCAATATTCATGAAAGGGATCAATCAGTAAAAGTTGGTCTTACTAGTCTTGGTCTTGCCAAGTAGTGGTGGTGAAGAATTCTCTCTCTGTCTCTCTCTCTCTCTCTCTCTCTCTCTCTCTCTCTCTCTCTCTCCCAATTTCCCTCTACCTTACCAAAGTTAAACAAGTATAGGATAGTATAGCTAGGCAGTCTCATGCATATGAGTTGGTAACTTTAGGTACATGGTGATAAAGAGCAAAATAAACTATCTGTTACTAGCCTTAGTGCTTGTGCATAGAGGCAGAGAGAGATGAGGTTGAATTTTCTTTTATAATGCATGCATGGAATGGCGTATGCATGCATTGCATGGTGTTGATTATTAATTTGCCACCAAGGCCTTTCTAGGTCATGCATGTAGCTGGACATGTCTGCTGTCATGCAAATTTAGTAGTTCAATTTGCAAGTACTGCGAAGCTTCAGTGCTTTGGATGATGGGCTAGATCTATGTGAGCTACATGTACAGTAGCTGGCTTTTTCTCTCCATATGTATCTCCTTTCTGCAAATTGGGCAAACATGCTGGCCATTTGAGTACTAATGGATCGTTCATAAGGCTTTTAGAATTGTGCAAGATCTCAGCACATCATGTTGTTCAACTATTCTATTCGGTCTGATCCTTCAAAAAAAAAAAAAATTTAAAACCCAGCTGTCTTTTCCATGCAAGTAAATTATTCGGTGCAATCTTTCGTCTCAAATATTCTCCTTTATCCCTGCATATTGTTTATCTAAAAATGTTGATCGTCGAGCAAGGGTTTGTGCCACTTGCTTACGTATGATTAATTATTCTCTCTAGTTGCTAGCGAGCTAGCTACGAGTGAGCTTAATTAAACATAAATTCCACTCTTGATGGTCTATGACTGATTAGTGAGATTAGACAAGAGATAACGAATTTGATTGACATGCTAGCTGCAGGATCCAACAAGTGTAGCCTTCCCATTTGCCGATGAGCTCGATCATTCACCCATTCATGGGGTCTGCAAGTACTCCCTCCGTCCCAAAATTCTTGTCTTAAATTTATCTAGATACAGATGTATCTAATACTAAAACATGATTTAATACATCCGTATTTAGACAAATGTAAGACAAAAATTTTGGGACGGAGGGAGTAGTAATAAGGATGTATGCTTCAGATTAAGAAGATTCGGACACGGCAAGTGCTAGTGTGCAGCTAGACTCGAAAAGAATAGTACTCACCTAGTGCTGCTTTCTCCAGCTGCAACTGCAACCATCTGAAACTCATCTGCACCAAGCATCGATCCAGTGCTAGACTAGTGAGTCGAGGTAGCATATATACAGATTAATCGCATAGTGTTATGTGATTGATCTAGGTATGTGTATGTATCCATCTGCACGTATGGGAAACTGGGATTAAAGGAACTTGTCCTAGGTTGGAACTTGGTAATCTTTGTTCATGTTAAGAACTCCTCGTGTGGACCTCCTCATGTGCAATATATGCTCGAGTACATCATCATGCAGGATTATGTCCGAGGCATTGTTGACTTTCATACAACATTTTTTTTAATGAAAGGGATCTCTCCGCCGATTTCATTAATGAAACCATATAGTCTTATCCTACAGCCAAAACACAACACCAC
>NC_041389.1:672711474-672765420 GCF_002162155.2 Triticum dicoccoides | reverse complement strand
TAATGTTACATTGTTTTCTCCTTTTTTTCTCCTCCCACTCGGCATCTCCTTCCCGTGGAAACATTCTCAGCCATTCTCCAACCTGGGCACCCAGGACGCTCACACTCGTCGTGCTTGAAATACTTCACCGGCGACTCGATCCAGAAGTCTTGCGCCCCGCTGCAGCTACACCTTTGCGTCCTCCCTCACCTGCAAAAAAACTCCATTGATTAATCCAGTGTGACATTTTGAACATAACCACACTAGGATCAGCAGGTCAAACATGTTGAAAGCAGGCTAAATTCCTGGTTTTCCAGATACTACATATTAAGGCTGCAACACCCACAAAAAGAAGTTTGTTCTTCTCTGACCCAAATTTTCCAAGCCAATCATTTAAACATGTGCCCATGTCATAAAAATCACACTGTACCCCTGTATTATGACTCACCACACTCCACATGTATCTAGCAAGGGGGTATTGGAAGAAAAGATGATTAATTGATACTTTTTTTCCACAAAACAAACATATATCCTCACACTTCCCTCCTCTGTGCAAAAGAACATCCTTGGTTAGGATACTTTTCTTGGTAACCAACTAGATGAATGTCTTCACTCCGGGAGGAATTTTGACTTCCCATAGGAATCTATTGGGACACTTCTCCCCGATCTGCAGTACCGAATAAAAAGATCTAACACTATATTTTCCTGACACCTCTGATGTCCAAGATAATTTGTCTTCATCATCATTTAAAGTAACCTGACCACAAAGTTTCAACAGTTCTTGCCAGTGGACTGCCTTATCCCCCACTAAAGCTCTACGTAATATAAGTGTATCAAGACCAGAAGATAAGGCATCATACACTGTAATATGCAAATTAAGAGATATATTATACTCCCTCCGTTCCTAGATATAGGGTGTATAGTTTCTGGCACGAAAATTAAAGAACACACGTGGAGGGAAAATTTCACAAGTTTTGGTCGAGATTACACCTAACAAATTGACATGAGGAAATAGAGGAGCGTGCCCGATATAAGGAAATATAATCAAATCCCTAAAAAAATTATCCAAACGAATGGTGCAATGCAATACATCTTATATTTCAGACTTTTTCTCAAAAATCTATACACCTTATATCAAGGAACGGAGGGAGTATATATTAGGAAAAGTAGAGGATAAACTTTCTTTCCATGTCTATTTATCCTCCCAAAATCTGGTCCTTTTCCCATTCCCAACACAAATCTACAGCAAGTTAGGAACAAATCTTTACACTTCAGTAGACCTTGCCAAAAGTGTGAGTCCCCTTATTTCTTTTGGATTTGTCCAAAAGTGGAATTCCCCACATATTTATCCCACAAAATCCTCTGCCATAAAAAATTTCATTAAAAAGCTTCCCCAGCCACTTTGACAATAAGGCAATGTTCATAATGTCTAAATCTAAAATCCCCAAGCCACTGAGATCTTTAGGTCTACAAACTTTTTCGCAGACAACTAAATGGTATTTCTGTTAATTTTTCTCCCCACTCCATAAGAAATTTGCTCTCGGCCTGTCCAACTTCTTCTTCACTCGTCTGGGTAACCCATAGAAGGAAAGTTTGAAGAGGATCAAGTTGGTCAAGGAAGAATTAATAATGTTGTTCTACCAGCAATATTGAGAAGTCGCCCTAACCAACCACATATTCTTTTCTCCAATCACTCTTCCTCAATATTTTTTCATCTACTGGGATGCCCAGATATTTAAAAGGCAGAGCCCCTTTTTTACATGTCAAAATCTCCTCCAATTATTTAATTATGTGCTCTTCCATTCCAACACAAATCACCTCACTTTTGTGAAAGTTAATTTTCAAACCAGACATAATTTCAAATAAACTTAAAATCCTCTTCACATTCATAGCTTGATCTAAATCATCTTGAAATAAGAGGATTGTGTCATCTGCATACTGCAAGATGGACACATCATTATCTTTGTGATTTTTAGCAAGCCCACTAACCAAATTCATTTCCACTGCTCTGTCAAACAAAATTGCTAAATTATCAACTGCAAGGTCAAAGAGCAAATGGGACATAGAGTCCCCTTTGCCTCAGTCACTGGTAACTTTTGAAATATGGCCGAATCTCTCCATTCACTTTAACAACCACCTTCCCTCCAGTAATAGTTTTCATCACCCAATCAATCCATTTATTAGGGATATTTTTCATTTTAAGAGTCTAAAATAGGAATGGCCATTTGACTTTATCAAAGGCTTTCTGAAAATCAATCTTAAAAGGCACACCTGGCATTTTTTCCTATGCATAGAATTCAAAGTTTCATGTAACACCCACACCCCTTCAGATATATATCTCCCTTTTGTGAAAGCAATTTGAGAAGCCCTAATCATCCCAGAAATTATTATAATTAATATATTAACCAAAATCTTGAAGATAACATTCAAAAGGAAAATTGGTCTGTATTTTGAATTCTATTAGCATAACTTCCTTTAGGTAGGAGGGAGATTACCCCATAGTTTAGCCTGTATAGGTCTAAACTATGGTCATAAAACTCCTCCAATAAATCAAAAATATCCTTTTTAACAAGATTCAAATAATGTTGATAAAAATCAATATTAAAACCATCAGGACCAGCAACTTTATTTTTCTCCATTTCAAATACAGCTTTTTTCAGCTCCTCAAGTGTAAATTTTTTAGTGAAAATTCATGTTCCTCCTGAATGAATGTTTCCACACCACTAGAGTCCATCCCCAAAGATTTGATTTCAGGCTCAGTAAACAAATTTTTGTAGAAATTAGTGATGTATGTTTTTCAAATTCTCCTGACCTTCAATTGTACCCTCATCTTGTACTAATTTGACAATCCTATTTCTCCTGAGTCGGTCATTCACCTTAGTGTGGTAATATATGGTGTTTGTCCCCCTCAAACAACTCTATATCATGAGATCTTTGCAACCATTTAACTTCCTCCTCTTTCAATATTTTCTTCAAGTCATCCTGAGTTCTTTTATACTCCCTATCTTCACCATTTAAGTTCTCCCCCCCCAGTTTGTCCAATCTGTCTATTTCTTCAATCAGGTTTTTTTCTGCCTTCTAAAAATTGCTTCAATATTTAAATTCCATCCTTTCAGTACCTTCCTAGTTCTTTCATCTTGTTATGAATCGTGTCTAAGAGAAAATTGCCAGGATATTATTTCTTCCACACTTTTGCAACCACTCTATCCAAATCTGGTCTTTGAAACAAACAATTTTCAAATTTGAAAACATAAGATTTCACAGGTGGCTCTCCAGTTTTAATGTACAATGGGGTGTGGTACGAAAGCCCTCTAACTAAATCCTCAATATGAACTAAAGGAAATTTTTCCTCTCAGGTGGATGAGATCGACACTCTGTCTAATAATGCATAAGTGGGGTCCTCATGATTATTAGCCCCCACTAGAGGTAGCTCCATCATTTCTCCAAAACTAATTATTGAATTAAAAAGCACACTCCACTTATTATAACCACCAGGCTTATTTTTGTCACTATCTTTCCTTGCCATGTTAAAATCTCTTGTTGCTAACAGAGGATTTTTACAATTTTTAAACAAATGAACTAATTCAACCAGAAATTTTGGTTTGCCAGTAGGTTGAGCATCTCCAATATTTCCAGCAAAACCTATCACTAATATTTCCAACCTTAACTCCAATAAAATATTCTCCATACTCCACTTCCTCCTTAAGTAATGCAGCACTATTTATGCCTACTAAAATCCCTCCAGATCTCCCTCTAGACGGTAAATAGTCCCAATAAAACTTTTCCCGAGCACTCAGTCCACACAACTCCAATGAGGTAAACTCAACTTTAATTGTCTCCTGAATGCCCACAAAGTCTAGGATGTTTTTGTCAATCTGGTCTTTGATAAAATCTTTTTTGATTTTATCTCCAATCACTCTACAGTTCCAAAATAATATGATGGCTTCGGTGTCCATAAGTGACATGAGTCCAATGACGAGTCAGCTGTTCCTCACAGGTGCAACGCCCGTCTGTTGAGAATGATCACTAGTGGCCGACGCATCTCCGCCTACCATTAGTGATGGTCAGCTCATGTAGCCCGTTTACCGACTAGATGTTTTCCATGTTCGTCAATCACTACTACAGATCCGAATATCACTGACCCCTCATCACTGACCGGTGTGTGACCATGCATTAGTTGCTTTAGCAATGGGAGGTAGACATGGATTAATGAGCTGCCCGGCTCATTAAGGCCCAGCTTGTCAAGCTCGTGCTCATTAAGGCTCAGTTCGCTGAACTTAATGAGCAAAAAAATCTTATTGGATTTGTTCACTTAAAACTCGTTAAGCTCGTGAGTACTCATTAACAGGCATTACTATTTTGCTTCAGCAATAATGTGAATGCTAGTACTTGTGAAGGGGGAAAATGACCACGTAAGAGGTATGCTAGTTATTTTCACATATGGGCTGGATTGTGGGTCGATTAGATGGAATTGGTGGGTAGAGGTGCCAAGAATGTTACCACTTAACATAAGAAATATGTGTTGCGGTTTACTAGCAAGCTTACTGAGGTGCTCATGAAACTCTCTAGCTTGCTCATTAAGCTCGTTGGCTGAAACCAGTGATTGGCTATGTTCATTAACAAACGAGCTACGAGCTACCGAGCCTTCATTAAGCTCACAAGCTACAAGCTTTTGGTCCAACCCTAATGAAATACCAATCTCGAGGCACGGTGATAAGATTGTAAGGGCTCGACTGGATGTTTAACACTGATCAGTGTCCCGTGGCCAAAATGGAACGAAGTTTGTCTGTGTTATTAATTCAAAATGAACCCTTCGCTTTTACCTCCAGTCGTGGTGTTGTGTATGAGCCACCCTTATAATCCGTGTCACTACCTATCCCTGTTCCAAACCCCCACTCATCCGTCGTCGAGCCCCTATCTATTTAGTTTTACTCCCAGGCACACCGCACCTGGTGCGTACCTGCCACTTATCCCTCCCCACCCGGCGGGGCCGCACCCTCCTGACGAGGCCGCTCCCGCATCGTGCTCTCGCCTTCCCAAGCCTCCACAGTCACGCGACGTCGCATCTATCCACCCATTTTTGTTTTTGTGTAATCCGCCCTACCATGGGACACCAGGACTCCCGAGATCCGTTTGTGGTCGTACATCCAACATGTTCTACTTGTTCTTCAGTTGTGGCGGTGATACATCCATTTTGATGTTTTCCTACTGTTATCTATAGTGTTTTTATTCATTATAACACTTTATGGAGTAATTCTAATGCCTTTTATATCATAATATACAAGGTTTACACAAAGAGGGAGAATACTGGCAGCTGGAATTCTAGACCTAAAAAAACTATGTGAGAGATACCTATTCTGCACATCTCCAAATAAGCTAAAATTTCATGAAACAACATTTTGGAATATATAAAAAATATTGGAATAAAGAAATACCAGAGGGGGCCACCCAGGTGCCCACTAGGCACCAGGGTGCACCACCCCCTATATTCACGCCCTGGTGGGTAGTGGGCTACCTGGCCCACCTCTCGTGCCCATCTTCTGGTACATAAGGTCTTTTGACCTAGAAAAAATAGAGAGAGGACTTTTGGGATGGAGCATTGCTGTCTCGAGGCGGAACTTGGCCAGGAGCACTTTTGCTCTCCGGCGGAGCGATTCCGCCGGGGGAACTTCCCTCTGGGAGGGGGAAATCGAAGCCATTGTCGTCACCAACAATCCTCTCATCTTAGGGAGGCCAATCTTCATCAACATCTTCAACAACACCATCTCATCTCAAACCTTAGTACATCTCTTGTGTTCAAGCTTTGTATCAAAACCTCAGATTGGTACCTGTGGGTGACTAGTAGTGTTGATTACATCTTGTAGTTGATGCTAGCCGGTTTATTTGGTGTAAGATCATATGTTCAGATCCATTATGATATTTATTGCTCCTCTCATCTTGAGCATGAATATTATTTGTGAGTAGTTGTCCTTGTTCTTGAGGCCACGAGAGAAGTCATGTTGCAAGTAATCACGTGAATTTGATATCTGTTTGATATTTTGATGATATATATGTTGTTATTCACTTAGTGGTGTTATGTGAATGTCGACTACATGACACTTCACCATCTTTGGACTTAATAATGCATTGTGGAGTAGTTATTAGATGATGGGTTGCTAGAGTGACAGAAACTTAAACCTAGTTTATGCGCTATTCCGTAAGGGGCTGATTTGGATCCATATGTTTAATGCTATGGTTAGATGTTATCTTAATTCTTCTTTCGTAGTTGCGGATGCTTGCAAGGGGGTTCTACTTCTTGAGCTTGTGTTGGTTTTTCCCTTGAAGAGGAAAGGGTGATGCAACATAGTAGAGATAAGTATTTCCCTCAGTTAAGAACCAAGGTATCAATCTAGGAGAAACGCGCAAGTCCCCAATAGATGCACCTACACAAACAATCAAACACTTGCACCCAACATGATAAAGGGTTTGTCAATCCCTTCATGGTCACTTGCAAAGGTGAGATCTGATAGAGATAGATAAAACTAAATAAAAGTTAACTAGATATTTTTGGGTTTTTTGGTTTATAGATCTGAAAATAAAAGATTGCAAAATAGTAGATCGGAAACGAATATGATGGAAAATAGACCCAGGGGCCATAGGTTTCACTAGAGGCTTCTCTCATGAAGGCAAATAATAAGGTGGGTGAACAAATTGCTGTCAACCAATTGATAGAAAAGTGCAAAGTTATGATGATATCCAAGGCAATGATTATGCATATAGGCATCACGTCCGTGTCAAGTAGACCGACTCCTGCCTGCATCTATACTATTACTCCACACATCGACCGCTATCCAACATGCATCTAGAGTATTAAGTTCATAAAGAATGGAGTAACGACTTAAGTAAGATGATATGGTGTAGAAGAATAAAGTCAAGCAATATGATGAAAACCCCATCTTTTTATCCTCGATGGCAACAATTCAATACGTGTCTCGCTACCCCTACTTTGTCACTAGGTGAAATCACGCAAGATTGAACCCAAAGCTAAGCACCTCTCCTATTGCAAGAAAAACCAATCTAGTTGGCCAAACCAAACCGATAATTCAAAGAGAAATACAAAGATACCAAATCATGCATATAAGAATTCATAGAAGATTCCAAATAATATTCATAGATAATCTGATCATAAATCCACAATTCATCGGATCTCGACAAACACACCGCAAAAGAAGATTACATCGGATAGATCTCCAAGAACATTGAGGAGAACATAGTTTTGAGAATCAAAGAGAGAGAAGCCATCTACTCCCTCCGTGCCAAAATAGATGACTCAACTTTGTACTGACTTTAATACAAAGTTGGGTCATATATTTTAGAACGGAGGGAGTAGCTACTAGCTATGGACCCGTAGGTCTGAGGTGAACTATTCATGCTTCATCGGAAGGGCAATAGGGTTGATGTAGATGCCCTCCGTGATCGAATCCCCCTCCGGCAGGATGCGGGAAAAGGCCCCAAGATGGGATGTCATGGGAACTGAAGGTTGCGGCGGTGAAAAAGTATTTTGGTGGCCCGCTCTGTGGGTATTGGAAGATATGTGAGTATATAGGACAATGCTAGGTCAGGGGACTCCCGAGGGGGCCACAAGGCGGGGGGGGGGGGACCCCAAGGCGTGCCCTCCACCCTTGCCGCCACCTCCTAGGTCTTCTGGCTTGGACTCCAATTCCTCTGGGTGTCTTCTGGTCCAAGAAAAATCATCATAAAGTTTTATTCTGTTTGGACTCCGTTTGATATTCCTTTTCTGCGAAACTCAAAAACAAGGAAAAAAATTTGGCACTGGGCTCTAAGTTAATAGGTTAGTACCCAAAATAATATAAAATAGCATAATAATGCATATAAAACATCCAAAACAAATAATATAATAGCATGGAACAATGAAACATTATAGATACGTTGGAGACGTATCAAGCATCCCCAAGCTTAATTCCTGCTCGTCCTCGAGTAGGTAAATGATAAAAAAAGAATTTTTGATGTGGAATTCTACCTAACATATTTATCCATGTAATTTTATTCATTGTGGCATGAATGTTCAGATCCATAGGATTCAAAACAAAAGTTTAATATTGACATAAAAACAATAATACTTCAAGCATACTAATAAAGCAATCATGTCTTCTCAAAATAACATGGCCAACGAAAATTATCCCTACAAAATCATATAGTCTGGCTATGCTCCATCTTCATCACACAAAGTATTAAATCATGCACAACCCCGATGACAAACCAACAATTGTTTCATACTTTTGATGTTCTCAAACATTTTCAACTTTCACACAATACATGAGCGTGAGCCATGGATATAGCACTATAGGTGGAATAGAATATGGTGGTTGTGGAGAAGACAAAAAGAAGGAGATAGTCTCACATCAACTAGGCATATCAACGGGCTATGGAGATGCCCATCAATGGATATTAGTGTGAGTGAGTAGGGATTGCCATGCAATGGATGCACTAGAGCTATAAGTTTATGAAAACTCAAAAAGAAACAAAATGGGTGTGCATCCAACGCGCCTGCTCACAAAGACCTAGGGAAATTTGATGAAGCCCATCATTGGAATATACAAGACAAGTTCTATAATGAAAAATTCCCACTAGTATATGAAAGTGACAATACAGGATACTCTCTATCACGAAGATCATTGTGCTACTTTGAAGCACAAGTGTGGAAAAAGGATAGTAACATTACCCCTTCTCTCTTTTCTCTCATTTTTTATGGTGGGCTTCTTTGTACTCTTTTATTTTTTTGTAAAGTTTGGAGACTCATCCCAACTTGTGAGGGAATCATAGCTTCCATCATCCTTTCCTCACATCGGACAATGCTATAATAATGATGATCATCACACTTTTATTTACTTACAACTCAAGAATTAAAACTCAATACTTAGAACAAAATATGACTCTATATGAATGCCTCTGGCAGTGTACCGGGATGTGCAATGATCTAGCGTAGGAAATGACATCAAAAAATGGACAAGCCATGTAAAAATCATGATAGCTAACTTAGATCATGCAAAGCAATATGACAATGATGGAGCGTGTCATACTAAAACGAAATGGTGGAAGTTGCATGGAAATATATCTCGGAATGGCTATGGAAATGCCATAATAGGTAGGAATGGTGGCTGTTTTGAGGAAAGTATAAGGTGGGTGTAAGGCACCGGCGAAAGTTGCACGATACTAGAGAGGCTAGCAATGGTGGATTATAACCCATGGACTCAGCATTAGTCATAAATAACTCACATACTTATTGCAAAAATCTATTAGTCACTGAAACAAAGTACTACGCGCATGCTCCTAGGGGGATAGATTGGTAGGAAAAGACCATCGCTCATCCCCGACCGCCACTCATAAGGAAGACAATCAATAAATAATTCAAGCTCCGACTTGATCACATAACGGTTCACCAGACGTGCATGCTACGGGAATCACAAACTTTAACACAAGTATTTCTACCAATCCACAATTACTCACTAGCATGACTCTAATATCACCATCTTTATATCTCAAAACAATCATAAGGAATCAAACTTCACATGGTATTCAATGCACTTTATATGAAAGTTTTTATTATATCCCTCTTGGATTCCCATCAAATTAGGACTAAATTCATAACCTAAGCAAATTACCATGCTATTTAGAGAGCCTCTCAAAATAATACAAGTGAATCATGAGAGTTGAACAATTTCAATAAAATAAATCCACCGCCGTGCTCTAAAAAGATATCAACACTGCTTAGCATAGAACAAATCAGCTCTTTATTACAATCTATATGGATACAAGGGATTACGTCAGCACGGCGACACTACGCTTGCTACGGTTGCTCTATGCAAGCAGCGGAATAACTCTAGCAGCGGAACAACGACGACGGTGATGAACTCCACTCCGCAGGGACTCTGGCTGGAACTCTTATCCTAGCTCGCAAACAAGGAATCCACTACAAACAAACAATAAACTCTGGCATGACCTGCAAACTGGCATGACACGCCAGGTCAGTACATTGAATGTACTTGCAAGCTCACAGCAACCAAGAGCAATCAAGACAAACAACAACATGGCAATTACAGGTTAAGCAAGGATGAACATGATACTAGCCGAACAACATGACATGGCATGAACACACAAACATGATGATACTAGCATGATGACACTAACATGCACCAACTTACTCTGCTCGGGGTTACCTTGTAACCAATCACATGCATCACTTTACCACCACGGACATTACACGATCATCTAGGATCCAATAAAACTTGGTATTAACCATACGGTAGTAATCATTACATGACCACAAGGAGCTTGATCTTTTCCCACGATTCTAGCATAACACCACAAATATCCAACAACTCGGTATCCTCGATACCACAGTGATCCTCTCACGATGACATAAAGATCAACCAACTTCGATATCCACGATACCACTGTGATCCTCTCATGATCACATAACAAACTTCTTTCATCATCGAACCAGGGTTGTTATTAATCAAGTTATTGTTATTACTGTTGACCCATAGTGTGACCGACTACAAGCTGGACCCATATCCGCGGGCGCGGCTATCGATAGATTAAACACACACTCTGCAGAGGTTAGCACACTATACCCACACAACGGAACCCATGACCTCACACTCACATTCGGGTGGACCAACGACGTTCTGACAAAACCGATCTATTGCCCATGACACTCTCCTGGCCACTCCGACCAACTCCTCGCTGGGCTAGATCCTGGGTGGCCCTGATGTCCACCAATGACATCCAACGGCCACCGTCGTGGCAAAACATAAACGGTCCCAAACGGGGGCAAAAAGGCGCCTAACAACAACTACGGGCACACAAGGCTTATGCCGTCCTACCCGGCCAAGGTAGCGGCCGTGCATAACCTTCCCTCTTGAAGGTAATATGCCCTAGAGGCAATAATAAAGTTGTTATATTATATTTCCTTATATCATGATAAATGTTTATTATTCATGCTAGAATTGTATTAACCGAAAACTTGATAATGTGTGAATACATAGACAAAACACCATGTCCCTAGTATGCCTCTACTAGACTAGCTCCTTTATCAAAGATGGTTAAGTTTCCTAGCCATGGACATGAGTTGTCATTTGATAAATGTGATCACATCATTAGTGGAATGATGTGATGGACAATACCCATTTCTTAGCTTAGCATAATGATCATTCAGTTTTATTGCTACTGCTTTCTTCATGTCATATATATATATTCCTCCGACTATGAGATTATGCAACTCCCGGACACCGGAGGAATGCCTTGTGTGCTATCAAATGTCACAACATAACTAGGTGATTATAAAGATGCTCTACAGGTATCTTCGAAGGTGTTTGTTGGGTTGGCATAGATCAAGATTAGGATTTTCCACTCCGAGTATTAGAGAGGTATCTCTGGCCCCTCTCGGTAATGCTTATCATATGAATCCTTGCAAGCAGTGTGACTAATGAGTTAGTTACGGGCTGATGCACTACGGAACGAGTAAAGAGACTTGCCGGTAATGAGATTGAACTAGGTATGAGGATACCGACGATCGAATCTCAGGAAAGTAACATACCGATGACAAAGGGAATAATGTATGTTGACATTGCGGTTCGACCGATAAAGATCTTCGTAGAATACGTGGGAACCAATATTTGCATCCAGGTTCCACTATTGGTTATTGACCGGAGAGGTGTCTCGGTCATGTCTACATAGTTTTCAAACCCGTAGGGTCCGCACGCTTAACGTTCAATGCTGATATGTATTATATGAGTTATGTGTTTTGGTGACCGAAGGTTATTCGGAGTCCTGGATAAGATCACGGACATGACGAGGTGTCTCGAAATAGTCGAGAGGTAAAGATTGATATATTGGAAAGGAAGGGGGGCCAACTAGGACTGAGATTCCAAGTTGGACTCCCCCCACTTGGGCGCGCCCTAGGCCGGCCCTCTCCCCTCTCCCTCCTTTATATATGGGGGCAGGGGGGCACCCCAATGTACAAGAGTTGTTTCTTAGCTGTATGCGGTGCCCCCTCCACCGTTTACTCCTTCCGTCATTGACGGTGTCCTGGACTAGGGGGTACTCACCACGTCGTCTCCCAATCAGTTAGATTGGGCCGAGGACCCCCGTGGCCGTATACTCATGGGCCAGTTCGGACAGCTGCTGCATACAAGGAACATTCCACACGACTTGGTGCTCAAGACAAGGACTCCTCCCCACCGGCGTATTCAGCTAGGACTCTTGTTATCCTAGGCCTATGGTACATTATATAAACCGAGGCCAGGCTAGTCGATAGATGATTATGACATTACTCATCATACATCTAGGGTTTAGACCACAACATATGATCTTGGGGTAGATCAACTCTTGTAACCCCTATAGTCATTAAAGTCAATCAAGTAGCATGTAGGGTATTATCTCATCAAGAGAGCCCGAAGCTGGGTAAAATCCCATGTTCATGTTACCATCGATCCTAAGACGCACAGCTTGGGACTCCCTACCCGAGATCTGCCAGTTTTGACACAGAAAATGGTGCTTTCATTGAGAGTTCCGCTGTGTGATCGCCAAAAAGGGTCAATGGCTCGACTGTAGATCAACTGCGATGTCGGCTTCTTCGTCACTAGCTCGACTAGTCACCTTGGCTTGACCGAGGATTGCGCCTTACCTCCGATCGTCATGTTCGGATGAGGGCCTTCATCAACATCAACTATGATCTCCATCAAGATCACGGAGGAATCATCCATGGAGCTCGGGGCCTCAACGTCAACATTGCCCTCGGGAGACCCTGCTGTTTTTCTGGACAACGAACTTATATCCGCCGCCACCCCTCCTCGAGTGTCGCTTAAATGATTGCTTCGGTGGAATTGTGCGGAATTGAGTCTACAACAACACTGCAAAATTTCGTCAAGTTCCGATGGAGGAATCTCCGGCAATCTTCGATATACCGGAGCCGTGTCGAATCTGGACGAGAATCCGGACGAGTTTGGAGCGTGGTGTCCAGCATCTAGCTCGGACGTCCTTTGGAAGATCCAACAGTTGATCGGCTGCGGAATTCATGTATCTACCACCTATAAAAAATTCAGCTCGATCCGACCGTCCAAACTCCGGGAACCTTCCGATTAGTGCATCACTTTTCGGATCTGTTTTGTGCGCGAGAACGAATCTGACCCGAGTTCATCTTCTTTATGAACGGGATTTCGGACATCCTTTTTGAAGGAAGTTTTTTTATGGGGTATTGTGTTTTATTCTCAAACACATCCCACTAATATTATAAGTATTTTTCCAATACAATCTTCACCATCGCGCCGGTGTCAAACCAGCCCGACAACATCACTCCACGGCGGCCGACCTGCGCTAGACACGTCGTCGCTTTGTTGAGCCGAGATCAACTTCTTCGGATCATAATCTTGGCTAGCCGAACAATAGTTCGGCACCATGAAGGATAAATCATAACCAACATCGCCGCCCCGTGGATTACACGGAGCGGGCACACCGGCATCATCGCACGTCACTTCATAAAGCCAGCATTGACCACGTCACAAGTTACGACCTGCATCCGCATGGCCGAGCCATTGCTTCATCGAGCCGATGTCCATCACGCCGAACTGCTTCAACACCTCGGCTAACGTGGCAGCTGCAACATCTCCTTATCGACCTACTCCGTCGCCTCGGCTAGGCCGAGGGCTTCTCCATCTATTCATCAACTTACTTCGGAGACCTCGGCGTCACCAGCTGACCAGCTTCGTCACGTTAGCTGGACCACGGGCTTCACCTCGGCAAGCCAACCTTTGCAACCATCGCCGTGCCTTTGCTTCATCACCCATCAGGCAATGGGTCTGCGGATCGAGTCCGAATTTTGGAAGTAACCTTTCTTCGGACCGCTACAACAAATAAACCAGGTGCTATTAATCCTAGCAATTTTTGCTTGATTGGGTTTATTTTTCCCAAGGAATTATTACTCTACTTTGTTCCATCATATATACACAGGTCTATCAAATGGCGGCTGCATTAACAACGGTCGTGTGGTGGTTCAGACAGTTTCCGTACATAGTTCGGCGAACACGGTATCTGGAACTCGGACCGGCCTGTAAATTCGGGCTTTGTCACGCCTTTACCACATCACGCCGACGCCCTGCATCGACATTGAGCTCGACGCTCAGGCCATATCTCCTTCATTATTTACTTCACTTTTATTAAATAAGTAGAAGAATTTTTTTATATACATTATTATCTTTATTTTTCATTACTTTTGGTTTGCACTATTTTATCTGTGTAGCCAATCGACTCAGACTGAGCCGCACTGTCGCCTCCATCGACCGAATTGTGTTGTCGCTTTGGCGCGACGACCTGCTCCATTACCGCGGCTAGACTGGGGGCTTCATCTTCTAGGAGTGCCTAACTCTCTGCTCGGCCACCTTGGGACCATCCTGGGGGCTGGAACCTTGTCCCGCATCAAGCTCGGACCGCGTCGTCAATGCCGAACACATTAACTAGCTAAGTCGCTTTCGTGCTCAGAAACTTTCAGTTTTAAATTTTGTTCGGTGCTGCCAAGCATTATACTTTTTAGGCAAATAGTTGTTTGTGAAAAAATTATTTGTCATAACTTTGTTTGTGACACACAAATCCGAATACATCGTTTACTTGGGGGCTTCCTTTATGAAGCCTTTCCTCTTGCATATGACTATACTTGTACGGCTTCGTTCCTTGTTCGTGTATTACGCCACAATCACCATATTGACTTAAGTAGTTCCGCAAGATGGGTTGCCTGGCTCCTGTGCTTACCCCTGTGTTCCCAATTGTTTGTCTATGGAGTAAAGGGAGCACCTCTGCGATTGTCACGACCGGTTCTTCCGAGCTCGGACCTCAGACTTGGTGAAGCCGAAAGCTAGCGCTCTTATTATTTTCAATCATGGTCGGCACACAACGGAACTCATAAGTAAAAAAAATCTATTGCACAAGTCTCATAGTAACAATGAGCAACCAAAGAAAGGTATTGGTGGAGGTAGTATTTTCTTCGAAGATGCTTCTTACACTTCATTAGTAATATAGCATAAGTTCGATGAGCGCGCTTTGTCTGTTATAGCCTTATGGCCTGATTGCCTGGTTATCGGAAACACCATCGATACTCTCGACAGGTGGAGTACATAACACTTTTCGGTCCTTAACCGAAGAGGGAGAAGCCAACGATCAGTTAAGACGCGTTCAAAGTTCGGGTGAACACAGATGTGATATAAGTACTTCGGTACATACAATCATCATACATAAAATTCTTTTACCCAAGTCACTTGGGGGCTCTTAAAATTTATATGAGCTGTTTTATAGTAAATGTGTTAGCTTCTTGGTCGTTGCAAAGGGCTGACCCGCGTGAAGTCTTGGGATCGGATGCGTCATGTTAAAGCACGACGGAAGCACAATTTTTTTTTCCAATTTTCAGATTGGCACCGAACACTTGATCTTGTTCGGACGTCAAGTTTTACTGAAGTTTTTTGGTTTTCCAAAGCTTATGGCACTTTTAGACTATTTGTGTGTTTCCAGCACAAGTCTCGTGGTGCAACGCCGGACACCTTTAGGGATTCGGCAAAAACATTCTCGGATATTGCTATATACGCATCGGTTTCAAATTGTGTCTTCGGTCAATAGTTGGGTTGCCCGGCTCCTGTGCTTGCCTCTTACGTTCCGCTCTGTTCGGCTAGGTGTGCAAAGGGAGAACCACTCCGATTGTGCTTCCAGCTCGCATGGTTAAGCACCTCAGTGGGGAAAGCCAATAACGGACTGTCACAATAAACGTAAACTGGTCAGTGATGCGATGACTATGATAAATGACGGGCCATTCATAACATTGGCCGAAGTGTTTACGGCTTGACCTCGGCTGTCGCCGAACACTAACCGGGGGCTCGTAGCTAGCCTCCCAGTTTAACGCTCCTATGACTAAGTGAAAGTTATAAAGCCCGCATATCTGATTGCCTCGTTCCCGCTAACATAACCGCCTTCGGGCACCGACACGTCAGCTAAGGGTTGTCTTGTTATTGCGGAAACACCCTGCGTAGTATCTACAAAGGGGTAGAAGCCGACGATGGGCCACTTTCAACTGATAAACGGTCGCAACGGAGTCAAAATAAACATATCATCGACATTTGTATTTAATATACAAGCGCCGCCTTCCGTAATCATAATTATAAAGCCATAAATATGCATCAATTTGACTTAAGATTTTGGCCCAGCTGGGTTGCTCGGCTCCTGCGCTTACCCCTACGTTCCCGATTGTTTGGCTAGGTGGTAAAGGGAGCACCTCTGTGATTGTTACTACCGGGTCATCCGAGTAAGTACCTCAGACTGGGTGAAGCCGAAAGCTAGCAATCTTAAAGGATCACATTGGTCGGAAACGATGGAAGTGAAAATTTTGGTTCATTAATAACATAGAGTTCGGGAACTTTCCCCGAACTAAATCCTCAATATTTTCCTCCCACATTGATCGGAGGTGAGGTTTCATGATCATGATAAGAATGACAACCCAAAGATAGGAACCGATAGCGGGACTATTTTCCTTGGAAGATGTTTCTTACATTACGTAATATAGCATATCTCTCTGTGTACCTGTGTTTATAAAACCGTATGGCCGGCCATAAATCTTTGCCCTTATAACGACTTCATAAAGTAGGAAATCACTCCTCAGCTACTGGCCGAAGAGGTGGAAGCCGATGGTCGGTCAACAAAGTTTTGTACAACGCGGATCCGAGCATTAATGATGTAAAGTACTTGGACACATAGAGTCATTACACATAATTTGTGATTATACTATGGATATCGATCCTTAATTCGGCCACCCGTTCCCGCACTAAGGCTCGGGGGCTACTGGGCTTCGGGATTATTATTTACAAATACTAAAGGGGCACATCAATCCCCTGATCTGGTATTGCCACCCGACCAGTGTCTCGAGGGCTACTGCATTGCCTATTCAATGTAGAAAATTCAAAGTGCTCAGTGTTTGGCTTGACCGAACTATGCGCAAACGCGTCTTCGGACAACAATAGGTACCATATGGACCTTTCCGACATCAAGCTGGTATATTACGACAACTTCTCAAGACCCTCTCTCAAGGTCCCGTTTGCCGCTCACTATTATCTCTAATATATTACTCTGTGTTTTTATTCCTATTTATGCTGCTGATACGTCTCCAGCATATCTATAATTTTTGATTCTTCCATGCTATTATATTACCCCTTTTGGATGTTTATGGTCTTTATTTTACACATTTATATCATTTTTGGGACTAACCTACTAATCGGAGGCCCAGCCCGTATTGCTGTTTTTTTGCTTATTTCAGTATTTCGAAGAAAAGGAATATCAAACGGAGGCCAAACGGAATGAAACCTTCGGGAGCGTGATTTTTGGAACGAACGTGATCTAGAGGACTTGGAGTGCAAGTCAAAAAAGCAGCCAAGGCTCCCACGAGATAGGAGCCCCCCCTATAGGGCGCGCCCCCTGTCTCATGGGCCCCTCGGGCGTCCACCGATGTACTTCTTCCTCCTATATAAGCCTATGTACCCCGAAAACATCCAGGGGCAAGGACGAAACACAATTTCCACCATTGTAACCTTCTGTATCCGCGAGATCTCATCTTGGAGCCTTCGTCGGCACTCTGCCAGAGGGGGAATCGACCACGGAGGGCTTCTACATCAACATCGTTGCCTCTCCGATGAGTTGTGAGTAGTTTACCACAGACCTACGGGTCCATAGTTATTAGCTAGATGTCTTCTTCTCTCTTTTTGGATCTCAATACAATGTTCTCCCCCTCTCTTGTGTAGATCTATTCGATGTAATCTCTTTTTGTGGTGTGTTTGTCGAGATCCGATGAATTGTGGGTTTATGATCAAGTTTATCTATGAATAATATTTGAATCTTCTCTGAATTCTTTTATGTATGATTGAGTTATCTTTGCAAGTCTCTTTGAATTATTAGTTTGGTTTGGCCTACTAGATTGGTCTTTCTTGCCATGGGAGAAGTGCTTAGCTTTGGGTTCAATCTTGCGGTGTCCTTACCCAGTGACAGAAAGGGCTGCAAGGCACGTATTGTATTGTTGCCATCAAGGATAAGAAGATGGGGTTTATATCATATTGCTTGAGTTTATCCCTCTACATCATGTCATCTTGCTTAATGCGTTACTCCGTTCTTTATGAACTTAATACTCTAGATGCATGCTGGATAGCGGTCAATGTGTGGAGTAATAGTAGTAGATGCAGTCAGGAGTCGGTCTACTTGTTATGGATGTGATGCCTATATACATGATCATGCCTAGATAACGTCATAATTATTCGCTTTTCTATCAATTGCTCGATAGTAATTTGTTCACCCACCATAATACTTATGCTCTCTAGAGAAGCCTCTAGTGAAACCTATGGCCCCTGGTGTCGGTGTCAAAACCGGCGGATCTCGGGTAGGGGGTCCCGATCTGTGCGTCTTAGGCTTATGGTAACAGGAAGCAAGGGACACAATGTTTACCCAGGTTCGGGCCCTCTTGATGGAGGTAAAACCCTACTTCCTGCTTGATTAATATTGAAGATATGTGGAATACAAGAGTAGATCTACCACGAGATTGTAGAGGCTAAACCCTAAGAGCTAGCCTATGATGGTATGATTGTAATTGTGATCAGCCTTCTAAGGACCATGCTCTCCGGTTTATATAGACACTGGAGAGCTAGGGTTTACATGGAGTCGGTTACAAGGAAGGAAACATAATATCCGGACCGCCAAGCTTGTCTTCCACGCAAAGGAGAGTCCCATCCGGACACGAGCCGAAGTCTTGAGTCTTGTATCTTGACGCTTCTATAGTCCGGACGATGTATATAGTCCGGCTGTCTGGATACCCTCCTTATCCAGGACTCCCTCAGTAGCCCCTGAACCAGGCTTCAATGACGATGAGTTCGGCGCGCAGTCTTGTCTTCGGCATTGCAAGGCGGGTTCCTCCTCCGCATACTCCAAGGTGATTATCAAACACGTAGGTTGTGTCCGGATCTGCAAAATGATCTTCACATAACACCGTAGAGAGAATGATACTTCAGCTGACGACTTTTAGACGACGTGACATGCCATTAGAGCCAGGTCATTATTCGAACCGTTTTTTCACAACCAGCCACAACGCGCATTGCGAGGCGGTTTCCTTGACACGTCTTGTCAAAGCAGAGATCTTGTCCCCTTATCACGGGATTCTCATCAATACGGGTATGGGTAATCCCCCCGTGCCATCAATCGTGGCGCTTGGGAAGTAAGCGATTCTCAACAGGCTAGTGGGGAGGCGCACCGCTTTCGTCGCCTCTATAAAGGGATAAGAGTTCCTCATTTTTACCCACGCCTTCTTCCTCCCTCGCATACTCTTGCCCCCTTGAGCTCCAGCGCCCTAGTCCAGGTCTTCTCCGCACAGTTAGTCATGTCCGGAGCAGGAGGCAAGTGGGTGGCTTCCACCACGACGGAGAAGATCGCGAATCTCCGGGCGGCCGGATACTTGGTTGCAGATATAGTGCACCGGCTACCAGACGAGGGGTAGGTCATTCCAACTCCAGGACCCCACAAGAGGGTCGTGTTCCTTGCCCACTTCGTCCGTGGACTAGGGTTTCCACTCCACCCCTTCATCCGCGGGATCATGTTCTACTACGGGATAGACTTCCATGATCTAGCTCCGAACTTTGTCCTCAACATCTCGGCGTTCATCGTCGTGTGCGAGGCTTTCCTCCGCATTAAGCCTCATTTCAGCTTGTTGCTCCAAACCTTCTGCGTGAAGCCGAAGATTGTGAGCGGCCAGCAAGCGGAGTGCGGAGGAGCCATGGTGGGCAAAATGCCTAATGTCACCTGGCCTCACGGATCCTTTGCGGAAACCGTGAAGGGGTGGCAATCGGGGTGGTTCTACATCACCGAGCCACGCAACGCCAACTGGGCGGCGGCCCCCGAGTTCCGATCTGGAACCCCTATGCGGCTCACCTCCTGGGAACAGAAGGGCCTGTTATGGGGTGAATCTGCAGAGCTGACCGGACTCATCAACTGCATCAAGGGCATGAAGGATAAGAACATCAAGCTCGTCAACGTGATCCAAGTCATGCTCATTCTCCTGATTCTGCCGTGCCAAAGGCGGGCATTCAATCTGTGGGAATTCGTCCCGGCCGAACACCGGACGCTCCAGAGGCTCTATGGCATGAAGCACAAGAACGCGTGGAAGGCGTTGTTCAAGGCCACCGAAGTACCTCCTCTCATAACCGAGGACCGTGGGCTCCATGCCGCACGGCACCCTACCCAGGTGAGTTCTCAGGCCGCCACCGGGTCCGGTTCTTCCCAATGTATTCATGGAGAATTCCTAAGCGATTGTGTATATTTGTTTAGGAGTATGTGGAGACAGCGGAGCGGAATGACAGTCCGGCTCCGTTGCCAGAAAGTCCAGCCTATGATCTTCTGACGAAGATGCTGGTCCCGGTGCCCTATAAGGGGCCGGAGAAGAAGGCCGATAAGAAGGCCCCGGGGACCTGAAAGGGTCTCCGAAGTAAGGTTGCACAAGCCTCGTCCGAAGATGACGAGGCGCACTCCTCCCCCGAAGGGGAAGAAGAAGAAGAAGAGGCCGCCCCGTTCGGAAACTATGGGGGGCCTGAGACAGCGAACCAGGGGCCCAGGAGAGGCCCCCGGCGTAAGGCCGTCATACCCTTGTCGTCCGATGACGACGAGGCAGATTCCTCCCACGGAGGTGGGAAGGAACAAGGAGAAACACCACCTCCCCGTGTCGGGGGAGGGAAGAAGAGGAAGGCCGCCCCGGTGGGGGAGACTGGGACATCCAAGAAGGGAAAGGCATCCCTTCCAGACTACTCCGCCACCGCCGCCGATAGCAAGGAAGGGTGGCTGCCCAGGAAGAAGCCCCTTGTGCAATCGTAAGTATCCGCACTCAATTGTAGTTTTCGCTTCAAAATTTTGTTTATAATGCCGAACTTGTATGCAGTCCGGCCAGGGCCCATCCGGAAGTGTCGTCTTCGGACGAGTCCTTGAGTGAGTCAGCATTGAATTCACTCCCGACGGCCATGTCTCCTCGTCCTACGGACGACACGGAGGTGTTGTCCCAAAGGCTCCCGACGATGGCGGAGGTGGCCCTGGAGGCGCCTCAAGGCGGTGTTCCACGCGTCGGACTCACAGGGTTCAAGGCCCCGCGGATCGTGTCGATGAGAGCCATGGCACGCCGGGCTCCCAGCCGAACACTGTTCCGGAGCCTTCAGTGGTTCCGAACTTAGGCGGGCAGCCCCTCATTATTGAGGGAGGGCCGTCTGTATCAAGGACTTCCCTTGCGCCCCAGGCGCCGGATTGTCTGCTGGAAGCACTTCGCGGCGCTTCCCTAGATGAAGAGCACCGTACTCTCATGAGTGCGATGATTCAGAAGGTTTCGTCCGCGAAGAGCGGGCTAACCGAAGCCTGCACTAGCCTCCTAACAGGCTTTGAGGTAAGCAGTAAAAATATGTGAAGTTACCACTCGATAGGTAGTAGCCCCTGATATTCTGTTTGGTGGAAAGAAGAACAAAACGGAGGGTCAATTATAATCCGCAGGAGTCTAAGAATAGGTTTGAATGTGAATAAACAGGCTGTGCTTTTGGCCGCTGCTGCTCGTACGGCCAAAATCGCCGGCCTAACGCAGGACTTGGAGCGGGCACAGGGAGAGCTCGACCTCGCGAGGAGGCAGCTCGAGGAGAGCAAAGGTGAATGATTCCCCTCTCTCATATAATAAATGGTAAATAAAAGTTGATTATGCTAACAATGAAGCGTTGTAATTTGATAACAGAGGCCACCACCGAAGTGGCGTCTCTCAAGAAGGCGTTGTCCGAGGCCGAACACAAAGTGGCCTTGGAGCGCAAGGAGCGCAAAAAGCAAGAAGCCCGAGTGGGCGAAGTACAAGAAGAGCTCCAGGAGCTCGGCAAGAAGCTCGAGTCCGCGGAGCATGAGCTGAAAGCAAAAGAGGCCGAGCTTGCGAAGACCCTTACAAATATAAAAGATGCCAAGGCCGAAGCCGAGAGGGCACAACAGGAGATTCAGGAGGCCAAAAAGATAGCGGCGGGTAAGAATTTTTTTATGCAAAGCAAACATGTGGAGGAGGAATTTCTTTTACTTACCCGAGTCCGGAGCTCTCCAGGGGCATTCGCAGATCTGCCACGCAGCATATCAGATGCCGCAGAGTTCTACCGTGCCCAGGAGGGGAGCTCAACGGAGAAGTTGTTCTGGTCCCAGTATGCTAGGGCCAAACATTCAACGCCTCTGAGTGACCAAGTGAAGCAGTTTGTCGAACTCCACAAGGCGGCCGAAGTGGCTATGAAAGATGTCATAGTCTGGATATGGCCTGGTGAGCTTCTGCCCACCAGCTACTTTGGCCTGATCAAGCGGATGGTGGATTCTTGTCCGCGACTGGAAGTCATCCAGCGATCCGTTTGCATTGAGGGTGCCCGCTGGGCCCTTGCCCGTGCGAAGGTGCATTGGGGCAAGCTGGATGCGGAGAAGCTGCTGAAGGACGGGCCGCCAGAGGGCAAGCCGCATCATGTCCCTGAGAAGTATTATGATGGCGTGATGAAGGGTGCTTGCCTCGTGGCCGATGAATGTATCAAAGACATAATTTTTGAATGAATTCACCTCTGTCATGTTTGTAATTTAAAGACGAAGTTACTTGCGCTATGTAGCGCTTTTGTTATTTAAAATATCACCTTCTGTGCGGTTGTTTATCAAATTCTGAAAGTAGGTCCGTCGTCGGCTTCCGCCCCCATGTAACTAGTACCGGGGTGTTCATGGAAAACCCGGACACTCATTATCCAAATGTTTGGTCCCTTAAGGAGGTGTCCAGCGCAGCGAACAAGGCAATCGGACTATGCAGCTTTATAACCTTCACTTAGCCATAGAAGTCTACCATTTTAAATTTCGGCGAAGCCCTAGAATCCGGAAGGCTGAATTGGGGCGCTATACACGCCTATATCGGAAAAAGCCGAATTAACGCCTAAAGCGGAAAAATCTTTAAGGATTTTAAGACCTCTCAAACAGCGACCAGTCTCTCGCCACATCATGTCGGACAGTTTTGTGCTTTCTCTACTGAGGTGCTCGTCTAGAAGAACCAGGGCACAATCACGGTAGTTCTCCCTGCGCTACCTTAGCCGAATTAACGGAACGTAAGGCACGAAAACAAGGGAGCCGGGCTATCCCAACCGTAACCCAAGACATGATTCGGAGCTGATGCATATAATGCTATATGTTCGGGGTGCCGCACTGTTGAAAGTGTTCGGACTTGACTTGCCGTATTATGGGGTGCCACAAGAAGCCCCTGGCAAACTAAGCGTATCAAAGTGTACGGATGCAAAATGAAATAGACATTTATAAAAAATGCTAAAAATAAAAATAAGTAAGCTGACGCTATATGTGGTCTCCCATTCAAAAATAATATGTTTAGGCGTATGTTTACAATGAATGCATTACGCGGAGATAAATATGATTATTTGACATATCCTATCTAGGAGCAGGCTATGTACAGATAGATAAAGCAGGAACACGATCGTGAATAGATTCCACCTGGGTGTTTCCTGGTGTGCCCGAAGCCTGCTACCTCCTGGGTTTCCTCTCCTTTGTAAGTCCAACAATCCGGCTCTTCTGGAGAAGCTGCACTAAAGCGATGTCCCTAAGGGTAAAAGGAAAGGTTACGAAGCAATACCGTACTGTTGACTGAGCCACTGCTACGCCTCCGCCTATGCCCATGGTATTTTGAGTGCGTAATTGTGTACGCGTGGCACGAATGCTTCTTGGGTGGGACTTGGGCGGAGGCCGGACTGCTAGTCATGCTCGACGTGCCTGCTGATCCTGTTGCGCGGTGTTCCTCCTTCGCTTGACGGAGCTTGAGGTTGTCGTCACAGGATTGGTGGTTTGCCGGAGGAGGCCGCATTGTACTTCGGCCACAAGGGCCGCAGTGTGTTCTTCTGTACGGAGAGAGCGGTCCATATTCCCGTTGACTGTTATGACCTCGCGCGGGCCCGGCATCTTGAGCTTTAGGTATGCATAGCGTGGGACCGCATTGAATCTGGCGAATGCGGTTCGTCCGAGCAGTGCATGGTAACCACCGCGGAAAGGGACGATATCGAAGATTAGCTCTTCGCTTCGGAAGTTATCCAGAGATCCGAAGACCACTCCCAATGTTATAGTGCCCGTACAGCTTGCCTCTACTCCAAGGATGACACCCTTAAAGGTGGTTTTGGTGGGCTTAATCCTTGAAAGATCGATGCCCATTTTGCACACTGTGTCCTGATAAAGCAGGTTCATGCTGCTGCCTCCGTCCATAAGGGCTCTTGTGAGGTGAAATCCGTCTATAATTGGGTCTAAAACCAATGGGGCTGAGCCACCGTGACGGATGCTAGTAGGATGATCCCTACGATCAAAGGTGATCAGACAGGCTGACCATGGGTTGAATTTGGGGACGACTGGCTCCATCGCATATACGTACCGTAGTGTTTGCTTCCGTTCCCGCTTGGGGATGTGGCTGGCGTAGATCATGTTGACCGTTTTCACCTCGGGGGGGGGGGGGAATTTCTTCTGCCCCCCCATGTTCGGACGTCGGGGCTCATCGTCGTCGTCGTTGTGCAGCCCCTTGTCCTTGTGTTCTGTGTTTATTTTGCCGGCCTGTTTAAATACCCAGCAGTCTCTGTTGGTGTGGTTGGCTGGCTTTTCCGGGGTGCCATGAATTTGGCACGAGCGTTCCAGTATACGATCCAGACTGGACAGTCCTTGAGTGTTACACTTGAATGGTTTCTTCCGCTGACCGGATTTGGATCCGCTGAATCCGGCATTGACCGTCGTATCCTCGGTGTTGTCGCCATTGTTCCGTCGCTTGTGTCTGTTGTGCCGTGGCTTCCCATTATTGTCCCGGACATCTGAAGTTCCAGAATGTGGTGTAGTGCTACTGCGAGCCAACCAGCTGTCCTTGCCCGCGCAAAAGCGGGTCATTAGTGTCATAAGAGCTGCCATGGACTTGGGTTTCTCCTAGCCGATGTGTCTGGCGAGCCACTCGTCACGGATATTATGCTTGAAAGCCGCTAGGGCTTCGGCGTCCGGATAGTCAACTATTTGGTTCTTTTTAGTTAGGAACCGAGTCCAGAATTTCCTGGCTGATTCTCCGAGCTGTTGAGTAATGTGGCTCAAGTCATCGGCATCCGGAGGTCGCACATATGTGCCCTGGAAGTTGTCAAGAAATGCGTTTTCCAGATTTTCCCAACTGCCAATGGAATTTGCGGGTAGGCTGTTTAGCCAGTGCCGGGCAGGTCCTTTGAGCTTAAGGGGAAGATACTTGATGGCATGTAGATCATCTCCGCGGGCCATGTGAATGTGGATAAGGAAATCCTCAATCTATACCGCGGGGTCTGTTGTGCCATCGTATGATTCAATGTTTACGGGTTAAAACCCTTCTAGGAATTCATGATCCATCACTTCATAAGTGAAGCAGTGGGGGTGTGCGGCGCCTCTGTGCCGAGCTATGTCACGGCGCAGGCTGGCTGCGTCTGACTGGTTGTATTTGGCCCGGACGGATTTGCTGTTAGTGTATCCGGTATGACGGTCATCGTCATGAGCTTCGGCGCGCCCCCGTGATCCGTAGATCGATCTTGGTTGTCTTGCGGCGTTATCCAGTTTATCGCGCAGGTCCTGAGTGTTGCCCTGGGCCGTAGTAAACCGGCGCGGGGGTGCAGGCTGGTATTTTGGCTGATATGCCGTTTTGTCCTGACCTCGAGGCGGTCGGTCAGCCGTGGGGCGCTCGAGTCCATATTCCTCGGCTGCCAGGACTTCTGTCCATCTGTCTGTGAGTAGATCTTGTTCAGCTTGGAGCTGCTGGTGCTTCTTCTTCAGGCTTCTCGCGGTGGCAATAAGCCGGCGCTTGAAGCGCTCCTGCTCTGCGAGGTCTTCGGGTACGCCGAACTCGTCGTCGCCGAGTCTAATCTCGTCTTCGGAGAGGGGCATGTAGTTGTCCTCCTCCGGATACCCGTCCGTCGCCTGTTCATCTGGGCTGTCATGCCCGTCTTCCTGTTCGGCTTGCTCGAAGGCGGGCTGTTCGGGGTTGTATTCA
Organism: Triticum dicoccoides; assembly: GCF_002162155.2. Lineage (NCBI taxonomy): Eukaryota > Viridiplantae > Streptophyta > Magnoliopsida > Poales > Poaceae > Triticum > Triticum dicoccoides. The sequence goes on along the minus strand of NC_041389.1, from coordinate 672,739,322 downwards.
TCATCGGCACCGTCCGTATTATTATCATCTCCGGTGCCGGTATTGCCCTGGCGGGGCTTGGAGCGGTGCTGGCGACGCCCATGCTTTGCTTTTTTCTTGGAGGGGTTAGCCTCCGTTTCCTCATTGCCATTGGTTTCTTTTGGAGTGTCCACCATATATATATCATATGAAGAAGTGGCTGTCCACCGCCCTGTGAGCGGTGGCTCCTGTATGTCTCTTGCATTGTCGTCCATACCGTCGATGTCTTCGAAGTCGAAGTCGAGCACGTCGGTTAAATCATCGATCGTGGCGACATAGTGGGTGGTGGGTGGGCAGCGAATTCCTTCGTTGCCTGCTTCCCACTCAAGCCGGACATAGTTCGGCTCAGAGCCTCCTGACAGAGAGAGAGACTTTAATGAGTTCAGCATGTCGCCAAAAGGCGAGTGCTGAAAGATGTCCGCAGCGGTAAACTCCGTCACTGGAGCCCAACCTGGCTCAGCTGGCTCGAGAGTGTGCGGGCCAGGGCCAACGACTGGATAAGAGTCCAGGGGCCCAGGGTTACAGGCCTCCACAGAGGTGAGACATGTGTTCGGCTCCACCGCCGATGAGTGTGCCGCCTACGGGGCGGGGTCCAGCCCTTCGTCCATAGGCAACGCAACCTGCCCTGGATGTAGATCCGAGGCAGCTTCGGGGATGATGTCCCGAGCATTGTCCGACAGTAGGTCTAGGCCATGCTCGTCGTGACTGTCCGGCGTTCCTGTCGCAGGCTCGAATCCGTCAAAGATCAAGTCTCCGCGGATATCTGCCGTGTAGTTCAAGTTTCCGAATCTGATCTGGTGGCTAGGGGCGAAGCTATCAATCTGTTCCAACTGGCCAAGCGAATTGGCCCGCAGTGCGAAGCCGCCGAACACGAAGATCTGTCCGGGGAGAAAAGTCTCACCCTGGACTGTGTTGTTGATGATTGAAGACGCCATCCAGCCTCGAAGCGACAACACAGAGGAACTCTCAATGAAAGCACCAATGTCGGTGTCAAAACCGGCGGATCTCGGGTAGGGGGTCCCGATCTGTGCGTCTTAGGCTGATGGTAACAGGAAGTAAGGGACACAATGTTTACCCAGGTTTGGGCCCTCTCGATGGAGGTAAAACCCTACTTCCTGCTTGATTAATATTGAAGATATGTGGAATACAAGAGTAGATCTACCACGAGATCATAGAGGCTAAACCCTAAGAGCTAGCCGATGATGGTATGATTGTAATTGTGATCGGCCTTCTAAGGACCATGCTTTCCGGTTTATATAGACACCGGAGAGCTAGGGTTTACATGGAGTCGGTTACAAGGAAGGAAACATAATATCCGGACCGCCAAGCTTGTCTTCCACGCAAAGGAGAGTCCCATCCGGACACGAGCCGAAGTCTTGAGTCTTGTATCTTGACGCTTCTATAGTCCAGACAATGTATATAGTCCGGCTGTCCGGATACCCCCTTATCCAGGACTCCCTCACCCGGGTCTATCTCTTATCATATTTGCTTCCAATCTACTTATATTTGCATCTTTCTTTTCTGCATCTATATTATAAAATACCAAAAATATATTTATCTTATCATACTATCTCTATCAGATCTCACTTTCGCAAGTGGCTGTGAAGGGATTGATAACCCTTTGTTGCGTTGGTTGCGAGTTCTTTATTTGTTTGTGTAGGTTCGTGGGACTTGTTGAGGAGCCTCCTACTGGATTGATACCTTGGTTCTCAAAAACTGAGGGAAATACTTACGCTACTATTGCTGCATCACCCTCTCCTCTTCGAGGAAAACCAACACAAGCTCAAGACGTAGCAAGAAGGATTTCTGGCGCCGTTGCCGGGGAGGTCTTCGCTCAAGTCAAGACATACCAAGTAGCCATCACAAACTCATCTCCCTCGCACTTACATTATTTGCCATTTGCCTCTCGTTTTCCTCTCCCCCACTTCACCCTTGCCGTTTTATTTGCCCTCTCTTTCCCAATCTCTTCTCTCTTTTGCTTGCCTTTTCATTTGCTCGTTTGGTTGGATTAGATGCTTATTTATTGCTAAACAGAGAACTTAAGATATATGGATTATCATCCGCTTGCTAATCTTTTTAAGAGATCCAATTATGATGAACCAATTTCTAGTGAGTTTTGTGCACTAGATTATCTTTATGAAGCTTTGCAAAAAAATTGTGAATCTGAAAATTATGATGATGAAATTTATGAAGAGATTCACGATAACTCCTTGAATAAAAAGAATGATTGCAATGATTTTCCTATAAATTCTCTTGATTTCAATTGTGCTAATAATATGCAAAACCCTAAGCTTGGGGATGCTAGTTTTGCTATGTCTACTACTTTTTTCAATGATTATGATTGGGGTGATTCTTCTTATAACCTTGAAAATTTATTTAAGCCCCATGATGAATATGAGATTGATAATAGTGTTTGCAATAATATTGAAAGTGGGTTTGGAAGAGTGTCAACTTTAGATCCCACATATTTGGAGTATGTTCAATCTTATGATATTTTTGATAAAAGTGGGTTCGGAAAGGTCATGACTTTAGTTAATGTTAATCCCACTATCTTGGAAGAGTGTCAACTTTGCATGCATGTGGATCATGTTGAGAATATGTTTTTTAATAGCTATTTTTTTGAATTTTCCTATGGTACTACATGTAATTATTATGAGAGAGGAAAATATGGTTGTAGAATTTTTCATGTTACTAAACTACCTCTCGTCATGTTGAGATTGCTATCATCTCTTTCTTCTTCCTTGCATATGCTAGTTTTTGCTTGCCTTGCAAATTTGTTTGCTTATAATATGCCTATTCATAGGAAGTATGTTATACTTAGATGTGTTTATCACGTGTTTTATGATGCTCTCTTTGTGCTTCAATTCTTGTCTTTCATGTGAGCATCATTAAAAATATCAATGCCGAGCTAAAAGGCTTTAAAGAAAAGCGCGTGTTGGAAGTCAACCCAATATTTTTCCTTGCTGTTATTCAATAAGTTTTTGCTTCTAATTTCTGTTTAGGTGTGTTTTTATCTTGTAGTTAGTGTTTGTGCCAAGTAGAACCTATAGGATAAACTATGATGATAGTTGATTTGATTCTCCTGAAAAACAGAAACTTTGCACTCACGAGAAAAAATTCAATAAATTACAGGAATGATATTTTGCATTGATTCTATGTTCTTATGATCAATAAACAAATTTTCCAGTACTTAATATTTTGGTAGGATTTTTAGAGTTAAATAAGTTTGCGTTAGTTACAGATTGCTACAGACTGTTCTGTTTTTGATAGATTCTGTTTTTCGTGTGTTGTTTGCTTATTTTGATGCATCTATGGCTAGTAAAATAGTTTATGAACCATAGAGAAGTTGGAATACAGTAGGTTTAACACCAAAATAAATAAAGAATGAGTTCATTACAGTACCTTACGTGGTGGTTTTGTTTTCTTTCACTAACGGAGCTTATAAGATTTCCTGTTGAGTTTTGTGTTGTGAAGTTTTCAAGTTTTGGGTAAAGCTTTTATGGACTATGGAATAAAGGGTGGCAAGAGCCTAAGCTTGGGGATGCCCAAGGCACCCCAAGATATTCAAGGATAGCCAAAAGCCTAAGCTTGGGGATGCCCCGGGAAGGCATCCCCTCTTTCGTCTTCGTTCATTGGTAACTTTACTTGGAGCTATATTTTTATTCGCCACATGATATGTGTCTTGCTTGGAGCGTCGTGTATTATATTAGTCTTTGATTTTTAGTTTAACACAATCATCCTTGTTGTACACACCTTTTTAGAGAAGCCTATTTGTTTATAATTTCTAGAATACTCTATGTGCTTCACTTATATCTTTTGAGCTTGATAGTTTTTGCTCTAGTGCTTCACTTATATCTTTTAGAGCACGGTGGTGACTTGATTTTATAGAAATTGCTAGTCTCTCATGCTTCACTTATATTATTTTGAGAGTCTGTTAGAACATCATGGTATTTGCTATGGTTATAATTTGGTCCTAGAATGGTGAGCATCCAAGTTGGGTATAATAAGAACTATCATAGGAAGTGAATTGGATGCTATGATCAATTTGATACTTGATAATTGTTTTGTGATATGGAGGTAGTGATATTAAAGTCATGCTAGTTGGGTGATTATGAATTTAAAGAATGCTTGTGTGGAAGTTAGCAAGTCCCGTAGCATGCACGTATGGTCAAAGTTATGTAACAAATTTGAAACATGAAGTGTACCTGGCTTGTGCATCCTTATGAGTGGTGGTCGGGGACGAGCAATGGTCTTTTCCTACCAATCTATCCCCCTAGGAGCATGCGCGTAGTACTTGGTTTTTGATGACTTCTAAATTTTTCCAATAAGTATGTGAGTTCTTTTGACTAATGTTGAGTCCATGGATTATACGAACTTTTACCTTTCCACCATTGCTAGCCTCTTTGGTACCGTGCATTGCCCTTTCTCACCTTGAGAATTGGTGCAAACTTCGCCGGTGCATCCAAACCCCGTGATACGATACGCTCTATCACACATAAACCTCCTTATATCTTCCTCAAAACAGCCACCATACCTACCTATTATGGCATTTCCATAGCCATTCCGACATATATTGCCATGCAACTTTCCACCGTTCCGTTTATCATGACATACATTACTTTTGTCATATTGCCATTGCATGATCATGTAGTTCACATCGTATTTGTGGCAAAGCCACCACACATTATTTTTCATACATGTCACTCTTGATTCATTGCACCATCCATGCACACCGCTGGAGGCATTCATATAGAGTCATATCTTGTTCTAGTTTCGAGTTGTAATTCATATGTTGTAATCAATAGAAGTGTGATGATCATCATTTTTAGAGCATTGCCCAAAGAAAAAAAAAGAAGAAAGGCCAAAAAAAGAAAGGCCCAAAAAAAAGAAAGAAAGAAAAAGAAAAAAAAAGAAAAAAAGAAGAAAATAAATAAAAAGGGCAATGCTACTATCTCTTTTTCCACACTTGTGCTTCAAAGTAGCACCTTGTTCTTCATGTAGTGAGTCTCATATATTGTGCTTCAAAGTAGCACCATGTTTTTCATATAGTGAGTCTCATAAGTTGTCTTTTTCATACTAGTGGGAATTTTTCATTATAGAACTTGGCATGTATAATCCTACGATGGGCTTCCTCAAATGCCCTAGGTCTTCGTGAGCAAGCAAGTTGGATGCACACCCACTAGTTTTCTTTTGTTGAGCATTCATTTATAGCTCTAGTGCATCCATTGCATGGCAATCCCTACTCCTCATGTTGACATCAATTGATGGGCATCTTCATAGCCCGTTGATTATCCTCGTCAATGTGAGACTTTCTCCTTTTTGTCTTCTCCACACAATCCCCATCATCATATTCTATTCCACCCATAGTGCTATATCCATGGCTCACGCTCATGTATTGCGTGAAGGTTGAAAAAGTTTGAGATTATTTAAGTATGAAACAATTACTTGGCTTGTCATCGGGGGTATAGAAGTTGGTAACATTTGTGTGACGAAAATGAAGCATAGCCTAACTATATGATTTTGTAGGGATGGACTTTATTTTGCCATGTTATTTTGAGAAGACATGATTACTTTGATTAGTATGCTTGAAGTGTTACTATTTCTTTTATCAATATGAACTTTTATTTTGAATCATTTGGATCTGAACATTCATGCCACAATAAAGAAAATTACATTGAGAATTATGCTAGGTAGCATTCCACATCAAAAATTCTCTTTTTATCATTTACCTACTAGAGGACGAGCATGAATTAAGCTTGAGGATGCTTGATACTTCTCCAACGTATCTATAATTTTTGATTGTTCCATGCTATTATATTACCCATTTTGGATGTTTATGGGCTTTATTTTACACATTTATATCATTTTTCGGACTAACCTACTAACCGAAGGCCCATCCCGTACTGCTGTTTTTATCTATATCAGTATTTCGAAGAAAAGGAATATCAAACGGAGTCCAAACGGAATGAAACCTTCAGGAGCGTGATTTTTGGAACGAACATGATCCAGATGACTTGGAGTGCAAGTCAAGAAGCAGCCGAGGCTCCCACGAGATAGGAGGGCGCGCCCCCCTGTAGGGTGCGCCCCCTGTAGGGCGCGCCCCCTGTCTCGTGGGCTCCTCGGGCGTCCACCGACGTACTTCTTCCTCCTATATAAGCCCACGTACCCCGAAAACATCCAGGGACAAGGACGAAACACAATTTCCACCACCGTAACCTTATGTATCCGCGAGATCTCATCTTGGAGCCTTCGCTGGCACTCTCCCAGAGGGGGAATCGACCATGGAGGGCTTCTACATCAACATCCTTGCCTCTCCGATGAGTTGTGAGTAGTTTACCACAGACCTACGGGTCCATAGTTATTAGCTAGATGGCTTCTTCTCTCTTTTTGGATCTCAATACAATGTTCTCCCCCTCTCTTGTGGAGATCTATTCGATGTAATCTCTTTTTGCGGTGTGTTTGTCGAGATCCGATGAATTGTGGGTTTATGATCAAGTTTATCTATGAATAATATTTGAATCTTATCTGAATATTTTTATGTATGATTGAGTTATCTTTGCAAGTCTCTTCGACTTATCAGTTTGGTTTGGCCTACTAGATTGGTCTTTCTTGCCATGGGAGAAGTGCTTAGCTTTGGGTTCAATCTTGCGGTGTCCTTACCCAGTGACAGAAAGGGTTGCAAGGCACGTATTGTATTGTTGCCATCGAGGATAACAAGATGGGGTTTATATCATATTGCTTGAGTTTATCCCTCTACATCATGTCATCTTGCTTAATGCGTTACTTCGTTCTTTATTAACTTAATACTCTAGATGCATGCTGGATAGCGGTCGATGTGTGGAGTAATAGTAGTATATGCAGGCAGGAGTCGGTCTACTTGTTATGGATGTGATGCCTATATACATGATCATGCCTAGATAACGTCATAATTATTCGCTTTTCTATCAATTGCTCGATAGTACTTTGTTCACCCACCATAATACTTATGCTCTCGAGAGAAGCCTCTAGTGAAACCTATGGCCCCCGGGTCTATCTCTTATCATATTTGCTTCCAATATACTTTTATTTGCATCTTTATTTTCTGCATCTATATTATGAAATACCAAAAATATATTTATCTTATCATACTATCTCTATAAGATCTCACTTGCGCAAGTGGCTTTGAAGGGATTGAAAACCCCTTTGTCGCATTGGTCGTGAGTTCTTTATTTGTTTGTGTAGGTTCGTGGGACTTGTTGAGGAGCCTCCAAATGGATTGATACCTTGGTTCTCAAAAACTGAGGGAAATACTTACGCTACTATTGCTGCATCACCCTCTCCTCTTCGAGGAAAACCAACGCAAGCTCAAGATGTAGCAGCTGCCGAGCTAGGAGTTGATCCTCAGGCCGATTTCGTACATCGACCTGAGTCTCAGGGGCTACTAGGATCAACGGTTTCATGTTTTCCTTTAGGTGCATCTCGGGTTTTAGACTGACACATACACCTTGAGGGCTACTGGATATATATCTTGGCAGAGAATAAATTGCACCAATCAAAAAATCAGCCTGTAGTCAGGGGTGGTGCACCACCTCGAAAGAAGTCCGGCATAAAGCTTGGGCGCTAGTGGCTGGCTCCATAGAGCGCATTCCCGGCATTAAGCACGGATAAACTCCTTCAACTTTTTAGAATCAATGTGATCTATGACACCTTGGATACAATCCGGCATTGGAGCTTGGATATAGTCCGGCGTTGGAGCTCGGATACTGTCCGACATTGGAGCTCGGATACAGCCCGGTGTTGGTGCTCGGCTGCAAAAGATACCTCGAATACAGTCTGGCGTTGGAGCTCAGACGCAAGAGGACACTGCCGCCTAGGAACAACTTCCAACCCGAGATGTGGCATAAAAATAACAGGGCATTGATAAAGGCCGATAACTTAAAGGGGATCCTCGGATACCCGACATGTAAACTCTTCGGATTTACTTTGGCGATCCTCAAGATCGAAGATAAGAAGATTTGTTGAACCAGTTTTTAAGACCGACGACCGAAGATGAAGAATAGTTCAGAAGAATCGAGGAGCGTCACCAACTTGAAGACCGGTTCAGGGGGCTACTGACGGTGTCCTGGACTAGGGGGTACTCACCACGTCATCTCCCAATCAGTTAGATTGGGCCGAGGACCCCCGTGGCCGTATACTCATGGGCCAGTTCGGACAGCTGCCACATACAAGGAAGATTCCACAAGACTTGGTGATCAAGACAAGGACTCCTCCCCACCGGCTTATTCGGCTAGGACTCTTGTTATCCTAGGCCTCTGGTACATTATATAAACCGAGGCTAGGCTAGTCAATAGATGATTATGACATTACTCATCATACCTCTAGGATTTAGACCACAACACATGATCTCGGGGTAGATCAACTCTTGTAACCCCTATACTCATTAAAGTCAATCAAGTAGCATGTAGGGTATTATCTCATCAAGAGAGCCCGAAGCTGGGTAAAATCTCGTGTTCATGTTACCATCGATCCTAAGACGCACAGCTGGGACCCCCTACCCGAGATCTGCCAGTTTTGACACCGACAGTCATATTGTCGTAGTGCTTAGGCGAAGCCCTGCGCGGATCACATCACCAACACCGTCATCATGCCGTCCTACTGACGGAACTCATCGACTCCTTCATTCCTCTACTAGATCAAGAGTTTGAGGGACGTCATCAAGATGAACGTGTGCAGAACTCGGAGGTGCCGTGCGGTTGGTACTTGATCGGTTGATTCGAGAAGACATTCAACTACATCAACCACGTTAAGTTAACGCTTACGCTTTCGGTCTACGAGGGTACGTGGACACACTCTCCCCCCTCGTTGCTATGCATCTCCTAGATAGATCTTGCGTGAGCGTAGGAATTTTTTTAAAATTACATGCTATGTTTCCCAACAGTGGCATCCGAGCCAGGTCTATGCGTAGATGATATGCACGAGTAGAACACAAAGAGTTGTGGGCGGTGATCGTCATACTACTTACCACCAATGTCTTATTTTGATTCGGCAGTATTGTTGGATGAAGCGGCCCGAACCAACCTTACATGACCACGTTCATGAGGCCGGTTCCACCGACAGACATGCAACTAGTTTTGCATAAAGGTGGCTCGCGGGTGTCTCTTTCTCCAACTTTAGTTGAATCGAATTTGACTGCGGCCGGTCCTTGTGAAGGTTAAAACAGCAAACTTGATAAATCATCATTGTGGTTTTTGTGCGTAGGTATGTACGGGTCATGCTAGAAGCCCGTAGCAGTCACGTAAAACTTGCAACAAACAAAGTAGAGAACGTCTAACTTGTTTTTGCAGGGCATGTTGTGATGTGATACGATCAAGGCATGATGTGATATAAATTTTTGTATGAGATGATCATGTTTTGAAGTTATCGGCAACTGGCAGTAGCCATATGCTTGTCGCTTTATTGTATGAAATACATACGCTATGTAATTGCTTTACTTTATCACTAAGAGGTAGCAATAGTCGTAGAAGCAATGGTTGGCGAGACGACCACGATGCTACGATGGAGATCAAGATGTCAAGCCGGTGATGTTGGAGATCATGATGTTGCTTCATTGATGGAGATCAAAAGCACAAGATGATGATGGCCATATCATGTCACATATTTTGATTGCATGTGATGTTTATATTTATGCATCTTATTTTGCTTAATACGGCGGTAGCATTATGTCGGGGAAACCGATCACCTATGGGGTCACTAGGATCCCTTCTACGTTTGGCGGGGGATTAGTTGCACGAAGAGCAGGTCGAGCCGTTAGCACATAGAGGATTTTTATCCATGTTCGGGCCGCAAGGATGCGTAATACCCTAGTCCTGCTTTATATGGTTATATGTATTTCTTGAGCTTTTGAACTAGCTACAATGCGTGCTTTGTCCAAAATTATGAATCATCTCTCTGTGCGCCTTGGGCCTCCTTTTATAGACGAAAGGGGTTGCCACAGTGCCACACAGGAGGTGGCAAGCTATAGTGGTACGAGCTTATCACTCGATCAACGTAGGACAAGCACATTTAATGCATTGCCTACATGTCCTCTCTCTTTATTGGGGACGGCAACAGGGGCCATCTCATCCTTCACCGCTCCTCCTCGCCTCGCCATGCGTCCGAGCCGACGAGGCATGCATCGCCACGCTGGCCAACCAGCTGCTGTGTTGGTGAAGTGGTAGGCTTCCACGAAGATCCGCATGCCACCACGCAGGCGCCTGCTTAGCTGGCATGCCAATCGTCGCGCTGGAGTGATGGTGAAGTGGCGAGACCTTGCCGAGCGCGGGCCTGGCCACAGCCCAGCGATCGTCCCCGGCAAGGCTTGCCGGGGGCCTTGGAGTCTTCCCCGGCAAGGGTCTTGCCAGGGGTCTTCATCTTCCGATCCCACGTGGACTCACGGGTTGCCAATCTTCATTAGGGGCCGCATGTTACTAGGCATGTGCTCTCCAAATCTTGGTCTTAACATTGTCGATGGTGTCAGAGCCTCAACCCCAAGGGTGGTGGCCCTGTTGGTCTCTCCACAAGCTACCCCGGCAAGGAGCTTGTAGGGGGCCTTGCAGGTCACCTCGGCAAGGCTTGTTGCCGGGCGTGACCCTGCTCGCCTCTTGTTGCTTGTTGCTTTGAGTGTCTGTTTTGACATTCTTTGTTCCTGTCTTGCCTCCTGCCGTCCTCCTCTGCTTCGCCAAGCCCTGCTGTAGGTGTGGCTACGACCATCTGTGCACAAGTAAGGGGTACAGAAGTACCCACACTTTTGTACATCGACAGGAGCCCCCGGGCCTAGGCCACACTGAAGCGCAAGGTCTAGTTGGGCCAGGCCCAAAGTAGTGCGCGGGCGGGCGTGGCAGAGGTGAATCGCCACGATCTTTCTGTCAGTTGCGCTTCCCCATAACTCACGTTGAGCGCGTGATGTGGGGGTCATGCGCGGGATGGGCGTGGCGCGCGTGCGTCACCCTGCAGTAAATGGTAAAGAGCTGGCCCATGCCTTCCCCATAAAAGGAAAAACCGCCGGGGCACTGCTCATTTACCTCCTCTGCTTCTCCCAATCTCGGAACTGCCATTCCCCTCTTCTTCTCCAAATCCAAACCAGAGCTCCGTGCCCCTGCTCGCCTCCACCACGCCTCCATTGCCTGTCAATCCCCTGCTCCTCCTTAGCTGCCATGGTGCCGAAAGCTAGCAAGGGCAATAAAGCAGCCAAGGGCGCCGCGGGGAAGGAGGTGCCAGAAAGTGAGCTAGTGAAGATGCGGAAGGAGCATGCCCTCTTCCATTCGGCGATTGACATGCTCACGCTCAAGGACCAGTTCTTGTGCTTGTGGGGGAAGGAGACGACAGGGCATCCCACCACCAAGGTCATCCCTGCTCCCTTCGCCAAGGCCGGCCTGAATATTTATCCTTTCTTCGTCGACTATTTCTCCTGCGGCCTCTGCCCCCCTTTATCAGTTTTCTCCTAGATTTAACACCGAATGCGGTGGCGTGCATGGCCCTTTTCGCCCATCTCTGCGAGGGCTTCACCGGATTCTACCCCAGCACGACGCTCTTTCGCCACTATTTCTTCCCTCAGGTTCAGCAAGGGGACGCCATCTCTGGCTCCGTCGATTGGATCCCGAGGCCATTGTCGGTGTCAAAACTAGCGGATCTTGGGTAGGGGGTCCCGAACTATGCGTCTAGGCGGATGGTAACAGGAGACAATGGACACGATGTTTTTACCCAGGTTCGGGCCCTCTCGATGGAGGTAAAACCCTATTCCTGCTTGATTAATATTGATGATATGGGTAGTACAAGAGTAGATATACCACGAGATCAGAGAGGCTAAACCCTAGAAGCTAGCCTGTGGTATGATTGTTGTTCATCCTACGAACTAAAACCCTCCGGTTTATATAGACACCGGAGAGGGCTAGGGTTACACAGAGTCGGTTACAATGGGAGGAGATCTACATATCTGTATTGCCAACCTTGCCTTCCACGCCAAGGAAAGTCCCATCCGGACACGGGACAAAGTCTTCAATCTTGTATCTTCATAGTCCAGGAGTCCGGCCAAAGGTTATAGTCCGGTCATCCGGACACCCCCTAATCCGGGACTCCCTCAGTAGCCCCTGAACCAGGCTTCAATGACGACGAGTCCGGCGTGCTAATTGTCTTCGGCATTGCAGGGCGGGTTCCTCCTCCAAATACTTCATAGAAGATTTTGAACACAAGGATAGTGTCCGGCTCTGCAAAACAAGTTCCACATACCACCGTAGAGAGAATAATATTTGTACAAATCTAATCTGCTGACGTACTCCGCAGCGTGACATCACGCCACGGCTAAGCCTTTATTCGAATCGTTTTACTGTCCCACCTCAGCGCGTTTAGCGAGGTGGTTTCCTTGGCACGTCTTTTCGAAGCAGAGATCGTGTCCCCTTATTCCGGGATTCTCATCAATACGGGCGTGGGTAACCCAACCGTGCCATTAATCACGGCGCTTGGGAGATAAGCGAGTTTTACCAGGCTGGTGGGGGCACATAGTTTTGTCTGCCCATATAAGGGGATAAGGATCCACCTTTTTCATCTACGCCTTCTTCCTCCTTCGCTTATCCATTTCCGCACACTCGAGCTCCAGCGCCCAAGTCCGCACTTCCCACCTCAACCTTCTCCAGCCATGTCCGGAGCGGGAGGCAGGTGGATGGCCTCCTCCATCATGGAGGGGCACATCGAAAAGTTGACGAAAGTCGGATACTTGTCCAACGACATTGTGCACCGACTCCCAGATGAGGGGCAGCTCATTCCCACCCCCAGGCCCCATGAGAGGGTGGTGTTCCTCCCCCATTTCCTCCGCGGACTAGGCTTCCCACTCCACCCATTTGTCCGGGGGCTCATGTTCTACTATGTCCTGGATTTCCACGATCTGGCCCCAAACTTCATCCTGAACATCTCGGCGTTTATCGTCGTGTGCGAGGTCTTCCTCCGCATCAAGCCCCACTCCAGCTTATGGCTGAAGATCTTAAATGTCAAGGCGAAGGTAGTGGGCGGCCAGCAGGCGGAGTGCGGAGGCGCCATGGTGGGAAGGATGCCCAACGTCACATGGCTCGAGGGCTCCTTTGTGGAAACCATCAAAGGGTGGCAATCGGCGTGGTTTTACATCACCGAGCCGCGTGACCCTGAATGGGCAGCGGCCCCCGAATTCCGATCTGGCATCCCCACACGGCTCACCTCCTGGAAAGAGACGGGCCTGTCGTGGGGTAATTCGGGAGGGCTGACCGGACTCCAAACCTGTGTCAAATACCTGATTGACAAGAAGGTTAAACTTGTCACCGTAGTCCAGGTCAGGCTCTTCCGCCGGATCCTCCCATGTCAACGACGGGCTTTTAACTTGTGGGAGTTCGACCTGGCCCAGCACCAAACTTTGTCCATGCTCTTTGACACAACGCACGAAGATGCCTGGAAGGTGCTATTCAAGGGCACCGAGGTTCCCCCTCCCATTACCGAGGATCGCGGATTCTGCACGAAGCGCCAAGCCAGCGCGGTAAGCTTGTTTTACCCATTACAGGATACTTGTTTTTCATAGTTTGACTCTATGCGGGATCTAAGCTCCCATTCCTTTAACAAGACAGTCAGAAGAAGTCCGGACAGATCGACTGTCCGACTCCTTTGCCCGAAGGCCCAGCAGATGCCCGCTTGGCGAAGCTGCTGGTCCCGGCACCTCACGTGGTGCCGGAGAAGAAGGCCACGAAGGAGGCCACGGGAACTCGAAAGAGCTCCCGACGCCTGGTGGTGTCGGATTCATCGCCCGACGACTCCGAAGCGCACTCCTCCCACGAAGACAAGGAGGAGGAAGAAGAGGCATCTCCCCCTCCAACGGGGGGAGGAAAGAAAAGGAAGGCCACCCCAACTAGGGGGGCCGGAGGGTCCAAGAAGGGAAAGACCCTTGTCCCAGACTACTCCACCAACGGCGATGACGGCGAAGAGGAGTGTCCATCCAGGGCCAAGCCCCTGGAAAAATCTTAAGTATCTAGATACCAGAATAACTCATGGTGTTCCTTTACTGCACAATATCTTCTAACACTGAACATAATCATGCAGTCCGCCCAAGGCCCGGATCGACGCTTCATCGAGCGGATCCCTGGATTCGTCAGATATGAATAGTCTTTCACTCCCGACTGCTACCTCCCCTCGCCCCACAGACGATGCCGAGGTGGAGTCCCAAAATGGGCCGAGCCAGGAGGAGGTAGCCCCGGAGGCGCCGCATGGCGACCTTCCGGACTCCAGGCGCAAAGGGGATAAAACCCCAAAGGGCTCTAAGTCCGGCCCTGGGCCGGACACCGCACCGGAACCTTCAGTGGTTCCGGAGTCCGCCAGGCGGCCCCCCGTAAGAAGGGCAAGCCTACGACACCGGTGACCTCCGTCCAACTGGAGGCACCGGATAATTTGCTGGAGGTGCTTAACAGCGCCTCCATCGACGAGGAGCACCGCACTATTATGAGTGTGGTGATCCAGAAGGTTCAGTCCGCCAAGAGCGGGCTGACGGAAGCCTGTGCCAGCCTTCTAACAGGCTTTGAGGTATGTATTTAAGATATGTAAAAATATTACTGCATAGACAGTAGCCCCTGATGCTCAATTTGGTGGTCGGAAAGAAAAGCCGAGCTGAGGATCTGAAAAGATATACGCAGGAGTCTAACATAAGTATGTCAATATGGGAATGCAGGCTGCGCTGCTGACCTCTGCCGCACTGACTGCGGAGGTTGATGCATTAAAGCAGAGCCTCAAGCGGTCCGAGAACGATCTCGACCTTGCCAAGAAGCAGCTCGAGGACAAGGAAGGTAAGTAATACCTTATGTAAGTATATAAAAAGATCTTGTTGCAAATAATGACAGGACCAACGTGGTTATTATAGGGGCCACAACCGAGGTGGCGACCCTGAAGGAAGCGTTGTCCAAGGCCGAAGACAATGCGGCCGTGGAGCGCACCGAGCGAGAAAAGCAGGAGGCGCGGGTGGCAGAGGTGCAGCAAGAGCTCCATGCTCTTGTGAAAAACATGAGAGTTTGGAGCTTGACTCAAAGACTCGAGAGTCCGAGCTTGTCGCGGCCCTTGAGAGTGCCAAATCTGCCAAGGCTGAAGCCCAAAAAGCCCTCTAGGAAATTGAGGCGATGAAGAAGATAGCGGCGGGTAAGGCATTCTTTATGCAAAGCAATCACGTGAAAGTGAATTACTTGTTACTTACCCGAGTCCAGAGCTCTCCAGGAGCATTCGCAGATCTACCCTGCAGTGTGTCCGACACTGCCGCATTCTATCGAGCCGAGGAAGGGAGCTCAACGGAGAAGGTATTCTGGTCCCAGTATGTTGAGGCCGGACACCCGGTGCCCCTGAGCGACCTGCTGAAGCAGCTGGTTGAGCTCCATAAGGTGGCCGAACAGGCCATGAAGGGCCTTACAGTCCGACTATGTCCTGGGGAGGTCATGCCTAGGAGCTACTTTGGGCTGGTGAGGCAGCTGGTGGATGCCTGTCCATGGCTTGAAGTCATCAAGCGCTCCGTGTGCATTGAAGGTGCCCGTAGGGCCCTTGCCTGTGTTAAAGTACACTAGGGCAAGCTAGATGCTGAGAAGCTGGTGAAAGAGGGGCCACCGGAGAAGAAGGAGCATCGCAAGCCCGAGATGTATTATGAGGGCGTCCTGAAGGGTGCCCGCCTTGTGGCGAATGAATGTATCAAAGATGTAATATTTGAGTGAACTCGCTCGTGTTATCCTGTGCGCTGAAGACTTGTTCATATGCGCTAAGCAACGCTTTTTGAATTTAAAATATTACCTTCTGTGTGGCCGTTTATCAAATCTGAGAGATGGCGAGTCGTCGGCTTCTACCCCCATGCCACGAGTGCTAGGGTGTTCGGGATAAACCTGAGCGCTCTTGTTCCCATTCTTGGGTCCTTCGAGGGAGGCGCTCAGCACGACGAACAAGGCAATCGGACTATAATGCTTTATCACTCTCACTTAGCCATAGAATTCTATAATTTTAAATTTCGGTGAAGCCCCTAGTATTCGGAAGACCGAGTTTGGGGCGCTATCCATGCCTAGGCCGGATAAAGCCAGCTCCTCGCTCTAAGCGGTATGAGTCTTTAGGGACTCGAAAACCTCTCGAACAGCGACCGGCTCTCGCCCTATCATGACGGTCAGTTTTAGCTTTCTCTACTGAGGTGCTTAACCCATCTCAACTGGGGCATAATCGCAGTAGTTCTCCCAGCGCTACCTTAGCCGATATAACGGAACGTAAGGTACCAAAACATGGGAGCCGGGCAAACCCAACTATTGACCCAAGACATGATTCGGAGCCGATGCATATAATGCTATAAGTTCGGGGCGCCGCACTCATGAGAGTGTTCGGACTTCTCACACCATATTCTGGGGTACTTAAGCCCCTGATGTATTGTCCGTACCAAAGTGCATGGTTGCATAATGTCATAAATGAACATATTTACATAAAAAGTGAATGCAATAACAGACAAGAGCTATGTATTGTTTATTAAAAGGCTCCTGTGAGAGCAACACGATACAAATAGTGCGATAAGCAAGAGATGGGATTATTTGACATGTCCCCCTCCAGGGGCAAGTTGCGAGACTTTATGTAAGACAGGAATTTAGCTCGTTATAGAGACCACCTGGACATTCGACATAGCTTGTTGCTTCCCTGGCTGTTGTATCATGAGTTCGGTGATTGTACTACCGGACAGGCCTTCCGGATAGTGGAGTCCTGAAAGTAAAAAAAGAATGACAAAATCGGGAGCCCCTAGTGCAGTTGAGCCGCATTTTGGGCGTGCCGTGGTTGTGCCCCTCCCCTTATGCCCATGGTATTTCCAAAGCGTAATTATGTACGCGTAGTACTGGTTTCGCAATTTTGCGAGGGCTGGGGTTGGGGCCGCACTGCTACACTTGCTCGGAACGTGCCAGGCGGTCTTGCTGTAGGTTACTTCGGGCGCACTTGACGGTGTCCGGACGTTTAATAGCCGGACTGGAGAATTGCCTTGAGAGGCTACTTTGTACTTCCGCCGCGAGGGCCGCCGTATGCTCCTCCGTTCGGAGAGAGCGTTTGGTGTTTCCATTGACCATAATGACTCCTCGAGGGCCTGGCATCTTGAGCTTGAGGTATGCGTAGTGCGGCACCGCATTGAACTTTGCAAATGTGGTTCGTCCGAGCAGCGCGTGATAGCCGCTGCGGAACGGGACTATGTCGAAGATTTACTCCTCGCTTCGGAAATTATCCGGGGATCTGGAGACCACTTCGAGTGCAACTGAGCCTGTACAGTTGGCCTCTACACCTGGTATGATGCCTTTAAAGGTCGTCTTTGTGGGTTTAATCCTTAAGGGATCTATGCCCATTTTTCGCACTGTATCCTGATAAAGCAGGTTCAGGCTGCTGCCGCCATCCATAAGGACTCTAGTGAGGTGAAATCCGTCAATGATTGGGTCTAGAACCAACACGGCGAATCCTCCGTGGTGGATGCTAGTGGGGTGGTCCCTTCGATCAAAAGTGATCGGGCAGGAGGACCATAGGTTGAACTTTGGGGTGACTGGCTCCAACGCATATACGTCCCTGAGTGCATGCTTCCGTTCCCTTTTGGGGATGTGGGTTGCGTATATCATGTTCACCGTCCGCACTTGTGGGGGAAAGCCCTTCTGTCCCCTATTGTTCATCGGCCGGGGCTCCTCCTCGTCATCGCTATGCAGCCCCTTGTCTCTGTTTTTGGCGCTTAATTTGTCTGCCTGCTTGAACACCCAACAATCCCTGTTGGTGTGATTAGCTGGTTTTTCGGGGGTGTCGTGTATCTGGCACAAGCGATCGAGTATTCGGTCCAAATTGGATGGGCCCGGAGTACTTTTTTTGAATGGCTTTTTCCGCTGACCGGGTTTAGAGCCTCGGAATCCGGCATTAACTGACGTATCCTCCGCATTGTCGCCGTTAATGCGGCACTTGTGTTTGTTGTGACGCGACCTGCCATTGTTGTCCTTGGTATCCGAATTACCAGGGCTCTTGGTCATGTTATTACTATGAGCTAGCCATCTGTCTTCGCTCGTGCAAAAGCGGGTCATGAGTGTTGTGAGGGCTGCCATGGATTTCGGCTTTTCCTGTCCTAGGTGCCGGGCAAGCCATTCGTCACGGATGTTATGTTTGAAGGCTGCGAGGGCCTCTGCATGCGGACAGTCGACTATTTGATTTTTCTTGGTTAGGAACCGTGTCCAGAATTGTCTGGCCGATTCATCTGGCTGCTGAATGATGTGGCTTAGGTTATCAGCGTCTGGTGGTCGCACATAGATGCCCTGGAAATTGTCGAGGAATGCGGCTTCCAGGTCCTCCCAGCAACCAATTGACTCTGCTAGCAAGTTGTTTAGTCAATGCCGAGCTGGTCCTTTAAGTTTGAGTGGGAGGTATTTGATAGCGTGTAGATCATCATCGCGGGCCATGTGGATATGAAGGAGATAGTCCTCGATCCATACCGCAGGATCTGTTGTACCATCGTATGATTCGATGTTTACGGGTTTAAAACCCTCGGGGATTTAATGATCCATTACTTCATCTGTGAAGCATAGTGGGTGTGCGGCGCCTCTGTACTGGGCTATATCACGATGTAACTCAAATGAGCTTTGTCTGCTGTGTTCGGCCTGGCCGTATTTGCCATATCCGGCATGATGGTTATCATCACGTGTTGTGGGGCGCCCACGCAATCCGTAGATCGATCTTGTTTGCCTTTCCTTGTCCTCCAATATGTCTCGTAGGTCTGGCGCATTTCCCCGTGCCTTGATATTTTTTGAGCAACACCGGGGTGCGGTTTGAGTGGGTGGCCGAGAGGCCTCTCTATCGCGGCCACGAGGTGGCCGGTCGGCCGCATCGTGCGTTGGTGATGTAGGTTTAGGTGCTTCCTCCTCTAATCGGGGTAGCAGCCCGCGCTTTGGGTAGCTCCTGGAGGGGTGTTCGAGTTCGTACTCCTCGGCCACAAGGACTTCAGTCCATCTGTCAGCTAGCAAGTCTTGGTCAGCACTGAGCTGTTGCTGTTTTTTCTTGAGGCTAATCGCCGTGGCCATAAGCCTGTGTTTGAAACGCTCTTGTTCGATGGGAACCTCAGGCACGACAAATTCGTCGTCGTCGAGGCTTGCCTCGTCTTTGGAGGGAGGCATGTAGTTATCGTCCTCTACCTCTCTGTCTGCCACTCTCTCATGAGGGCTGGTTTCTCCATCCTCCTGTGCTGAATTCTACTGGATGGGGTTGTCTTCGGCATTGTCCGGGGTGTTATTATCTCCCATGCCGGAAACACCGTTTTTGCTCTGGCGGGATTTAGAGCAGCGCCGCTGACGCCGGCGCTTAGACTGTTTCTTGGAGGGGTCATCCTCCTTTGTTCCATCGCCATTCCCTTCTTTTGGGTTGTCCATCATGTATATGTCGTATGACGAGGTGGCCTTCCAGTGCCCTATAGGCGTTGGTTCTTGGTCGTCTCCTTCATCGGCGTCCATACTGTCGATGTCTTCGGAGTCAAAGTCGAGCATGTCGGTTAAATCATCGACAGTGGCTACGAAGTGGGTGGTAGGTGGGCTTTGAATTTCTTCGTCATCCGCATCCCAACCTTGCTGACCATAGTCTGGCCAGGGCTCTCCTGATAAAGAGAAAGACTTTAGTGAATTCAGAATGTCGCCGAAGGGCGAGTGCTGAAAGATGTCCGCGGCGGTGAACTCCATGATCGGCGCCCAATCGGGTTCGATCGGCAGGGGCGCAGGAGGTTCGGAGTCCGGATAGGAGTCCGGCACCTTGGAGTCGTGAGCTTCGCAAAGGACAAGGCTGGTGTTCGGCTCGATCGCCATAGAGATTGCGGCCCCGAGGAGGTGTCCAGCCACCCGTCCTCGATTGGCGCAGTCGTCTCTGAACTAAGGGTCAGAGTGGACACTGGGGCGGCCTCCCGGGCAATGTTCGGCGGCAGAGCTAGATCATGCCCATCATGACAGTGCGGCGTGCTCGGCTATGGCTCGAACCCGTCGAAGATCAAGTGTCCGCGGATGTCAGCCGTGTAGTTCAAACTTCCAAATCTGACCTGATGGCCAGGGGCGTAGCTTTCGATCTGCTCCAGATGGCCAAGCGAATTGGCCCGCAGTGCAAAGCCGCCGAATACGAAGATCTGTTTGGGGAGAAAAGTCTCACCCTAGACCATGTTGTTGTTGATGATCGGAGGAGCCATCGGGCCTAAAGATGACGACACAGAGGAACTCTCAATGAAAGCACCAATGTCGGTGTAAAAACCGGTGGATCTCAGGTAGGGGGTCCCGAACTGTGCGTCTAGGCGGATGGTAACAGGAGACAAGGGACACGATGTTTTTACCCAGGTTCGGGCCCTCTCGATGGAGGTAAAACCCTACTCCTGCTTGATTAATATTGATGATATGGGTAGTACAAGAGTAGATCTACCACGAGATCAGAGAGGCTAAACCCTAGAAGCTAGCCTATGGTATGATTGTTGTTCGTCCTACGGACTAAAACCCTCCGGTTTATATAGACACCGGAGAGGGCTAGGGTTACACAGAGTCGGTTACAATGGGAGGAGATCTACATATCCGTATCACCAAGCTTGCCTTCCACGCCAAGGAAAGTCCCATCCGGACACGGGGCAAAGTCTTCAATCTTGTATCTTCATAGTCCAGGAGTCCGGCCAAAGGTTATAGTCCGGTCATCCGGACACCCCCTAATCCGGGACTCCCTCAGCCGATGTGCAAAGGCGCATACCCGGAAGGCTTCCAGAAGGAGCGGTGGGATGAATGGCGGGGCCTATGGTGTTGGATTATGGAGAAGGAGCCACGGTATTTCTGTGAGGTCCGTCAGAGTCCGCCGATCCGCGGCGACGACTGGAGCGACTTCGATCGCCATGATGCGAACCTCACGGTTGCCACCACCAGGATCCTCGGCCTCGTCTCTGCCGGCCTCATGCTAGAGATGGTTGGGGCTGATTTCATCTGTCGCTGTATTGCTCCCCTGCACCAGAAGGAGAGGCCGGCCTGGGATTTTAGGAACGCGACGGACATGATGATGCTCCGCCATGGCTTGGAGCACAACTTCACGGTGATGCAGCATGCGTCCATCTGCTAGAGGCTTTTTCAACTCAAGATGGATGAGGGCGACAATGCTGAGTGGGTCAGCAAGGCCGCAAAGGCCGGCAAGACCGCCCACCCATTTAGTTTGCTGATAGGGGTGCATACAATGAGAAATAACTCTCACCAGACCGAGATTACTGCCACGATGCCTGCCTTTAATGCCCATGGCCTGGATCCAACCTGGGCCGAGCCAGAGGCAGCGTTGATGTAGCAGTTCTTTGACAACTTGTCGGAGGGCAGTGTCCGCGACGAGCCAGAGCTCATCCGGGCCACCACCGGTGAAGAGCTGACGTATATTGCCGCCAGGACGAAGGAGGCGAACCTTGCCATGGAGGGCGGCAGCTGTAGTGCCGTGGTGGACGAGGTCGAGGAGGCTGAAGAGGAGCAAAGGTTCCTGAAGTGGGTGGAGCCCGCCAGGGAGACCAGTGGCACTGGTGTCAGGGTTCCCTCTGCCGCGGAGGTGGCCGAGGAGCCGGCCGGGGCAGATGAGTCCTCGGCCCCGAAGAAGAGGCATGTCTTGCGACGGGCTGGCTCCAACAAGCCAGTCTGCCCCGGCAAGGCTACGCAGCGGCAACGGGCTCAGGCGGAGCCCATGCAGTAGGTGAGGAGCAGAGCCGCGGAGACGCTGGAGGCGGACGCAGCGGTGAAGAGGGCCGCAGCTGCTGCCTCCTCCTCGACCAGACATGGCGCCGCTTCTTCCTCCTCAAGCAGACGAGCTACTGCTTCCCCCGTGGCCGAGCGTGTAAGGACTCCGTCTCCTTCCCCAGCAGGCCCCGTCCCGGCGGCCAAATATGACCTTGGGTCGTTCAGCCCAAGGAAGAAGAGGAGGGCAGAAGAGGAGGAGGATGAGTATGCACTCTGTTTCCCCCATCTATCTCTGACTCCTTACTTGAATTACTTTATCTTGATCTGGCTTCATTGTTGTAGTGACTCAGAGATGCTTGCCCAGAGGGTAAAAAGGGCCAAGGCCTCGACGAGTGATGAGCCCCCGGCAAGCACTCCTCGTGCGTTGGAGACGACCTTCACCAGCCCGGAGTCCAGCCCCCGGCGCAACCCCCATTCCAGCCCCCAGCGTAAGTTTTCCACTTATTTCTTGTCGGCGGGCGTTGGAGCGCTTCTTCTTACTGGTGGCCTTGTCGGGACCGCAGGAAGGGATCAGTAGCAGGAGGAGCCCCAAAGGACCACCCCCGACACGTCGTCCCCATGAACTACGCCGACCAGAGGGGCGTCCCCGGCAAGGGCACCTACTACCGAGCCCATGCGCTCGGAGGAGGAGGAGGCGGGCATAGGCATTGGTGACTCTATCCCGACGACAGATGCTGCCGGAGAGGGGGACGCATCCTCCCCACCTGCCGTGGGTAAGTATACACCTTCTGCTTTCTGCCATTAATGCTTTTGATTTCTTTCCTTCCTTCTACCTTGGGTTGCCCTGATTTTGGCTTTATCTTTCTCACTTCTTTGGTTTCAGATCCCCCCTCGGCAAATCAGGCGGACATCGACACTGTGATCATGGAGATCGCCAAGGACGCCGAGGCCGAGGCCACCAATATTGCCGCCGAGGAGGCTGCCAAGGGGCTTGCCGAGGAGGCCGGCAAGGATCCTGCCGGGGAGAAGGTGGCTAAAGAGCCTATTGGAGAGGCCGGCAAGGCTGCCACCAAGGAGGCCGCTGCAGGGCCCACTGGGGAGCCCGACGAGGCCACCACTAGAGAGGCCGCCAAGGATCCTGCCGGGGAGGAGGTGGTTGGTGACCAACCTTCCTCCTCCTCAACCCCTGACCCGAGCAGGTACTTGAAGGTTGGCGATGACCTCTTCGTCAGCATTGCAGCAGGCACCAGAACACCAATCGAGGGGGAGGTATTCAATGAGAAGATCCTCACCGCTGCTGGGCTCGAGGTTGTTGACGAACCGAGCATCAACAGCGGTGTCTCCAAGGAGGACCAACTCCTTCAGGCTATAGGCGCTAACTTCCACAAGCTTCAGGCTCTCCACCGGGCTCGCAAGGAGAAGGTGGACTCCAAAATGGCAGCCGCAGACAAGGCCGAGGCGGACTTCCAGGAGCGCGTCGCCCAGAGGAAAACCTGGTTTGACGAAGCTTGGGAGGATCTGAGGGCCTCCCAAATTCAGCTGGGCGAGCGTCATCGGGACCTCCTCTTGAAGCAAGCTGATTTTGACAAGGCGCAGGAGGTGGCCAAGGCCAAGGCCGCCAAGGACGAGTCCGACCAGATGCAGCACCGCATCTCACTCGATGTCCAGGAGGAGAACTTAGTCACTCGCGAAGCGGCGCTTGCCGCTACATTCCGCGCCAAGGACAAGGAGATCGAGCGGCTCGTCGTGCAGCGGACCCAAGACCTGACATAGAAGCACCAGGAGGCGCTCGATGCTCTGGCCCTCAACCTCACCGACAAGCTGAAAGAGGCCATTGACTGTGCTGAAGCGGTAGAGGCCACCAAGATTGAGCTGGCCGGCAAGGTGGAAAAGCTGGAGGCGAGCCTGGCTGAGCTCACCAAGGAGATCTCCACGCTCAAGGATGACAGAGAGAAAGCTCTCTACGACCTGGCAGAAATGCAGACGACCATATCTGACAAAACCAAGCTGCTCTCCACGGCCAATGAGTCCATTGATGATCTGAAGCTGAAGCTGGACAGCCAGGAGAAGATGCTCTCAGAATCCCAGGCTCGTGAGCAGACCCTGGCCAAGGACCTCGCGGGCAAGCAGCTGCTCTTGCGGACTGCCGCCACTTCCCACAACAAACTAATGGAGAGCACAAAGCTTTGGACCAGCCACCTAATGGACGTTGCGGAGAAGATCACCACACAACTGATTGCCATGGGCATGCCAAACTTCTGGTTCTCCCACAAAACGAGAGTGGCAAAGAGCACCAGGCTGTACGAGTTCTTCGAGCGTGTTCTCGACGCCCTGAAGTTGCTTCAGTCCACCAAGGCGGCCTACCTGGTCGAGGATTCCCGGCAACTCTGCCGAGACGCCTTGATCAAGGTGCCCACCAAGGCGCACTGGAACCCCAGTGTCGACTTTTCTCAGGCGCTCGACAGCTTGCTAGAGGACATCGACCATCAGGCACTCGAGGAGCGCATCGAGCCCATCGTTAGCTGTGTCAGCGAAGTCGCGAGGCTGGAAGGCCAGCGCCGGGATTAACTGCCTTGTCCCTTGTAGTTTATGCGAGTACGTACCAAAGACAGATTATCTTAAGTTAGAATCGCAGCAACTTTTGATGTAATATGATTTTTGATGTACTTTGAACTGGGTGCATGTTATCTTCCCGTTCTAGTCCATCCTTATATTTTTGGCACCCTATGCTTAGTTGGATAGGCCTGCCGACACGTGCACCCCTGGCATTAGGCGCTAGAAGGACGGATCCTTAGCAGCCTGTGGAGGGCGTCGACGCCAGTGGGCTACCCTGCCGCTCTTGGCACAATCACCTGGACTGTCGAGCGGACTCGAGGCAGAACAGGGGCGCTGTTGATTACGGCAAGGCACCCCACCATTCTTAGTAGAGCGCAGCACCCGAACTGTTGAGCAGACTCGAAACATAATAGGGGCATTGCCAATCGCGGTAGGGTTCGTTTTGCGTGCAGGTTCTCCATACAAGGACCGAAACCATCGAGGGGGATAACCTCATAAAAAGGAATAATTACTAAAAGTTAAGATAGCTTAGCTCTTTGTTGCTATGCGGATCATCGTTGCAGCCATAGGCGCTGCTGCTCGCCTGGCCCTTCGCACCAGGATGGCATGGACGACCTCGATCGAGTTGGCCGCTATGGTCTTCTTCTTCTTCAGAGCCATGCGACGAAGAAACTACTGCCCTAACCAACGGACCATATTCGCACAACTAACCTGCCCCTACCTGGCGTGCCAAACATGTCGGGGAAACCGATCACCTATGGGGTCACTAGGATCCCTTCTACGTCCGACGGGGATTAGTTGCACAAAGATCAGGTCGAGTCGTTAGCACACAGAGGATTTTTATCCAGGTTCAGGCCGCAAGGATGCGTAATACCCTAGTCCTGCTTTATCTGGTTATATGTGTGTTCTTGAGCTTTTGAACTAACTATGATGTGTGCTTTGTCCAAAAGTCTGAATCCTCTCTATGTGCGCCTTGGGCCTCCTTTTATAGACGAAAGGGGTTTCCACAATGGCACACAAGAGGTGGCAAGCTACAATGGTACGAGCTTATCGCTCCACCAACATAGGACAAGCGCATTTAATGCGCTACCTACGTGTCTTCTCGCTTTATTGGGGATGGCAACATGGGCCATATCATCCTTCACTGCTCCTCCTCGCCTCGCCACGCGTCTGGGCCGATGAGGCATGCAGCGCCATGCTAGCCAACAAGATGATGTGTTGGCGAAGTAGTAGGCTTCCACGAAGATCTGCATGCTGCCACGCAGGCGCCTGCTTAGCTGGCATGACTATCGTCGCGCTGGAGTGATGGTGAAGTGGCGAAACCTTGCCAAGCGTGGGCCTGGCCGTGCCCCTGCAATTGTCCCCGGCAAGGGTCTTGCTAGGGGTCTTCATCTTCCGATCCCACATGGACTCGCGGGTTGCCAATCTTTGTGAGGGGTCACATGTTACCAGGCACGTGCTCTACAAATCTTGGTCTTAACGTTGTCGATGTTGTCAGGGCTCTCAACCCCAAGGGTGGTGGCCATGTTGGTCTCTTCACAAGCTGCCCTCGCAAGGAGCTTGCCGGGGGCCTCGCAGATAGCCTCGGCAAGGCTTGTTGCCGGGCGTGGCCCTGCTCGCCTCTTGCTGCTTGTTGCTTTAAGTGTCTGTTTTGACATTCTTTGTTCCTGCCGTGCCTCCTGCCGTCCTCCTCTGCTTTGCCAAGCCCTACTGTAGGTGTGGCTGCGACCGTCCATGTACAAGTAAGGGGTACAGAAGTACCCACACTTTTGTACACCAACACATTATAAGATCATCCCATACAAAATTTCAAGGTATAAGTGTTCTCCCGAGTATGCACCATTATGAAAGTTCTTCATGTTGAGACACCACGTGATGATCGGGTGTGATAAGCTCTACGTTCAAAGACAACGGGTGCAATTTTGCACATGCGAAATACTCGGGTTAAACTTGACGAGCCTAGCATATATAGATATGGCCTCAGAACACTGGAGACCGAAAGGTCGAATGTGAATCATATAGTGGATATGATCAACATAGAGATGTTCACCATTGATGAGTACTCCATCTCACATGATGATCGGACATGGTTTAGTTGATTTGGATCATGTATCATTTAGATGACTTGAGGGATGTCTATCTAAGTGGGATTTCTTAAGTAATAAGATTAATTGAACTTTAATTTATCATGAACTTAGTCCTGATAGTATTTCATAAATTATGTTGTATATCAATAGCTCGCATTGTAGCTTCCCTATGTTTTTTATATGTTCCTAGAGAAAACTAAGTTGAAAGATGATAGTAGCAATGATGCAGACTGGGTCCGTGATCTGAGAATTATCCTCATTGTTGCACAGAAGAATCATGTCCTTGATGCACCGCTAGGTGACAGACCTATTGCATGAGCAGATTCACATGTTATGAATGTTTGGCAGGCTCGATATGATGACTACTTGATAGTTTAGTGCGCCATGCTTTAAGGCTTAAAATCGGGGCTTCAAAGAACTTTTGTTTCAAAGACGTTTTGAACGCCACAGAGCATATGAGATGTTCCAAGAGCTGAAATTGGTATTTCAGACTCATGCCCATGTGGAGAGGTATGAGACCTCTGACAAGTACTTCGCCTAAAAGATGGAGGATAATAGCTCGGCTAATGAGCATGTGCTCAGAATGTCTGGGTACTACAATCGCTTGAATCAAGTGGCAGTTAATCTTCCAGATAAGATAGTGATTGACAGAGTTCTCTAGTCACCATCACCAAGTTACTGGAACTTCGTGATGAACTATAATATGCAAGGGATGGTGAAAGTGATTCCCGAGCTCTTCGTGATGCTGAAATTGACGAAGGTGTAAATCAAGAAAAAGCATCAAGTGTTGATGATTAAAACAAGACCACTAGTTTCAAGAAAAGGCCAGAGGGAAAGAAAGGGAACTTCAAGAAGAATGGCAAGCAAGTTATCACTCCCGTGAAGAAGCCCAAATTTAGAACTAAGCCTGAAACTAAGTGCTTCTACTGCAAAGGAGATGGTCACTGGAAGCGGAAGTACCCCAAATATTTGGTGGATAAGAGGGATGGCAAAGTGAACAAAGGTATATTTGATATACATGTTATTGATGTGTACCTTACTAGTGATCATAGTAGCCCCTGGGTATTTGATACCTGTTCGGTTGCTAAGATTAGTAACTCGAAACAGGAGTTGCAGAATAAATAGAGACTCACTACTAGGAAAAGGGCTATACATGATATGGCCACTAATGGCGCACCAGACATGTGGTGCGCCATTACTATATACTAATGGCGCACCATGTGTCGGTGCGCCATTAGTAATATATTACTAAGGGCACACCTGGTGCGTGGTGCACCATTAGTAGTTTTGAAAAAAAAATTGTTACTAATGGCGCACCATGGTATAGTGCGCCATTACTAGTTGACATAGTAGTTTTGAAAAAAAAAATTGTTAGTAATGCTGAGGCCCACCTCCCCTCGCCCCGTCGCCCCCCTCCCCTCGCCGCCCCCTTGCCCCACCTCCCCTTGCCCCATCGCCCCATCGTACCAACCACCCGCCGCCGCTGCCGCCACCCGCC
>NC_041389.1:672704623-672711185 GCF_002162155.2 Triticum dicoccoides | reverse complement strand
GCTGCGCCCCCCCTGCGTCCGGCTCGCGCCCCCCGGAGCCAGGCCCGCCGCGACTGCCCTAACCGCGGCCGTCCACCACCACCCCCTGCCCCCGGAGCCAAGGTGAGCATTTTGTTGTTTTTTCTACTGTTTTTTTGCTGTTTAGGCTTAATTAGGTTATTGATAGGTATAGGTTAGTGGTTGGTTTAGGTTAGTGCTAGATTTATGTTTAGATAATTAGAAAAAGAAGAAAGTTGAAAAAAAGAAGAAGTAGAAGAAGAGGAAAAAGGAAAAAAGGAAGAAGAATAAGAAGAAAGTTGAAAAACAGAACAAGAAAGGAAGAAGGAGAAGAGGAGGAGGAGGAAGGAGAAGAAAGAAAAAGGAGAACAAGAAAATAAGAGAGGTGGAGAAGAAGAAGATGGAAAGGAAAAGGAAGAATGCATCATTGTTTAATCGTAGAGGCTGATGATCGAAAAGTTGACCTTTCGTAGGAGTAGCATCTTCAAATAAGTAACCCTTCATGTCTTCAAAGAAAATAACAGAACAACATAACTCAAAATGGTAATATAACCAAGAAATCATACAAAACATTAAAACAGTGGAAACTACGGCAAGGTTTTGACATCATCAAACCCACCCACATGATTGAAATAAAAAAACATAACTCTGCATATGCAAAGACAAAAGGCATAATAGAGAAAAAATCATTATAAAGAAACTAGTTGCTGACATTAAGCTTGCACATTCAATAGGTCACACCTTTACTGCTTAGCCGGATATAGTGTTGGAACTCTGTTTTGGGGTCACTGCCATACTCCATGACATCATTAGGCTGATGGTTCTGAACCTGTAGAAAGCAATATAATTCATACAGACATAAAAAAAGGCTCAAGCAGCACTCCAGAATTAATTGAACATGGGGAGGAAATTGTCAGGGCCAACCTTGGGTAAATCAGATATTGCATCTTCGAGGACGAGAGTTTTTTTGAAGTGTTTATTTGCTGCTTCCTCATAAGCAAAGAGACATCTCTGAGGACAGAACATCATTTTAGTAGGATGTAACAATCATTAGTCTTCGAGAAGAATGATATTAAATAACATAGTGGCCTGTGATGTATTTTCGTACCGAAAATGCATTTGGCACTAGTCCTCGCTTAACAACATCATGGGTGGGAAGCGGGAACTTCGGAAGTGCATTGGTGTAGTTGATTATCTTCTGCTCAAAATTTATGCTGCTATAATTTTGTATGATAATGTTGTAAGGGTACTAATTGGTCTCTTCTGCTGCTTATCAGAGATGGGGGGAAGCAGCCACCGCCGCTCTCCCTCACCGGAGTACGAGTTGGATGCTTTCGAGTTCTTCAGTATCATACTTGGGACTTCAGTATCAGCCACGAGGCAGGTATATAAAATGAGAGATCTCCCCTTCACCCATCTCATTATGATAACTCTGTTGTTTGCTACATCACTCCTTGTGCCAAATTGCAGAGGTTGCCTGACACTTTTATGAACATGCTGGGTGAAGATCCACCAGATAATGTGAAGCTCCGACAGGCCGGCAGCGGGGTTCGCAGGCTGTGGGACGTGGAATTGGTGATCGAGGAGGGCCACATGTACCTGTGTCGTGGCTGGGAGAAGTTCTACAGTGCCTATGACTTGCAGACTGGGTACTTTCTTCTCTTCAGGTACGACGATGATGCCACAATGCTCATCGTGAAGGTTTTCAACACGACTATGTGTCGCATGCGCTACGCTGACGACGAAGATGCCAGTGCGTTCTGCCTCTTCTTATTCCTCTACATTTGGCTTTGTCTCACATCGATTGTTAACGGTCATTATTGCATTTGGACAGGCAATGGGAGCAGCAACATCGACACTGGCTACAGCCAAAGTAGCAGCGCTTATGGTTGTAGCAAAAGCAATAGCGATTCTGGCTTTGGCGAAAGCAGCAGCGATTCTGGCAGCAGCAAAGACAACAAGAAGGATGATCCAGACTGGAGTGGGGGAGAAGAGGAGCAGAGTGGGGATGAGGAGCTGCAGGATGACGATGGGCATCAGGCTGAGGAAGACCTAGCGCTGGTGGTTGCTGACCAAGGGCAAGAGATGGTGGTGGCTGACCATGGGCAAGAGATGGTGGTGGCTGAGTATGACCTAGCGATGGTCGTGCCCGTCCTGCCTGAAGGTGGCCTCGCAATGGTGGTGGTGCCTGACAATGACCACACACCGGTGGAGGCGCCGGCGATCCCACAGCTGGGCGACATGACCACACCAATTGTGGTAGAAGACTACATCCCACAGCTGC
Organism: Triticum dicoccoides; assembly: GCF_002162155.2. Taxonomy (NCBI): domain Eukaryota; kingdom Viridiplantae; phylum Streptophyta; class Magnoliopsida; order Poales; family Poaceae; genus Triticum; species Triticum dicoccoides. Next base: position 672,708,904 of record NC_041389.1, on the reverse strand, counting down.
CTCCACCGCCTCGACGCTCTTGGCGCATCAGGCCGAGGAAGGAGAAGGAGAAGAACAATGAGAACTGAACTATGTCAGGTATGTCAGATCTCCAAAATGATATATATATATATATATATACTTAGTTACCTATGTTATCTCTAATATGCTTAGTTTCCTATAGGTTAGCTCCAAAATTACTTATGTTAGCACAAAATGATCAAGTTTACATAATAAGCTTATAGTCTTCTTCTTATTCTTCTTATTCTCTTCTTTTCCAAAATGACATAGGTTAGCTTCATTTTACCTAAGTTGGCTCTAATGCTAACTTAGAGAGCTTATATGCTTAGTTTCCTATAGGTTAGCTCCAAAATAACTTATGTTAGCACAAAATGATCAAGTTTACATAATAAGCTTATAGTCTTCTTCTTATTCTTCTTATTCTTCTTCTTCTTCTTCTTCTAGTGTTCTTCTTCTTCTAGTATTCTTCTAGTCTTCTTCTTCTTCTTCTTCTTCTTCTCTTCTTCTTCTTCTTATTCTAACTTCTTGTTTATCATTTTGCATATTTGATTTAATTCATGGAAGCTTGCATGGATGGAGTGCTTCTTTTCCATTTGTGTTTTTATTTTGTATCAATGTGAAACTTTTGTGAATTGATGGATAACGGTGTTGGATGAACAATGTGAAACTTTTGTAATATGTAACAATGGAACTATGTGTTGGCTATGTATGTATACATGATGAAACTTATGTGTTGGATATGATTGTTATATGGATGCTTTTTGTATCTATATGTGTTGGATATCTCATATGTGAAATAGTGACCTGAGATTAAGAAAAAATGAAAAAAATAAAAAAAGTGTTACTAATGGCGCACTTCCATGTGGTGCGCCATTAGTATGGTATACTAATGGCGCACCTGTGGGATACTAATGGCGCACCTGTGGTGCGCCATTAGTATACCAGATACTAATGGCGCACCTGTTCGCCATTACTAAAATATACTAGTGGCGTGGTACTAATGGCGCACCTGTAGTGCGCCATTAGTAGCCAAAACAGGTGCGCCATTAATAGGCCTTTTCCTAGTAGTGACTAGTTGAGCATGAAGTGACGATGTGTGCTAGAAATGGTTCCAAGATTGATATGATCATCATCGCACACTCCCTATACTTTCGGGATTAGTGTTGAACCTAAATAAATGTTATTTAGTGTTTGCGTTGAGCATGAATATGATTAGATCATGTTTATTGCAATACGGTTATTCATTTAAGACAGAGAATAATTATTATTCTGTTTACATGAATAAAACCTTCTATGGTCGTGCACCCAATGTTAATGGTTTATTGAATCTCGATCATAGTAATACACATATTGATGCCAAAAGATGTAAAGTTGATAATGATAGTGCAACTTATTTGTGGCCCTGCCGTTTGGGTCATATCGGTGTAAAACACATGAAGAAACTCCATAAAGATGGACTTTTGGAATCACTTGATTATAAACCATTTGATACTTGCGAACCGTGTCTTATGGGCAAGATGACTAAAACTCCGTTCTCCGGAACAATGGAACGAGCTAGTGACTTATTGGAAATAATACATACCAATGTATGCCGTCCGATGAGTATTGATGATCATGGCGTGTATCATTATTTTTTGACCTTCACATAGAATTTGAGCAGATATGGGTATATCTACTTAATCAAACACAAGTTTGAAATATTTGAAAAGTTCAAAGAATTTCAGAGTGAAGTGGAGAATCATCGTAACAAGAAAATAAAGTTTCTATGATCTGATCATGGAGGAGAATATTTGAGTTACGAGTTTGGCCTTCATTTAGAACAATATGGAATAGTTTTGCAACTCACGCCACCTAGAACACCACAACGTAATGGTGTGTCCAAACGTCGTAACTGCACTTTATTGGATATGGTGCGATCTATGATGTCTCTTACCAATTTACCACTATTGTTTTGTGGTTATGCATTAGAGACAGCTGCATTACTTTAAACAGGGCACCATCAAAGTCCATTGAGACGACTCTGTATGAACTGTGGTTTGGCAACAAACCTAAGCTGTCGTTTCTTAAAGTTTGGGAATGTGATTCTTATGTCAAAAGGCTTCATCCCGATAAGCTCGAACCCAAATCGGAGAAATGCGTCTTCATAGGATACCCTAAGGAAACAATTGGGTACACCTTCTACCACAAGTCCGAAGGCAAGATTTTTGTTGCTAAGAACGGAACCTTTCTAGAGAAGGAGTTTCTCTCGAAAGAAGTGAGTTGGAGGAACGTAGAACTTGATGAGGTAATTGTACCTGCTCTCAATTTGGAAAGTAGCTCATCCGAGAAATTTGTTCCCGTGATGCCTACACCAACTAGAGAAGAAGATAATGATAAAGATCATGAAACTATAGATCAAGTTGCTACAGAACCTCGTAGGTCTGGCAGAGCATGATCCGCACCAGAGTGGTACGGTAATCATGTTCTGGAGGTCATGTTACTTGACCATGACGAACCTACGAACTATGAAGAAGCTATGATGAGCCCAGATTCCGATAAATGGCTTGAGGCCATGAAATCTAAGATAGGATCCATGCATCAGAACAAAGTGTGGACTTTGGTGGATCTGCCCGATGATCGACAACCCATGGAGAATAAATGGATCTTCAAGAAGAAGACTGACGCTGATGGTAATGTTACTATCTATAAAGCTCAACTTGTTGCAAAAGGTTTTTGACAAGTTCAAGGAGTTGACTACGATGAGACTTTCTCACCTGTAGAGATGCTTAAGGCTGTCTGAATCATGTTAGCAATTGTCGCATTTTTATGAAATCTGGCAAATGGATGTCAAAACTTCATTCCTTAATGGATTTCTTCAAGAAAAGTTGTATATGATGCAACCAGAAGATTTTGTCAATCCTAAAGGTGCTAACAAAGTGTGCGGGCTCCAGCGATCCATTTGTGGACTGGTGCAAGCATCTCGGAGTTGGAATATACGCTTTGATCAAAGCATATTGTTTTATACAGACTTGCGGTGAAGCCTGTATTTACAAGAAAGTGAGTGGGAGCACTACAACCTTTCTGATAAGTATATGTGAATGACATATTGTTGCAGAAATGATGTAGAATTTTCTAGAAGGCATAAAGGAAAGTTTGAAAGGAGTTTTTCAAAGAAAGACCTCGGTAAAGTTAATTACATATTGTGCATCAAGATCTATAGAGATAGATCAAGATGCTTGATAAGATTTTTCAATGAGTACATACATTGACAAGATTTTGAAGTAGTTCAAAATGGAACAGTCAAAGAAGGAGTTCTTGCCTGTGTTGCAAGGTGTAAAGTTGAGTAAGACTCAAAACCTGACCACAGTAGAAAATAGAAAGAGAATGAAAGTCATTCCCTATGCCTCAACCATAGGTTCTATAAAGTATGCTATGATGTGTACCAGACCTGTTGTGTAACTTATCATGAGTTTGGCAAGGGGGTATGATAGTGATCTAGGAGTGGATCACTGGACAATGGCCAAAGTTATCCTTAGTTTCCTAAGAGTACTAAGAAAATATTTCTCGGTTATGGAGGTGATAAAGAGTTCGTCGTAAAGAGTTAGGTCGACGCAAGCTTTTACACCAATACAGATGACTCTAAGTCTCAATCTGGATACATACTGAAAGTGGGAGCGATTAGCTAGAGTAGCTCCATGCAGAGCATTGTAGACATAGAAAATTTGAAAAATACATACGGCTCTGAATATGGCACACCCGTTGACTAAACTTCTCTCACAAGCAAAACATGATCACACCTTAGTACTCTTTGGGTGTTAATCACATAGTGATGTGAACTAGATTATAGACTTTAGTAAATCCTTTGGTTGTTGATAACATGGCGATGTGAACTATGGGTGTTAATCACATACAGATGTGAGCTATTTGTGTTAAATTACATGGTGGTGTGAACTAGATTATTGCCTCTAGTACAAAAGTGGGAGACTGAAGGAAATATGCCCTAAAGGCAATAATAAAGTTGTTACATTATATTTCCTTATATCATGATAAATTTTTATTATTCATGCTAGAATTATATTAACCGGAAACTTGATATATGTCTGAATACATAGACAAAACATCATGTCCCTAGTATGCCTCTACTAGACTAGTTCATTGATCAAAGATAGTTAAGTTTCCTAGCCATGGGCATGAGTTGTCATTTGATAAAAGGATCACATCATTAGTGGAATTATGTGATGGACAAGACCCATCCGTTAGCTTAGCATAATGATCCTCCAGTTTTATTGCTACTGCTTTCTT
>NC_041389.1:672569054-672704094 GCF_002162155.2 Triticum dicoccoides | reverse complement strand
ATATATATATATATATATATATATATATATATATATATATATATATATATATATATATATATATATATATATATATATATATATATATATATATATATATTCCTCTGACTATGAGATTATGCAACTCCCAAACACTGGAGGAATGCCTTATGTGCTATCAAACGTCACAACGTAACTGGGTGATTATAAATATGCTCTACAGGTATCTCTGAAGGTGTTTGTTGGGTTGGCATAGATCAAGATTAGGATTTCTCACTCCGAGCATCGGAGAGGTATCTCTGGGCCCTCTCGGTAATGCACATCATATGAAGCCTTGCAAGCAATGTGACTAATGAGTTAGTTATGGGATGATGCACTACGGAACGAGTAAAGAGACTTGGCAGTAACGAGATTGAACTGGGTATGAGGATACCGACGATCGAATCTTGGGCAAGTATCATACCGATGACAAAGGGAATAACGTATGTTGACATTGCGGTTCGACCGGTAAAGATCTTCGTAGAATATATGGGAACCAATATGAGCGTCTAGTTTCCGCTATTGGTTATTGACCGGAGAAGTGTCTCAGTCATGTCTACATAGTTCTCGAGCCCGTAGGGTCCGCACTCTTAACGTTCGATGAAGATATGTATTATATGAGTTATGTGTTTTGGTGACTGAAGGTTGTTCGGAGTCTTGGATAAGATCACAGACATGACGAGGAGTCTCGAAATGGTCGATAGGTAAAGATTTATATATTGGAAAGGAAGGGGGGCCGACTAGGACTCGGGGTCCTAGTTGGACTCCCCCCACTTGGGCGCACCCTGGGCCGGCCCTCTCCCCTCTCCCTCCTTTATATACGGGGGCAGGGGGCACCCCAAAGTACAACATTTATTTCTTAGCCATGTGCGGTGCCCCCTCCATCGTTTACTCCTCCGGTCATATTGTCGTAGTGCTTAGGCAAAGCCCTTCGCGGAACACATCACCAACACCGTCACCATGCTGTCGTGCTGACGAAACTCATCGACTCCTTCGTGCCTCTACTGGATCAAGAGTTCGTGGGACGTCATTGAGCTGAACATGTGCAGAACACAGAGGTGTCATACGTTCAGTACTTGATCGATTGATTCGAGAAGACGTTCGAGTACATCAACCGCATTAAGGTAACGCTTCCGCTCTTGATCTACGAGGGTACGTGGACACACTCTCCCCCTCTCGTTGCTATGCATCTCTTAGATAGATCTTGCGTGAGCATAGGATTTTTTTTTTGAAATTAGATGGTATGTTTCCCAACAACTCTTTGGAGGCACCAGCGAGAGGCATGACAATAGACCCAGTTAGCCCCCCCCCCCATAAGGCAAGTGTGGCTGCATTGGTGAGCTCGATTTGGTGGGACCATGACTCAGCCAACAGTTGTTCAAGTTCATTTAAGTCGGTTAAACTTGAATGCAATAAGTTGGGCCAAATTAAAATAAAATGATGCAACTATGATGCATGATACCAATATGAGCATCACTACAAAAAATAAACTTATGTGATGATACGTGTTTGTCACAGTAGGTCACGTTTTTTGTCATGCATGTACATCCATGACGATTTTATGACAGAATCAAGATAGTCATACCTGTGCTGTCGTAGAAGTGTTCCATGACATTACCAAAATTATCGTCATGGAAGTGTCCACTTCCATGACGATAAATCGTGCGCCACAGAAGTGCTTTCGTCAAGGGTGACCGACACATGGCATCCATCGTAACGGAATGCCGTTATGCTATCGGGTCCGGTTTTGGATACGATAACCCGTTAACAGCCCTGACCAAAGGGGTTTTTCCACGTGTAAAATCAACATTGGCTAGAGGAAACACGTGTCGGCTCACCATCGGGACAGATGTCATCCACTCATTGGACATAAGGCGCCTATGATACATAGACACGTGGCACGGCCCAACAGATGCCCATTCCTATGAAAAGGCCGGCCCGTTTGACTTGGTCAAAAGGTGGCGGGCCGGCCCATGGAAAGCCTGCTAACGGCATGTTCGCATATAGCCCATTTACAGCCCGCTAACCCAGGGCCCGTTATGACCTATCCAAATTAGGCCCAGTAGCGTCATCTGGGCCGTCCAATATGATTCCAGCCCGTTTTAACTTCTGGCCCATGTATGGCCCATGACGTCTTTCGGCCCATATGATGCCCTTTATAACTCTTGGCCCATTAATGTCCCGTGGTGAAACTGGCCTGTAATGAACAGTGTATCACTTTATACCCATTAACGGCCCATGGTGAAACTGGCCCATAATGAACAGTGTATCACTTTATACCAATTAACGACCCGTTATACCGTTGGGCCATTTCCAGCCCATGTTATCTTTCGGCCTTCTCAAGGCCCATTTATTCTTGGGCTCATTTCCAGCCCATGTTATCTTTCGGCCTTCTCAAGGCCCATTTATTCTTGGGCTCATTTCCAGCCCATGTTATCTTTCGGCCTTCTCAAGGCCCATTTATTCTTGGGCTCATTTCCAGCATTCGTTTACTTACGGCCCGTTACTGTCATTTTCTGCTTGTGGGCCAAATTCAGCCCGTGGTTACACTCGTCCCGTTTGTGGCCCGTTAATACATTGGGCCATTCATAGCGTCATCAAATACGGCCTATTAACAACAGCCTGTTATGGTCGGCCCATGAACGGACGATTCCAACTCTAGCCCATTTACGGCCATAATGCGGTCTGTTATTGGCCCATGTTCGACTGATCGATCATCGGCCCATATAAGGCCCATTGATGATACAGCCTGTAGAAGGCCCAACGTGTCTACGGCCCGTGAAAGGGCCATTGTCTCTACGGCCCGTAGAAGGCCCATTGTTTCTACGGCGGGTAGGAGGTCCAGTGTCACTACAGTAAATATGTAGCCCATGGTTATTGTGGCCTAGTTTTAAAAAATAGGTTATTGCAGCCACTAGCAAATCGCGGAAAAAGAGCTGCACTGACTACAAGCAAACAAATAAACAAGACAACAAGGAAATAAATAAGCAAGCAACTTACGCTAGGCTATCAGGGCTATTACACATATTACATCCACTGGGCATCAAAGTTCGCCACCAGTGCAAATATAGGGAACAAAGCAGCATATAAACGCCGCAGCAAAACAAGTCCAGAACTGAAACCACTTCAGAAGAGCTCAAGAAAGAACATCCTGGGTACCCATAATGCTGGAAAGATGCTTAGCAAGCTTATTAATTTTCTCTTGTTTGGCGCTTAAATCCTCCAGCGCTTGCTGTTGCACAAGAAAGTACGCATCTGATTTCTGCAGGGACTTCCTCAGTTCTTCGGCTTCTTGCCGCTGCACAGCTGACTGATGCCTTTCAACTTGTAGCTGAGACTGAAGAAGCTGAAGTGATTCAGGCAGCAAGTTCGAAGAGCTAGTGCCAGCGGTACTGGCCAGTAACTCGAACACTACATCAACGCAGGACTGTGAGGTTTTCTCACTGTCTACAAGATCGTTTTTATCACCTTTCTTGGAGACCAACAGGGTTGTCTCACTATCTTGAACCTTATCTGCATTACTTTCTCTACCATTGCATAGTGGGGTGCTCTTCTCCAATATTCTGTTTGCATACTTCAAGAGAAACAAGCAGACACATCACATGTTTAGCTTGTAGTATATGAAACTCATTTTGGTAAACCGGTTCAGTAGTAAGGTGGACAGGATAACAACATGAAACAAACATATATCTATGTACTATGGTCGCTGTATTGTCCATATCATTCTAGTTTATGTTGCCTAATCAAGATAGAGACACAGTTCAACTCATATATTTTTAAGACACAACAGCATAGACAGAATATAAGTGTGAGAAACTACACAGCATTGGCAACACTTGTAATGTGAATCACATCAGAACATAACTGTTTATACAACCTAAACTGAAATCAACATTGCGCAAGAAGTTGGAACAGCAATCCAGTTAATGAAATAGGTTTAAAACATACCTTGTGCCATTCGGAAGTAGTTGGTATGAGTAAATACAGTGATGCAACAGCAAAGGAGTATGGACCATAGCTACGGAATCTGACCTGAGAACAGTTGCTCTTCTGCTTTAAACATGGAGTTTCGGTTTGCTGTTGTGGTCTTCGTGCTTTGGGCACTGCAGTAGCTTTACAAACTGCTCATGTGGGGGTACTCTATGGTGGACATGGTGCTTTGTCAACTAGAAGTGGTTACTATCCGCTGGGGTTGTGGTTAGATGGGTTGTAGCTGGTTCTTTGCCCAAAGGTGTAAGTATGCAATCTGGAAGAGTCTCGATTATGTGTGGTGGGGCTAGTTTGTGGGCCAGTACAACCATGGTTCTATCTGCATCGACGGGTAGCACTGTCTTTTGTGAAGAACGGGTTTTTGCTCCCTCAAATACTGCCATCACCCCCTCTAATTCAAATGGCTGATAAACAAGAAAAGAAATTGAACATACAGATATTGTATGATAGACATATGTGGTAATTCACATATATGTTGTCTAACCAAACAGAACATCATGACACAATTTCACATATATGATGCCTAACTAAACAGGATAGCATGACACAGTTTCAGATATATGATGGATAACTTAATAGGATATAATGGCATAATTTAACATATGATGAGTATCTAAACAGGATGACATGACAAAACTATATGATGTCTTTCTAAAATAGGTTGGGATGAAATAATTCACATACTTGTTGTCTAAGTATATAGGATGGCATGATATAATTGACATAATTGATTCATATACTAAGCAGCTGGCACTCGCATGTATGATCTCTAAACTAAGCAGATGGAATTCAATATTGTGCATATGATGTCCCAACTAAGCAATGCAAGACACTATATGCATCATATGAGAAATATAAACATTGCAACTTAGTGCATACACCTCATATGGGATATAGGACTGGTCATATGTCTCTGAATCCTCCACCGAGGAGCTCCCTGTAACCATCAAGACATATGCTTCAACAGGTACCATTGCCTGCTCTAAAGACCTTGTTTTCACTCCAGATTTTACCATAACCGGCTCAAATGGGTGATACACATGAAGATTAGTTCAATATACACAGATTGTCGACAAATGGAATACATAATGAAAAAAAAGATAGCATGATATAATTCACATATATGATGCCTGGCTACATGGAGGTGCATAATTCACATATATGATAACTGGCTGAAAAACATGGCATTGCATAATTCACATATCTGATATAGAAAGCAAACAGGAGGCATTCACACAAAGCATGTCTAATCTAAGAAGATGGCATGGCAATGAAAGACACCATATGCATGATATGAGCAATATAACCCTGCCAAGTTAGAGCATGCACCTCGGGGGGGGGATACGACTGGTCATCTATCTCTGAATCCTCTTCTGAGGAGCTATCTGTAACCAGCAAGAAATATGCATCGACAGGTAGCACTGACTGCTCAGAAGACCTTGTTTTCACTCGAGATTTTCCCATGACCGACTCAAATGGCTGATGCACAGGAAGAGTAGATGAATGTATAAACATTGTTGACAAATGGAATACATTATGGAAAAAATATGGCACGATACAATTCACATATACGATGACTGGCTAAACAGGATGGCATTGCATGATTCACGTATATGATGCCTGGCTAAAGAAGATGGCATTGCATAATTCCCATATACTCCATCTGTTCCTAAATATTTGTCTTTTAGAGATTTCAACTGGACTACCACATACGGATGTATATAGACATTTTAGAGTGTAGATTCACTCATTTTGTTCCGTATGTAGTCACTTGTTGAAATCTCTGAAAAGACAAATATTTAGGAATGGTGGGAGTATGATATAGAAACCAAACAGGTGGCATTCACACAAAGCAAATATAAACTAAGCTGATGACATATAAGATATACATTGTAAGCAATGCGAGGAGCCATATGCATGATATGACCAACATCAGCATGCCAGGTTAGAGCAAACACCTCAGGTTGTAAACAGGTGTGGTTGGCTCCTTTTGAATCCCCATCTGAACAGTTATCTTCCTCTGGAATACAATCTGGAAATGCAGGAGGGGGAGCACTTCGCCCACCATGGAGCGGCGTCTGCATGACATTATATTCCTACGCAATGGTCTTCTCTTTTTCTCTACATGTTCAGTACGATTGTGTACAATATCTGACATGCATGATAAAAATATATTTAGATTTTGTCAGGCCTGAGGGGTGCATGCAAAAATCAAGACTGATGGTAGCAAACAAGTGGATGGATCCAAAACTAATGATAGCAGGTAGATTATAGCTTCCGTTTAAAAAGATAGACAATGGATCACCTATTGTTTGTTGCCCACCCAACATGAACCACATAGAAGAACCCAGATGAACCAGATAGTAGACATATACTACTCGTTGCTGCCTTGATATGAGACCCGCGGGCATTTTAAAACTCAAGTTTGAACAATAAAGCAGTAGGTAATAATAACCGATGTATAACATAAGCAACAACGAAAGACTGTGACCTCTCTTCCGGAACTGTGTAGTCCCTAGGTTCATCTGCTTAGTCGATGATGGTAATAAAGTTGGCGTGGCTACCGGCAACGGGGAAGATGATCTAAGGCAGCGAAAGAAAGTCTGCAGGGGGGATCTCTGCTGCAATGAACGCTTTTGTCGATGGTGCACCTCAGGTGGGGTGGATGACGGTACGTCAGGAGTAGGACATAACACACAGAGTTTTATTTGACGCCTAACTGAAAATGAAGTACATTTGTAAGGGCTCCTTAAAATTGGACGATTCTATAAACGCAGGGACAGGAAAAACACAGGAATAGGATAGGAATGCACGTGCAAAACATAGCATTTGGAAACATAGGATTTCAGTCAACCTGGGTGTTTGGTTCACATGAATTGGAAGAGCACAGGAATGGAGAAACATGGTCAAATTAAAGTCAAACCACGTGAAAATGAAAAAATAAGAATCTTATTATGCCAGTAATGCAATTAGTTCCGTTCTTCATGCATATTAATTTGAAAAGGACGTCCAAGTGAATATTAAAATTCCTACGTTTTTTCTTTGAAAGAGACACCAAAGGAAAACATTCCTCCAGTTTTGCTTTGCTCCACTCCTTCTAACCAAATGCACGAATAGTAGTTCCATAGCAAAGGATCCTCGAGGGATCGACATGACTGCAGAGTAACAAAGTGATGCGGCGAGTGTACAACCTCTTTGGCATAGCCTTGTGGACCTCAGCATCATTGGGTTGGACATGGAGGATGGTGATGCTGGTGTGACTATCAGAGGCTGGGAAGAAGATCTGAGGCCTCTGGTGAAAGTGCGTTATATCGACTAGAGGGGGGTGAATAGGCGATTTTTATGAATTCTTCACTAAGGAGTTTGTTGGTGAGGAAATTCCTAAATGAAGAACTACTTGCAGCGGAATAAGTAGTCAAAAGTAAACATAGCAGAACACACGCACACTCATCATGATGAAATGAAGACAAGCACAGAGTACAGAAAAGCGTAAGCACAGGATAATACAAGATGAAGACGGACAGACTGAAGAAATTGGACTGAGGAAATTGAGAAAGTCTTCAGGCAAAGTCTTCAAACAGATATGAACAAGCACACAACAACAGAAATGAGGAAATGAAAGAGTTGAGGAAATAGAACCAGTAAGCTCGGTGGAGACAATGATTTGGTAGACCAGTTCCAACTGTTGTCTCAGTTGTACATCTGGTTGGAGCGGCTGAGTAATTAAACTCGAGGACACACAGTCCCGAACACACAGTCCTCACCGTATTCTCCTTGAGCTAAAGTCACACAGACCTCGCCCAATCACTCGTGGTAAGTCTTCAGGTGACTTCCGGACCTTCACAAACTTGGTCACTCGGTGATCCGCAATTCCTCTTGGATGCTCTAGACCTTGATGCCTAACCATCTGGAAGAAGCACAGTCTTCAAAGGAAACAAGTGTCGGATCCACGCAGGATCAATCTCTTCAGTGATGCTCAATCACTTTGGGGTTTTGAAGGTTTGGGTTTTGGGTTTTCCTCACTTGATGATTTTCGCTCAAAGTCCTCGGAGGATGGGTTGCTCTCAAATGACAAGTGTCAGTTTCTCTCGGAGCAGCCAACCAGCTAGTGGTTGTAGGGGGGCGGCTATTTATAGCCTAGGGAGCAGCCCGACATGATAAGACATAAATGCCCTTGTCTGATATGACCGTTAGGTGGGCAGATATTTTTGGACAGCTAGCGCGTAGCACAGCAATGGTCGGAATTTTGAGTCTCAAATTCCTCAGGGCTATCATGTTCCTCACTGTGTAGGCAATCCGCACTGGCGAATTCCTAACTCCTCAGTCAGAAACAATTCCTCGGAGACCAGAAGAACTTCGTCTCTGTCACTGAAGAATATGACTTCACTCGAAGGGATTAGTAGGTGTAGGATTTTGAGTTGAGCATCACATGGAAATTTTTCCTTAGTATTTCCTCGACCCCCTTTAACAGTACGGTGTTTCCTATGACTCAAGAAAGAGAAAATGAAACAATGAAAAACAAAGTCTTCACTCTTCATGTTCCTCGAATGATTGCCAAGTCTTCAAGGTCACACCAATTTCTTCACTTTCAAAGTCTGTAGAAAGTCTTCAGAAATTCAAAGTCTTCAGTCGAAGAACTTCATTTTTAGGGGTCGACTTTCTCTGTAAATATCAAACTCCTCATAGACTTATAGACCTGTGTACACTCACAAACACATCAGTCCCTTAACCTATAAGTCTTCAATACACCAAAATCACTAAGGGGCACTAGATGCACTTACAATCTCCCCCTTTTTGGTGATTGATAACAATATAGGTTAAGTTTTCAACGGGGATAAATATATGAAGTGTAAGTATTGATGTTGAGGAATTTGATTGCAAGATATAGAAGAACTCCCCTTGAAGATGTGCATAGTGAGGAATTTGCTTTTGAAGCATTGCACACTTGACGAGTATAATCATGGAGATCTCCCCCTATATCTTGTAATTCATACACACATTTGACATATAATATGAAGAATTTGAAATGCATGATGAAATATGGTGACTGGTTTAATTCAGCATGAATGCATTGACATAATTGAGGAATAAGCATGCAGAAGAACACAACAAAAGTATCAGGCCGCCATAGAGTTTAAGATTACAACTCGATCCAGCAAAGTCATCAGAAGAACGAGAGTTGTAACTTAGCAAAAAAACGCCCAAATATGATAGACCTGCTTGAAGACTAACCCAAATTTCTCCCCCTTTGTCATTGAATGATCAAAAGGGTTAAAAATGAGGACTAACGCCCCTGAAGAATATCATGATGATGGAGGAGCGCCAGTGTTGTCAGGGTCTTGTGTCGATGTAGGGCCTGTTGCAGTGTCGTCCAAGTCTTCATACTCGTCCGTGTCGCGCGATGAAGAATATGAACTAGCGACCAAGGGAGGAGCCTAGACCTTCTGGAGCTTCTTCGGTGGTGGAGCAGACCAGTCAAAATCTTCTTTGAAGCCCATGTTCTTCAAATCTTCTTCACCATAGAGATGATGTAGAATAGCCCAGGTGCGATCGAAGACTTCATGGAGGTAGTAATGGTTTTTCTTCACGGCATTATGTGTAGAGGTCATGTTGTGAAGAATAGAGCCAAACTGACGCTTAACCCATTTGTGGTTTCGATCCACCTTCTGGTGAAGACTTAGAAGCAGCTCATGGTCAGTCATCACACGAGGAGCAGTAGCTTGAGGACTTGACTTGGGAGCATTGGCAGCAGAATCGTGAGTGGCAGAGTCATCATTGGTGGAATAAGATGCAGCTTTGCGGAACTGTCCATCCAATGGACGAATGCCTTCATCGATAACGGCTGGTGACTTGCCCTTCTCATCAGCTGAGGAATATGTCCGCTTGAGGACTTCAATCGGGGGCAAGTAGCTGAGGTGATTTTGAAAGTGAGCCTTGTAATTGAGTGAAGACCTTGTTCTGAGGAATCTCATGATCCACTGCGCGTAAGGCTTCAGCTCAAATGGTGAAAGTGCGACATTCGCCAGAGTTCTCATGAAGAAATCATGATAATTGATGGGGATGCCATGTATGATGTTGAATAGCATATTCTTCATCATCCCAACAATTTCTTCATCGGATGAGTCATGGACTTTGATAGGACTCATGGTTTTTGTCAGAATGCGATAGATGGTTCTTGGCACATAGAGCAATTCCTTCACGAGGAATTTAGTCCTTGGAGCTTGACCAGGCTTCAGAGGCTTCATGAGTACTTGCATATAGTGAGCAGTGAGTTCAGGCTCATCGTACAGACAACGAGCACCTTTAGCTGGAGGACTGAGTGGCAAGGCACGAAGCAATTCAGAGGCTGGTGCCTTGTAGTGAGTGTTTTCGGTCATCCAGTCCAACACCCAAGTGTTGATGTCATCAGCTTCACCTGCGATGTGCAACATTGCATAGAACTGAAGAATAAGCTCTTCATTCCAATCAACTATGTCTGAGCAAAAGTTGAGCAAGCCTGCATCATGAAGCATACTGAGGACTTGAGAGAAGCAAGGCATTGATTCCATGTCCACTGAAGAATATGCTCGTGGTCGAAGACTTTGTCCTTGTTGTAAAGAAGTGAAGAATAGAAGTTGGCCTGGCTGACAGTCCAGAAACACTTCCTTCTAAGACGAGCATTGTCATATGGGTTGAATTCAGTGAAGAACACATGCTCACCGAAGAAATCATCAACCTTGAATTTTTGCTTCTTTGAGAAGGGATCCTTTGGCTTGGGCTAAGGAGTATCAGTCAGTTGCATCACTACCTCAGGAATCACAATCTCAGGTTCCTCACGCTGAGGAATTTCAGGCTCTTCTTCAGCTGCAGCCTGGGTCATCAATTCTTCATTTCAATTTCTTCAGCACTAGTGGCTGGAATTTCTTCATGGACAGACGGGGTTGCATGAGGTTCTTCAGAACCCATTTGCACTTCAGTAGCAGCAGGGAACTGAGGAATTGCTTGAAGTGGAGTGAACATCAGAGAGTTGGGGTGCTAACTTTCCCAAAAGTCATCATTCAGCACAAATGTGGTACAGCCAATGTCCACATCCTCATCTTCCATTTCTTCAACACCTGCCTCTTCAGCAGTGAACTGAGGCATAGGTGAAGAAACAACTAGGGTTGAAGGGATCTTGTCCACTTCAATTTCTTCACCCAACTGCTCTATCGAAGCAGTAGAAGGAGTTTCTTCATCGGATTCATCAGGAATCACATATTCTTCACCAAACGGAACAAGGTCCTTTGATGGCATGTAAGAGACAGGAACGACATCAATTGGATTTTCCGTTGAGCTAGTCAGAGGCTTCATTTCCTTCGGAGCTGAAGAGTCTGATGAAGCTGATGCCTCCTCTTTTTCATTGCTGCATGCTCTGCAGCCTTGGTCTTCTTCACATCTGATGCACATGGAAGGATCGGAGTGGGAGTAGGTGCAGGAGGTGCAGAGGACTTTGGTTCAGTTTCTTCAGGCGCAACTGATGCAGTTGCCCTGACTTCTTCATTTTCGTCAGGCGCACCACTAGTGGATGCCCTGATAATTTCTTCAGCGGCTGGAATGCAGTCATCTGCCCTGGTACTCTCATTTTCTTCAGCAGCCTGATTGTCATCAGCGGTGCTGGCATGTTCTTCAGTAGGCTGAGCAGATGCTTCAGCCTGAGGAACTTCAACGTGCACAAGAGTAGTAGCACTTGAAGTGAATTTCTTCGTCAAATTGATGAACCGGACCTTGGCGCCCTTCCAATAAGCATAGTACCAATTGAAGTCATCACTCAGTTGCTTGATTTCAGCTTGCAACGCAATGAGTTGGTCAGGAGTGAGAGTGAGGACATTGTCCTTGAGATAGCGCTGCTTCTTGTATTGCGCTTTCTTCAGCCTTCTGCCTTCTTCAAATTTCCACTTTTCTTCCTCAATGAAGGCAGTCAGAACATGACTTTGACCAGGAGTGAGGTTCATCTCCGGCAATGGCGTGTTAGGGTCCTTGTGCCATAGGTCAATGAAGTCGAGGATCAACTTTGGATCCAATAGCAGTGGCACATTGCTGCCTTTGGCTCTTGCGGCCCTGGCTTGCCTGTCTCTGATGATTTCGACAAGTTCTTCATCATCAGCCTCATCGTCATTAGAGGGCACTTGGAAGGTGACCTGCTTCTTGTGAGGACTTGGTTGAAGGCCTCGTCCAGCAGTGGCCTTTTTCTTCAACAGAGAGGGGCCGACTGAGGAATTTGGTGCAGTAGTGGAGCTTGCAGATGCTCCTGAGGCAATAGAGATGCCAGTTGTCCTTTGGCACGTGGCGAGATGCACAGGTGCAGAGGATTTTGTAGGAGTAGCTGAAGATTTTGTCGGAGGAGCTGAGGACTTTGGAGGAGGAGGAGCAGACTGAGGAATTGGCCGTGAGGGCTTTGAATAATTTGGCTTTGAAGGCATTGCTAAGGAGCTTGGCCATGAGGGCATTGAAGGAGAAGCACTTGACTTATGCGCAGGCTTCTTAGGCATCGCCCTCTCCGGCTTCCTAGCAGAGGCCTCAGCGGTGGTGGCAGCAGTAGCAAAGTCTTCATTAAATTTCCTCACTACTTCCTTTGCTTGCTTGGCCAGTTTGGCCTGGCGCTTTGCCCATTCATCAGCATAGTCCTCACCGTGCTTGAGGCTTGTGTGATCTGCCAATTTGCCTGGTGGCAATGGAGGTCTTGGGCATGGAGCATTGAGTGCGAATTTCTTCATGTACTTGGGAGTAACATACCTATACTCCCTCCATTCCCGTGCCCATCTCCTCTCGAGCCTTTGAATGCGCACCTTGCGCTGATTTTTGTCCTTGTTGCCAAATTTGGCCTCATCAGGAGTGCAGTATCCAGCATAAATGTCCTCAGGGATTTCAAAAGCAGTATTGACCTCTGGCCTCTTTCCTCCCTTCTGTGGCTTCTTGTCAACCATTTTCTTCAGCCGAGGAATATGAACAACTGAAGTTTCTGAAGAGGTGTGCAACTTTTCTTCGAGGAACGCTGCAAATGAGTTAAGTTCATGAGAACCTAGTGATTCAGTAGCGGACATGAGTACCTGTGAACAGAGTATAGTTGCGAGGAATTTGGAGAGGTCATATGCGTTCTCAGAAGATTTTCAAAACAAAAAGGGTTGAGGAATTTGACCAGATAAGTCTTGAAGAATTTCACTAAGCGTTCTTAATCTTAGGTTCCAGAGTTGTACAGATTGAAAATCCACACAATTGAGGAATCTTGAAGAAAATCATCACTTATAGAAACGGATCAAGAGCAGATGACATGTGAGGTGTTCATCTGTGTGAAGAGTTGAAGAACAAACACCTTTGAAGATTTTCAAGAAAACATATGAATCAAAGAGGGTAGTAAAAGTAACTTTTAATTACCCGAGATGAAGAACACGACGAACTAAGAAGTGTAGATGTGAAGTTCGTCAGTTCAGATCTTCCACGCACTAACTTGGCAGAGGAAGACGACTACGCCGGCGGCGGAGTGAAGAAATCCGCAACCGGCACGAGTACGACGGCGACGAGGTCGAGGCAGTGAAGCTCTTCCTCACCGGCGACGATGAAGTAGCGGTGTCGCTAGGGTTTGGGAAGCTCGAGTAGGAGTGAGAGCGAGCGGAGTAAAAGTGAAGTGAGGAAGAGGCAGGGGTATTTATAGTGGAAGTGAAAAACTATACGCCCAAGGATTTTGGACGAACATGCCCCTGGCCCTTCTCATTCGCTTGATATGTGTCACCGACGTACTGAGAGGTGGCGATCGTGTAGGATCGTGGGTGAATAGATAAGTATGTTGTGGGATGCGGAACGGTTTGAGTGGCAAAGCCGAAAATTTAGATCAAATATATTTAAAGTTTTCGTTCACAATTTCTTCAGTTGTCAAGGACACAGTGAAGATTTTGAACGAGTTTCAAATAGAACGCACATGAAGAATTTGTGAATAGACTAGGTTGAGTTTAGCATAGAGGGCGAAGGGTCCGATCACATTCACTTAGTAGAAGAAATCAACTTGAAGAATTAGCAATAAGTGAATGTTGTGGAGGACATAAAAACTCATATATATGCATTCAAATGAAGAACAACACCGGAAGGAGTGAAGACAATGCAAAGTTGAAGAATTTGAAAAACTGAGGAATTTCAAAAACAAAGAAAAACTCAAATTGAAGATTTTCAACTTTGGGTGGTGGCGTCACCCACCGTATAAGAAAGCTAATTTCAGACACCGTGTACAATTGTCGTAGGGCTTTGAGAACCAATTTCTTCATTAATTTCTTCACACTTAGAGGGTTAGTCTTCATTGATTGAAGAAAAATGTTACTTTGTGTGTTGCGCATCTAAGTCATCAAGTCAGCATAAGTGTTAGGATGTGTGTCCATTTCAGAGAACATTCAAAGATTCTAGGATATTTAGCTCACACCGCAACTTGCTAAATCTCTTCTCATCCAAGGGCTTAGTGAAGATATCGGCCAGCTGATCTTCAGTGCTTGCATGGTCGATGGAGATATCGCCCTTCAACACATAATCACGAAGAAAATGATGACGAATCTGGATGTGCTTGGTCTTCGAGTGCTGAATTGGGTTATGAGCAATCTTGATAGCGCTCTCATTGTTGCAGTAGAGAGGCACATTCTTCACGTTGATGCCATAGTCCTTGAGTGTTTGCTTCATCCATAGTAATTGAGCATAGCATGATCCAGCAGCAATGTACTCAGCTTCTGCAGTGGAGAGTGATACGCAGTTCTGTTTTTTCGAGGACCAACAGACCGAAGATCGTCTGAGGAAATGGCATGTGCCTTATGTTGACTTGCGGTCCACGCGATCGCCATCATAGTCAGATTCTGAATATCCAATGAGA
This sequence comes from Triticum dicoccoides, assembly GCF_002162155.2. Classification (NCBI taxonomy): domain Eukaryota; kingdom Viridiplantae; phylum Streptophyta; class Magnoliopsida; order Poales; family Poaceae; genus Triticum; species Triticum dicoccoides. The sequence goes on along the minus strand of NC_041389.1, from coordinate 672,689,225 downwards.
TCAAATGAAGAGCCCTTGGGATACCATAATCCAAGTGTTGGTGTGTGAGCTAGATATCAAAGAATATGCTTCACAGCCTTATGGTGTGATTCCTTCAGTGTAGCTTGAAATCGGGCACACATGCAAACACTAAGCATAATATCCGGCCTAGATGCACATAGGTACAATAAAGAACCAATCATGGAGCGGTATACCTTTTGATCGAAGTCTTTACGATTTTCATCAGTGCATAGATGGCCATTTGTGGGCATTGGAATTTTGACCCCTTTGTAATCTTGCATGCCGAATTTCCTCAATACGTCCTTGAGGTATTTCCCCTGAGATATGAATATCCCATTGCGCTGTTTATGAATTTGAAGACCTAAAAAGAATTTCAACTCTCCCATCATAGACATTTGATATTATTCACTCATCATATAGGAAAATTCATCACTATAATGTTGATCAGTACAGCCAAAGATAATATCATCAACATATATTTGGCACACAAACAATTCATCATCATAGGACTTAGTGAAAAGAGTTGGGTCGAGTGAACCGGGTTTGAAGCCTTTCTTCATGAATAATTCCTTCAAAGTATCATACCATGCCCGAGGGCTTGCTTGAGGCCATATAGGGCCTTGTTGTGTCTGAAGACTTTGTCAGGATTCTTTGGATCTTCAAAACCTGGGGGTTGAGCAACATATACTTCTTCCTCAAGCTTACCATTGAGGAATGCACTTTTCACATCCATTTGATATAAGGTAATATTATGATGGTTAGCATAAGCAAGTAATATGCGAGAAGCCTCAAGTCTAGCAACAGGTGCAAAAGTTTCATCGAAATCAATTCCTTCAACCTGTGTGTAGCCTTGAGCTACAAGCCGTGCCTTATTCCTCGCCGCAAGGCCATTTTCATCTTTCTTGTTGCGGTAGATCCACTTTGTGCCAATAATGTTGTGCTTGCGAGGATCTGGACGTTTGACCAGTTCCCAGACGTTGTTGAGCTCAAACTGATGTAATTCTTCTTGCATAGCTTGAATCCACTCAGGCTCCAGAAATGCTTCATCTACCTTAGTGGGCTCTGTGATAGAGACAAAAGCAAAGTGCCCACAAAAGTTAGATAAATGTGAAGATTTTGAGCGTGTGAGAGGACCTGGTGCTTCAATGTCATTGATGATCTTCTTGATTTGCACTTCATTTGCAATGCGAGGATGAGCGGGTTGTCTTCGAGGAATTTGATCCACATTCTCTTCAGGAGCATTTTCCTCACCACCATTTTCTTTAGGTGCGTCAGCTCGATGTTCATCACGTTCTGGAATGAATTCTTCAGCAGATCCTTCGGTGGGAATGACATCCTCAGTAGCCTTGAACTTGATAGATTCTTCAGGTGCTGGTTCATCTAACACAGAAGGTAGGTGCTCTCTTTGCGAGCCATTAGTCTCATCAAACCGCACATCTACAGTTTCAACAACTTTGTGAAGAACGTTATTGAAGACTTTGTAGGTGTGTGAGTCCTTTCCGTAACCAAGCATAAAACCCTCATGTGCTTTCGGTGCAAATTTAGAATTGCGATGAGGATCTCTAATCCAACATTTAGCACCGAAGACTTTGAAATAACTCACATTGGGTTTCTTGTCAGTGAGGAGTTCATAGGCAGTCTTTTTGAAGAATTTGTGAAGATATACCCTGTTAATGATGTGGCACGCGGTATCAATGGCCTCAATCCAGAAGCGGCGAGGTGTCTTGTATTCATCAAGCATGGTGCGAGCCATTTCAACAAGGGTCCTGTTTTTGCGCTCCATGATGCCATTCTACTGAGGAGTATAAGGAGCAGATAACTCATGAGTAATACCAAGTTCATCAAGATAGCCATCAAGACCGGAATTCTTGAACTCGGTCCCATTGTCACTTCTGATGTGCTTGATCTTCACACCAAAGTTGGTTGAAGCCCTCGAGGAAAATCGTATGAAGACTTCCTGCACCTCATGTTTGTAAGTGACAATGTGCACCCGTGTGTAACGAGAATAATCATCAACAATAACAAAACCATATTGAGATGCATCATTTAGAATTGTAGAATAATGATTGCGACCAAAAAGATCCATGTGAAGCAATTCAAATGGTCGAGTGGTAGTCATGATAGTCTTTGCTGGATGCTTGGCCTTGGTCATCTTTCCTGCTTCACAGGCTCCTCATAAGTGATCCTTGAGGAATTTGACATTCTCAATGCCAATGACATGCTTCTTCTTCGCTAGCGTGTGCAAATTCATCATGCCAGCATGACCAAGTCGTTGATGCCAGAGCCAGCCTTCTGAAGCTTTTGCAAGTAGGCATACGGCTGGTTGTGGTCCTGTAGAGAAATCAACAATATACAAGTCTCCTGTCCTAAATCCTTCGAAGACTTTGGAATGGTCAGCTTCCATGATCACAACACAATGATATTTTCCAAAGACAACAACCATATCGAGATCACAAAGCATTGAGACAGACATGAGGTTGTATCCTAAGGATTCGACAAGCATGACTTTGTCCATGTGCCTATCCTTTGAGATCACAACCTTACCTAGACCCAATACCTGACATTTGCTTTTGTCAGCGTAGATGATATGCTTCAGATGTGACGGTGATAAGGGAGCATCCATCAATAGATTCTTGTCACCAGTCATGTGATTCATACATCCACTATCGAGGACCCCACTCATTGGTTTTGGGTTGATCATCTTGCAGATGAATTAGTGCAACTTACAAACTCATATACTTCATCAGTGAAGAATATGACATCAATATCATCAGATCAATTTCATCAAGCAATAGCACAGATAAATCAGTACTGAGGACGTGAGAAATGAAAATTCATTTCTTCATGATTAGCATGCGTCCTGTCAGGCACTGTTCAGGTCTCTAGCAAATTCTTCAAACATTTTGAGCACGTCTGGAGACTTGACCCTGCATAAGAGATTAGTTCTTTTTCTTCACCACCCACATCTGAAGGGGTGGCAAAGAATTCATCACTCTATGAGCACCATATGAGAAAGGTGGCATAGAAGCCAGTCCACTTTGTTTCACATGCGAGGGGTTAGGGTAAGCATATGAATAAGCAGAGAAATTCTTCGAGGACTTATGAACATATTGATTTGAAGAATAATGTTCATATTCATAGCCCTTAGCTCTACCTTGCGAAACAGAGGGGTTAGCACGATGATGATCATGTGAGGATTTTGATCCAGTTGAGGAATTTTATCCATATGAAGAATTTGGTACATATGAAGAATTTGATCTGGAGTTCCTACTCTTCACAGGTGGTGTCATGAGGACATTCACCTGAAGACTTTCAAGGCAACTTTTGGGAACCCAGATTTTCTTCATAGGGGAACCGTTCCTGCAGTTAGTGTCGACATATCGAGCAAATACTTCACCATTCTGATTTTTGAACAGTTTATAGTTGGAGTCAAATGACTCATCAGAAGAATGAGGAGATTCACATGTAAAGCCAGATAAATTGGATGGATCAACTGGAGGTCCATGTCGGTGTCAAAACTGGCGAATCTCGGGTAGGGGGTCCCGAACTGTGCGTCTAAGGCTAATGGTAACAGGAGACTGGGGACACGATGTTTACCCAGGTTCGGGCCCTCTCGATGGAGGTAATACCCTACTTCCTACTTGATTGATCTTGATGATATGAGTATTACAAGAGTTGGTCTACCCAGAGATCAGAGAGGCTAAACCCTAGAAGCTAGCCTATGGTATGATTGTTGTTGTGTCCTATAGACTAAACCCTCCGGTTTATATAGACACCGGGGGGGGGGGCTAGGGTTACACAAAGTCGGTTTATAGAGGAGGAGGTCTTCATCCGAATCGCCAAGCTTTCCTTCCACGCCAAGGAGAGTCCCATCCGGACACGGGACGAAGTCTTCTGTCTTGTATCTTCATAGTCTAACAGTCCGGCCAAAGTATATAGTCCGGCTGTCCGGATACCCCCTTATCCAGGACTCCCTCAGTAGCCCCTGAACCAGGCTTCAATGATGATGATTCCAGCGCGTAGATTGTCTTTGGCATTGCGAGGCGGGTTCCACCTCTGAATACTCCAAAATTAATTTTGAACACAAGGACCATGTCCGGCTCTGTAAGATAAATTCCATATACCACCATAGAGAGAATAATAATCCTTGAGTCTGATCTGCTGACAATTCTTCAAAAAGTGACATCACACCATGGTCCGGTTTTTATTCGAACTGTTTTTACAACTTGCTACCGCACATACCACGAGGCGGTTTCCTTGGCACGTCCTGTCAGGGCAGAGGTCGTGTCCCCCTTACTACGGGATTCTCATCAATACGGATATGGGTAATCCAACCGTGCCTATTGGCATGACCCCGTGTTTTTAGGCAAGTCCCGAACGACCACGTTCGGGGACGCTCGATATTCTCCCCCCCCCCCCTTTATAAAGGAGCTGAGGCCTACCCCTCTATCTCCATGCTCGCACATCTCGCACCCTGAGTTCCAACACCCAAAGTTCGAGCCTAAGCACCCCGGATCTTCAATCATGTCCGGATCTGACCATCAAGGCCGATGGATGGCTTCCTCTGTCACAGAGGAGGATATTGCGAAGCTCAGGGGGGCTGGGTATTTGACCGCCGATGTCAAGCACAGGCTTCTTGCTCCCGAACAGGTTATCCCACTCCCGAGACCAATGAGAGCGTCGTATTCGTTTCCCACTTCCTCTGGGGATTAGGTCTTACTCTTGACCCCTTCATGAGGGGGCTCATGTTCTACTACGGGCTAGATTTCCATGATCTAGCTCTGGATTCCATCCTCCACATCTTGTCATTTATCGTTGTGTGTGAAGACTTCCTCCACATCACCCCCCACTTTGGCTTATGGCTCAAGACTTTCAATGTGAAGCCGAAGATGATTGAGGGGCAACACATAGAGTGCGGAGGCGCCATAATAAGTAGGAACCTCGATGCCCCGTGGCCCGAAGGCTCCTTCCCGGAGGTATCCGATTTATGGCAATGGAGGTGGTTCTATGTCACAGCTCCTCGAGGCTCAGTGGGCGGCCGCGCCCGCCTTCCGCTCGGGCCCTCCACCTCAACTGGCATTGTGGGCCAACGTGGGACTAAACTGGGGCCCTGCGAATGATGTACCAATGCTACAAGGCCGCATTCGGGAGCTCCTCGAGAGGGACATAAGTCTTGTCAAAATAATCCAGGTAATGCTAGTTCGGCGGATCCTGCCGTGCAAACGTCGACCTCTCCGGATGTGGGAATTCAATCTAGAAGGTCCGTGAACCATCCAGCATTTCTTCGGCATGACGCCCGAAGGGATGTATAAGTTGTTCTTCGGACCACAAATAGAGTGTCCGGACACCACCGAGGATGCGGGCCTGAGCTGCAATCGCCTCGATACCCAAGTAAGTAACCCTATAACCGAAAACCTTGCTTATATTTTCATAGCATTGTTCTGAACACTGTCCGCAACCAGGATTGGCTTAGTAAGGCGGAGAGGATCAGGTGTCCGGCCCCGCTTCCCGAAGGCTCGCCTCGCCCAGCAATGGCCAGGATTCTTGAACGGACGCTAAGTCAGGTGCCAGCAGAGAAAGCCGAAGGGAAGGGTGGGGAGGCCAAGAGTGGGCCTCACACATTGCGCATCCGAACCGGGGGAATTAGGTTCTCCATGGAGGAGGAGAATCGGGGAGGCGAATCTGAGGTTTCCTCCCCCCGCGGGAAGAAGAGGGCCGCCTCCGAAGATTTTGAGACGGGGGCGCCTAAAGAAGGGAATAGAACTTCACCAAAGGGCCCTGCCCCGAAGGGCGTCCTCACCGCAAAGTGCCCGCAAACTGGCCAGCCCTCCACCGAGCTGTAAGTTTAATTAAACAAGGAACTTAATGCTTTGTCCTTAGAGAGTAATAACCGGGACCTATTTTTTGTAGTCCGGCCAGCAGTTCATCTAAACAGGGCTCGTCCTCGGGGGATCTTCTTCCGGAGATGATGGAAAGTGAAACTCCACCCACCTCTCCATCCCGTGAAGCGGGCAACCCTGAGGTATCGTCACGGAGGAGTCCAGATCCAATGGGGCCGGAAGCTAACACTTCGGCCGCCCCGAGCCCAGCGCGTTCGGCTCCCGTGGCGGACAACGAAAAGGGTCCGGGAGAGTCTGGTTTCCGGCCGAACACGCTGACAGGCCTCCTGGAGTCAGCTGCTCTCTTGGAGGATCATCGTACACTAATGGGTACGCTGTTGGAGAAAATCTCCTCCACCACAAGCGGTTTGAACAAAGCTTCCAGGAGCCTCCTCAAGGGCTTTGAGGTAAGCTGCAAAAAGACGCAGTTTTTTTGTACCGCACGCGATACATGCGCTCTGTATAGATAGTAGCCCCTGAGACTATGGATGCCAGCCCATCGCGGCAAACGGAGGATCATACTCCCAGATAGTGATCGCACTTGTATTGATGTGCAGGTTTCTAAGGGTTCGGCAATAGACCAAGCCGCATTGAGGCGGCAGATTGACGTGGTGGAGGCTGACGTCACGCTTGTGAACAAGCGATTCGAGGATTCGTAGAGTATGCTTTCCTATATCCACATCTATTTTTGGGAAATTGCAAAAAGGTTGAAATATTAGTGATGTGATATAGTTGCAGGCGGAGCTGCTGCCGTTGAGGCCCTGAGGGCGGAGCTTGCCCTGGTCAAGGAACAAGCCCGGATTAGCAATGCGGCTGCTCTAAAGGCAGCCGAAGAATTGAAAGATGAACAGGCCGCTCGTCTCCGAAGCGAGGAGGAGATAGCCGAGATGGCTGTGAGCTGAGGGACACCGCTGGACGGTATGAGCTTCTTGAAAAGGAGCATCAGACAAAGGCGGCCGACCTGAAGAAGGCGTTGGATTCGGCTAAGAAGACACGCTCTCAGATTAGAGACGCACGGGAGGAACTTCAACAAGCCGGAGAGATCGCGGCCAGAAATCCTTATTAGTTGTGGATGAAGTTTTTTGATCCAAAGTATGCTCCGTTGGATAAGCTATGGAGCGCCGCAGATGAGTATGCGGACTTGGCGAAGAGTGCGGATGATGCGACCAAGTTACTCAAGGATCATGAAGATAACAAAGTGGAGAGGCTATTCTGGTTGCAATTTAGTGCTCCAGCGCGCTCCTTACCCTTGAGTGAGAAGATGGCCGCCATAGCCGAGCTCCATAGGTTGTCCGGCCTTGCCATGAGGTCTGTAACAAACCATCTGTGGCCGAAGGAGCCGAAGCTGGACAGTTACTTCGGTTTGGTGCAACGATTATTTGGTGCCAGAGTGCAGATCGATGCCATGAAGAGATCGGCATGCATAGAGGGTCCACGGATCGCTCTTTCCCGTGTGAAAACATACTGGGCGGATATGGAGGCCACCAGCATTGCAACCTAGGGTCCGGCAGGAAGCCAAGACCCAGCCGAGCACTATTTTGCGCAGGTCATAGAAGGTGCCCGTAGAATAGAGGCACAGTGCTCAAAGAATGTCATGTTTTGAGTGACCATTCTATTAAGTGTAAACAATAATTTGTTTGATTATAGAGGCTATTTTTTATACTTTTTGCCTGAAAGTATTACAATGTCTCCTGTGCGGCTGTTTATGTATGCATATTACATGAAAGTTAGCAGTCGTTGGCTTCGGACCCCACGCACATAATGCGGGGGTGTTCGAGAAAATATGCGTGAACACACTTGAGCCAACGTCTTGTCCGTTAAGGAGGTGATCGCACGTCGAACTAGGCAACCAGACTATATAGCTGTAACACTTTTCACTTAGCCATAGGAGTTTGAAAGGTGGGGCTACTATGTAGCCCCTGGTACTTCCGCGAGCGTCCGGATACGGTGCGCGTACTTGACAGGTAGACCGGTCCTTCGTTAACACGGAGGAATCCTATAGATTCCGATGAGTCCTTGAGTGGTTGACCAGTCTCTCACTGTATCATGACAGTCAGTTTTCGGCTTTCTCTACTGAGGTGCTCGTCCGGAATAACCAGGGCACAATCGGAGTAGTTCTCCTTTGGCCTCCTTAGCCGATAGAATGGAACGTAAGGCAGCAAACCCAGGAGCCGGGCTAACCCAACATTTGACCAAAGACATGATTCGGAGCTGATGCATATAAGGCCAAACTCGTGACGCCGAACACTCCTGAAGGTATTTGGACTATATAACATATATTGGGCTGAATGATGCCCTTGACCCTGTGATTCCAGGTATGCGCATTGATCTATCGTGGCAAAAAAGCCTATAACACCAGTATCCCTTATAGGTTTATGAAATACCCATGGGAAGTTGAGCAACAAGAGACAGTAAAGAAGGTTTACGCAGGGGCTTAATCTAAAGAGAAACTTGGGCCCTGCTGCACGTCTGTGTCTGTGTCTCCGTTGTGCCGTATCCTGGAAGGGTGTCGCACTGGTAGTGTCTGTAGGAACGAAAGAAAAAAGAAAATGTGCGAAAAGTTAGTTATGCTCGAGAAATGGTCGAGATCCGGCCTATTAATGAGGCAAGCCGAATAGTGGGCTTTTGTTACATGTTTGCAGCCCCTTGTATTATTTATGGGGACACATGTACAGCCCCTGGCTCAGGTTTATCCGAGCCATTGTGAAAAATGGTGTATTGGACTCGTCTAACCGTGTCCGTGGTCTTGACGACCGGTCATGCGTTCTGGTGGGAGAGGCCGCCTAGAGTCCGACAGGGGGAACTGCCGCATAATGTTATGTGTTTCCGCTAACCGTGATGACGTCGTGTGGATCGGGCATCTTGCGTTTAAGGCAGGCATAGTTCGGTATTGCGTTAAAGCAAGCGAAGGCCATTCTTCCAAGCAATGCATGATAATCGCTGTTGAAGGGGGCGATGTTGAAGAGTAGGTTCTCGCTTATGAAGTTGTCGGGAGAACCGAATGTCACTTCTAATATGAGGGAGCCCTAGCAGTGGGCTACTACGCCTGGAATCACTCCATTGAAGGTGGCATTACTTTGACTTATTCTGGATGGGTCTACCCCCATCTTGCGGATGGTGTCTTGATATATCAGATTAAGACTACTGTCGCCGTCCATTAGGACACGAGTAAGATGGTATCCATCAATTATTGGGTCGAGCACCAAGGCAGCCGATCCTCCGTGCCAAATACTGGCCGGGTAGTCCCTGTGATCAAAAGTGATCAGGCAAGTTGCCCAGAGATTGAATTGGGGGGCTACGAACCCTGCGTGAGTTGCGTGTACCATGTTTACCGTTTTCACTTCTGGTGGGAATTGTTTCTGGCCCCTAGTGTTTGGCTGGCGAGGCTCATCCTCGTCTTCGCTTGGTGTTTCCCTTCCCTTGTGTTCGGTGTTTAACTTGTCGGCCTGCTTGAAAACCCAACATTCTCTGTGGGTATGATTTGCAGGTTTGTCGGAAGTGCCATGGATTTGGCACAATCTGTCCAGGACTTTGTTCAGGCCGGATGGTTCCTCTTTACTGCCTTTGAATGGCTTCTTTCCTTGACTAGGTCGAGAGCCCCTGAATCCGGTGTTGACCGCCGTGTTGTCTGGACTATCGTTATTCCGACGTTTGTGCTTAGTGTGCCGTGGCTTCCCGTTGCCATCTCGGATTTCGGATGTACCCGGGTGGCTGGTGCCTCTACGGGCCAACCAGCTATCCTCGCCTGCACAAAATCGGTTCATGAGGCTTGTTAAGGCTACCATCGTTCTCGGCTTCTCTAGGCCGAGGTGTCTGGCAAGCCACTCGTCTCGGATACTGTGTTTGAAGGCCGCTAAGGCTTCGGCATCCGAACAGTCGACAATTTGATTCTTCTTAGTGAGGAATCTGTTCCAAAGTTTGCAGGCGGACTCTCCGGGCTGCTGTATTATGTGACTTAAGTCGTCAGAATCTGGAGGCCGGACATAGGTCCCTTGAAAGTTGGCCCTGAAAGCATCCTCAAGTTCCTCCCAACTTCCAATTGAGTTTTCGGGGAGGCTTTTTAGCCAATGACGAGCTGGTCCTTTTAACTTGAGGGGGAGGTATTTGATGGCGTGGAGGTCATCCCCACGAGCCATGTGTATGTGAAGGATAAAATCCTCAATCCGGACCCCAGGGTCCGTCGTTCCGTCGTATGACTCTATATTCATGGGTTTGAATCCCAGTGGAAATTCATGATCCAGCACCTCGTTCGAGAAGCACAGGGGGTGTGTGGCCCCTCTGTATCTGGCCGTGTTGCGGCATGCTGCCGGCTGCAGTTGCTCCCGGTGTTGATTCCGGACTGGTATTTGATCAATATGATTGTTGTGGTGGCCCTCATCCCGCGTCGGAGCATGTCCTCTGGACCCATAGATGGATCTGGCCGCACTGGCCTTTTTGTCCAGGAGCTCCCGTAAATCGTGTGCGGTATCGGTGGCTGCTCTATCGCGGCCATGAGGGGGTTGGTCCGGCTAAGTAGCCGTATTGTTTTTGGGTCGAACGGGTGATGCGGCTTCATCGTCAAATTCGAGTAGCAGTTTGTGCTTTGGGTAGCTCTTTGTGTGGCAATTATCGCCACGTTTCCCTTCGGTGTCCAGCACCTTATTCCATCTTCGGTTGAGCGTGTCCTGCGCGGCCTTAAGCCTTTGCTTCTACTTCTTTAGGCTCCGTGTTGTGGCCAGGAGTTTCCTGCGGAGGTTATCTTGTTCCGAATGTTCTTCCGGGATGATGAACGCATCGTCCGCTGGACTGTTCTTTTCTTTGGAGGTAGCATGATGAGTTCGGCCCTCTGAATTTATTCGATTGGGCGTCTGCTCCGGGCTGTGTTCGTCATGACCTGGTTTGTCCTGCTCCGTCGCTGGGTCCCTGTTGTCGTTGTTGCCTTCGGAATCAACCGGAGTGTCATCCTGTTTTGGGTTGTTATCGCTATTTTTACTGTGACCGGACCTGAGGCAGCGCTTACGCCATTGTTTTTGCTTTGGCCCGGGGGGTTTATCCTCCGTTGTGTCCTTTTTGTCACTATTGTCTTCTTTGGGGGTGTCCACCATGTAGACGTCATATGATGAAGTGGCTGTCCAACGCCCCATGGGCGGTGGTTCCAGATCGTCCCCTACATCAACGTCCATACCGTCGATGTTATTAGGGTCGTAGTCAAGCATGTCTGTTAGGTCATCGACAGTGGCTATAAAGTGGTGGTGGGTGGCTTGCGATTTTCTTCGTCTTACGTATCCCACACGGGCCAGACATAGTTCGGCCAGTTGTCTTCTGACAGAGAGAGAGAGAGACCTTAATGAATTTAGCACGTCTCCGAAGGGTGAGTGCTGAAAGATATCTGTGGCGGCGAATTCCCTAACTGGAGCCCAGTTAGATTCGATGGGCTCGGATGCACGCGTCCGGAACACACGACCGAAGGCGAGTCCGGGGGTCCGGAGGTACAGATCCCTTTAGGAGAGGAGTTTGTGTTCGGCTTCAAAGCCAATGAGTGTGCGGTCTTTGCGGCGGGGTCCATCCACCCATCCTCGGAAGGCGCGACCTGCTCTGGAGCAAAGTCCAGAGCTGTGGCAGGTGCGATGTCCCGAATACTATCCGACTGCAGATCTAGGTCATGCTCGTCATGATTGTTCGGCGCTCCTGACACGGGCCCGAATCCGTCGAAGATCAAGTCTCCGCGGATGTCGGCAGTGTAGTTTAGGTTTCCAAACCTGACCTGATGGTCGGGGGCGTAGCTATCGATCTTGTCCAGATGGCCAAGCAAGTTGGCCCGCAGTGCGAAGCCGCCGAACATGAGGATCCGGGGAGAAAAGTCTCACCCAGGACAGCGTGGTTGAAGGTTGGAGAAGCCATATAGACTTGCAGCGACGACACAGAGGAACTCTCAATGAAAGCACCAATGTCGGTGTCAAAATCGGCGGATCTCGGGTAGGGGGTCCCGAACTATGCGTCTAAGGCTAATGGTAACAGGAGACTGGGGACACGATGTTTACCCAGGTTCGGGCCCTCTCGATGGTGGTAATACCCTACTTCCTGCTTGATTGATCTTGATGATATGAGTATTACAAGAGTTGGTCTACCACGAGATCAGAGAGGCTAAACCCTAGAAGCTAGCCTATGGTATGATTGTTGTTGTGTCCTACGGACTAAACCCTCTTGTTTATATAGACACCGGAGGGGGCTAGGGTTACACAGAGTCGGTTTACAGAGGAGGAGATATTCATCCGAATCGCCAAGCTTGCATTCCACGCCAAGGAGAGTCCCATCCGGACACGGGACAAAGTCTTCTATCTTGTATCTTCATAGTCCAACAGTCCAGCCAAAGTATATAGTCCGGCTGTCCGGATACCCCCTTATCCAGGACTCCCTCAGTCCCTTTGCAGCAACCCATGAGGTTTTGGGGTACTGCTCAGACTTCCAATATGTTCCATCAACATTGAGTTTCCTCTCAAAGGCAATACCCTCTTTCCTAGGGTTCCTGTTGAGGATCTGCTTTTTAAGCACATAAAGAGTCTGATGCCCTTTGAGGCTTTTGTACATGCCTGTCATGTACAATTCCTTCAGCCCTGCATCATCAGTGATACTAGCAACGTCCTCAGATGAGGAATTAGTGATAGCAGAGACAGATGAATAATTTTTAGCATTAGAAGCATTTGAACATTCAGGTGAGGAATTAGCAGATTCACGTTCAATGCACTTCAGACATGGAGTAACAAATTCTTCCTGAGTAGCGCTGATTTGTTGAGCAAGTAATGAATCACGCTCCTTCTAAAGATCTTCATAACTCACTCTTAGCTTCTCAAGATCTTGCTTTCTTTGAAGAATTTCATAAGAAAGCTTCTCGTGATCAGATAAGAGAGTGTTATGAACCTTTTCAAAAGCCTTTTGTTGTTTCACAGCAATCTTAGCAAGTTTAGAGTAGTTGGGCTTGAGATTTTCATCAGATTCATCCTCACTAGATTCAGAGGAGGCGTATTTAGCTACCTTGGCACCCTTTGCCATGAAGCAATAGGTGGGAGTGTAGTCATCATTGCCTTCATCAGTCTTGTTGGTGAAGCCATTTTCTTCAAAGTTGAAGATAGACTTGCTGACGAATGCAGTAGCAAGAGCTAGGCCTGCCAAACCAGACTCGGACTCCTCAGATGCCTCCTCGTCCTCATGTTCCTCAGATTCAGCCTCAGAGTCCATTTCCTTGCCAATGAATGTCCGAGCCTTCTTCGATCTGCTCTTCTTGTGAGATGAAGACTTCGAGGATTTTGATGATGAAGACTTTGAAGATTTCTTCTTCTTCTTGGCATCATCAGAACTGTAATCCTTGTATTTCTTCTTCTTCGTTTCCCTATCCCACTGAGGACAATCTTGAATGTAGTGACCAGGTTTCTTGCATTTGTGGAATAGCCTCTTCTTGTAGTCATTGGATGAGGAATCATTGCTCCTTGAGGATTTTCCAAAGCGACCACGTCTTGAGAACTTCTGAAATTTCTTCACGAGCAGTGCTAGTTCCTAGCTCAGTTCTTCAGGATCACCAAGGTGCTAGTGGAGTCCTCTTCTTCAGCCTCAGAGACTGCCTTGGTCTTCAGAGCACGTGGTTTGTCATAGCTCGAACCATAGAGATCTCTCTTCTCAGCAAGCTGGAACTCATGAGTGTTTAGCCTCTCGAGGATATCAACGGGATCAAGTGACTTGTAATCTGCACGCTCTTGAATCATCAGTGCCAGAGTGTCAAATGAGGTATCGAGGAATCTCAGCAATTTCTTCACCACCTCATGGTCGGTGATGTCAGTGGCGCCAAGCGCTTGAAGCTCATTTGAGATATCAGTGAGGCGATCGAAGGTTTGCTGAACATTTTCATTGTCGAGTCTTTTGAAGCGGTTGAAGAGATTGCGAAGAACGTCAACCCGAGAGTCACGTTGAGTTGGGACTCCTTCATTTACTTTGGAGAGCCTATCCCAGATAAGCTTAGCAGTTTCCAAAGCACTCACTCTACCATATTGCCCTTTGCTCAGATGGCCACATATGATGTTCTTCGCTTGATAATCGAGTTGCTTGAATCTCTTCACATCAGCAGCATTCAGGGAAGGTGTGACTGAGGGAACACCATTTTCCACAGCATACCAGAGATCGTTATCAATTGCCTCAAGATGCATTCGCATCTTATTCTTCCAGTAGGGGTAGTCTGTTCCATCGAAGGTAGGACACCCAGCAGAGACCTTGATCATACCTACGGTCGAAAAAACTAAAACTCCAGGTGGTTAAACCAAAATCACACAGAACAAGGGAGTACCTTGCTCTGATACCAATTGAAAGTGCGTTATATCGACTAGAGGGGGGTGAATAGGTGATTTTTATGAATTCTTCACTAAGGAATTTGTTGGTGAGGAAATTCCTAAATGAAGAACTACTTGCAGCGGAATAAGTACTCAAAATTAAACATAGCAGAACACACGCACAGTCATCATGATGAAATGAAGACAAGCACAGAGTACAGAAAAGCGTAAGCATAGGATAACACAAGATGAAGACAGACAGACTGAAGAAATTGAACTGAGGGAATTGAGAAAGTCTTCAGTCAAAGTCTTCAAACAGATATTAATAAGCACACAACAACAGAAATGAGGAAATGAAAGAGTTGAGGAAATAGAACCAGTAAGCTCGGTGAAGACAATGATTTAGTAGACCAGTTCCAACTGCTGTCTCAGTTGTACATCTGGTTGGAGCGGCTGAGTATTTAAACTCGAGGACACACAATCCTCATTGTATTCTCATTGAGCTAAAGTCACACAGACCTCGCCCAATCACTCATGGTAAATCTTCAGGTGACTTATGGACCTTCATAACCTTTGTCACTCGGCGATGCACAATTCCTCTTGGATGCTCTAGACCTTGACGCCTAACCATCTGGAAGAAGCACAGTCTTCAAAGAAAACAAGCGTCGGATCCACGCAGGATCAATCTCTTCAGTGATGCTCAATCACTTTGGGGTTTTGAAGGTTTAGGTTATGGGTTTTCATCACTTGATGATTTTCACTCAAAGTCCTCGGAGGATGGGTTGCTCTCAAATGACAAGTGTCAGTTTCTCTTGGAGCAGCCAACTAGGTAGTGGTTGTAGGGGGCGGCTATTTATAGCCTAGGGAGCAGCCTGACATGATAAGACATAAATGCCCTTGTCTGATATGACCGTTAGGTGGGTAGATATTTTGGAATAGCTGGCGCGTAGCACAGCAACGGTCGGAATTTTGAGTCTCAAATTCCTCAGGGCTATCATGTTCCTCACTGTGTAGGCAATCCGCACTGGCGAATTCCTAACTCCTCAGTCAGAACAAATTCCTCAGAGACCGAAAGAACTTCGTCTCTGTCACTGAAGAATATGACTGAGCTGTATGAGATTTCCAATGGCTTCACTCGAAGGGATTGGTAGGTGTAGGATTTTGAGTTGAGCATCACATGGAAATTTTTCCTTAGTATTTTCTCGACCCCCTTTAACAGCACGGTGTTTCCTATGACTCAAGAAAGAGAAAATGAAACAATGAAAAACAAAGTCTTCACGCTTCATGTTCCTCGAATGATTGCCAAGTCTTCAAGGTCACACCAATTTCTTCACTTTCAAAGTCTTCAGAAAGTCTTCAGAAATCCGAAGTCTTCAGTCGAAGAACTTCATTTTTAGGGGTCGACTTTCTCTGTAAATATCGAACTCCTCATAGACTGATAGACCTATGTACACTCACAAACACATTAGTCCCTTAACCTATAAGTCTTCAATACACCAAAATCACCGAGGGGCACTAGATGCACTTACATCTGTAAACGGCGCCGAGGGTACTGCTCCGTTGTGATGGACGGTTCCGCCGCTGGAGCAGCTCCGGTGAGGTGTACGGCGGCGAGGCTGAAGCAGGACAAGACAGACAACGTTATTCTGAAGTGGGACTCTAATATCATCTGCAATAGATGATGTAAAATACATCACCAAAAAGTGCTAGATGTAAAACGCATCAGCCGCGCCACGGCCGCTCCGACAGATGTTGTAAGTACTACTCACTCTGAACTTAACTGAAGAAACTGAACTTTACAGTCGAAACTGAATTTTACTGTCGAAACTGATTGAACAAGTAGCAGAGCATTGCAATAGATGTTTAGGGCATTCGAGCACTAGTAGCAGAGAAGCAGTGATCTAAATCAGCAGACGCTCAAGCAGGGAACACACTAGCAGAGAGGAAGTCGTGCAGTAGCACCGCGAGCGAGTGCTAAAGCAGCAACTCCTCTAGCTGATGGAGGTCATGCAGCAGCAGCAGCAGTGCGAGCGAGAGCAAGAGCAGAGCAGCAGCATGAATGAAGCAAGAGCAGTGTAGCAGCGCGGCCGACAGCAAGAACAGAGCCGCAGTGCGAGCGAGAGACGAAGCAGCTGTAGCTAGTGCCGGTGTGGAGTCGCTGCCGAGGAAGCAACGACATGGGGGAGACATGCCGTGGATGATGTGGCCGGTGACGGCGTCGTCGATGGAGACCCGCCATGGCTGCTCGGTATCGAGCACCAGCAGCCCCGTGAGATTGAATAAAAGATTAAATGCAGCGGTGAGTGCAGAACCTCCTTGGTGGCGCCGAGTTGGCCTCGGCTTCATCAGAGGAATTGGTGAGGGTGCTGCGGTTCCGGTGGGGCAGGTCAAGACGGCGCTATGGGGATTGAGGTGGCGCGATAGACGAGTTGAACGTCGGGCAACTCCTTGGAGGTGGAGGACGGGGTGGCTGATCCGGCGGGACGATGAGAACGATGATGGATCCTCATCCAGTGCGGTCGATGAGGGACGGCGAGCTGTTGTGATGGACGACGTAGTCGGGGAAGAGTCTCCGGCTGGACTGCGGCCGGGAGGCCGGTGGAGGAGCCTGGGGTTTCACGGGTTTTGGCGGCCTCGGTGTACGATTGGGGGAGAACGGGAAGGAAGAGGGGAAGCCAAGCTTAGGGACGCGCTTGTCCGAAATGTAGGGTAAGTTACCAGCGTACCCCCACCGGTTTTGACACCATGACGTGGAGCTTCATTTCTGACTGAGGGGTAGAAGGGCGATTTCTCATGTCTGGGCTGTGGGACCGATTTCGGATGAGGAGGGAGTTTTCGCACGCGTCGAAATTTTGGATAACAAGGCGCGGCGCGGGTTGAAGAGGCGGGAGTTTCAAACCAGGTGAGACAAAAGATACTCGAGCTTGAAAATTTCGGGATAACAAGGTACGGATTCCTTGTTCGGCAAAACAAACTTAACATGTAAAAATACAATTCATACAAGACACAAGAGAGTCATGTCCCCTTTTATAGATGCCATTGAAAAAACTACAAGAAAAATGTAAAAAAAATGGGAGAACAAGATTACCCTGTACAGTACCAAATCGATTCGCACTTCCCTAAACAACAACAAAAAAATCAATTCCCACCAAAAGAAAGAGTAATGTCCCTTTTTATATGATTACAAATGCCAGGATCTCGAATTTCAATTTTTGTATCCATTTTATGTTTAATTCAAATCATAGTACATTGGTCTAGGTATCGAGATGTTCGGGATAATCTAAACCCTGTTTTCATATGTATGATTTTTGGCTGAATTGGGACAAGTTTTGGTATAAGCTTCTTGCAAAACCGGAGATTCTCTCAACAAGCCTCGTGGTTCCGACAGGGAACGTGTCACCTTTGTGTGCGAAATGATATACGCTGCCTCCCCCCTGATTTTCTTTACAGAGGCAACATAGAACTATATGAGTGCCCTATTCAATTTTGGAATTAGTTCGGGTTCGTTTGGCCTTTTTATACATTAATTGAGTTTCTGGACTATTAATGTGCATAATCCAAATTTGAACTGTAGGCACATGCTCCGGTGCACGAAAGTTGGTTGAAAATCACATGTGTGTCCTTGCTTGATTTTCTAGGTCCCATGGAAGAAATGAGAATCAAATTTAGACATCTGGGCGTCATGACTCGACATAGAACATCAAGAAACTTAGATTTTAAATACATTTAAATCCAAAACTCGCTTGGAAATCATGAAACTTGGCATGGTGTCATGCCATGGCACTAACATGTTGTGGTAAAAAATTGGGCCAATTTGGAACAAGTTTTGGTATAAGCTCCTTGCAAACCGAAGCTTCTCTCAAGAAAGCTCGTGCTTCTAAGAGGGAACGTGCCACCTTTGAGTGCGAAACGATATACGCTGCCCCCCCCCCCCTTGAGTTTGTTTACAAAGGCAACATAGAACTACATGAGTGCACTGTTAAATTTTGGAATTATTTCGGGTCTGTTTGTCGTTTTTATACATTAATTGAGTTTCTGGTCATTTAATGTGCATAATTCAAATTTGAACTACAAGCACATGCTCTCATGCACCAAAGTTGGTTGAAAAATCTCATCTATGTCCTCGGGTGAATTTCTAGCTCCCATGCAAGAAATGAGAATAAAATTCAAACATCTGGGCATCGTGGCTCGGCCGAGAACATGGAGAAACTTGGTTCTAAAATTTTTGTAAGTCCAAAACACGTAAAATCATGAAACTTGGCATGGTGTCATGTCATGGTACTACCATGTTGTGGTAAAAAATTGGCCGAATAGGAACAGATTTTGGTATAAGCTTCTTGCAAACCGAAGCTTCTCTTAAGAAGGCTCGTGATTCTCAGAGGGAACGTGCCACCTTTGAGTGCGAAACGATATATGTTGCCCCCCTCTAGTTTATTTACAAAGGCAACATAGAACTACATGACTGCCCTGTTAAACTATGGAATTATTCCGGGTTCGTTTGGCTTTTTTATACATTAATTGAGTTTCTGGTCATTTAATGTGCATAATTCAATTTTGACCTCCATCTGCCGTCCACCTCTCTCCCAAGGTCTCCATTAATGGCGCCCGAGCCTCTGTTTAATGATGTGGTTATGTCTCACTTGACTGAGATTTAAGAGAGAAAAAAGAAAATCTGAAAGCACGAATCTTGATGTAAGATCCGATGGACCTATATAGCATCTACCGCGAATTATAGCAAGACTGATGAATATATAAGGATGACGATAGTGGATAATAATTGTCTTACATAATTAGGAAGATAATTAAAAAAGCCACATGCGGCTACGCCCGAAATACACAAGGGCAAAATAAGAAGGAAGACAAGGATTTGGCTCGCTGATCTCTACTTTCTTGATGCGTTGCTGCAGGCCGCGGGAACTAGTCTCTGCGGCGAGCGGTGATGATCTCTTTCGTGTCCTCAAGACGCTGCTTGTGAGAATCCATGGATTCCTCCACCAGCCTTTGGCGCTCGATGTGGAGCATGTCATTCTCGTCCATAAGTTTCTTGATGATGACGCCGGTCCTCTTCAACAAGGCACTGGTCTCCTCCTGCTGGTCTGCACTTCAGACGATCTTCGCCCTTAGCAGGTCGCGCTCGGCCCGGAGCCTCTCGTTGCCCTCCCTTAGTTGCCGGATGACGCCGGTAGAATGTTCAAATGAGGCTTTCATGTCGTCCTGGAACCTCGCCCAGCCGGAGATCTGATCCATCTGGCTATGGATGATCGCATGCATGCGCCTGTAAGAGTCGTCGCCTGCCCGCGAGACATTTTCCCAGGCCGCCGCGGCACGGCGAGACATCTCTGCTGCATTCACGGCGCGGCGGGACATCTCTACTGCTTCCGCGGTGCGGTCGGACCAGTCTGTTGCATCAACGGCGCGGAGGGACCTCCGTGCTGGTTCGGCGGCGCGGCAGGACCTCTGTGCTACTACTTCCGTGCGGTGGGACATGTCAGCTGCTTTCGCAGCGAGGCGGGACATCTCTCGTGCTTCCGCTTCCATGCTCGCCTCTCCCTGGTGGTAATCTCTCGACCTAGAACTCACGCTGGCCATGGCAGACGGAAGGGAAGGATGCTGAACAACTTGTTTGTTTTTGTGGATGAGGAGTTGAGGAGGAATGTGTAGTCATCTTGGCATAGTAGTATTTATAACCGAGTACTAATACGCTCCTAAGTGGAAAACCATTTAGGTTGTGATCGGTGTGAACAGGTTTGCAATTCAATATAGCGTGGTCGTATTAGTAATTTGGAATGTGACGACACGCAAGCTCAAAATTTATTGACGGTTCTAGTTTCGAAGTGCGGCACTATTCTCGGATGGCGTAACGTGGGCATGTGTTCTCGGCCGTGGTGTAGCATATGTCATGGTAGTTCTTTTTCTACTGTTGTGCATGTGCAATAACTTGCACCGTCGTATACATATCTTACGGTTAATGGGGCGTTCGACAGGAATAGCCGCGTGGCGAGCTATAGGCTAGTCTTTTTTTCAGACGCATTAAACCTATCTGTCGGGACTTCTCGCATGCACCATGGTGCCACCCACATACACTTGTACTCTGAGTTTAGTACGTTATACAGCAAGAGAAGAGGTGCACGCACGCACTCGTCCTCTCACACACGCATCTGATTTTTCTCGAAAAGGAGTATGATGACCCCCGGCCTCTGCATCTGGGAGGTCACACACGCATCTGTCACTACGTATTGTAGTGTTCTCAACCATCTGATTGGCTCTATCATAGGATTCACGATGCTCCTTGGCCTTGAGATTCAGGAGTTTAAAATGCGGAGGCTAAGCTAGAGGTGCGAGGTTCTGGTTAATGTGTAGGCCGCACACGGCACTAACACGACACGAGCTTCGTCTGCCTGGTGCGCAGTCCGGTGAGTTGTCCAACACAACTAGGCCCTACTTGGTATATGCGCCTCGACTTATGCGTAGAGAAATTAGGGTCGGAGGGAGTACTACTAGTAGTAGTACTACTTTGATGTGTCGCGTCAACTCGCACAAGTATGAAACACTTCGTGAACAAACAAGCATATACTCCCTCTATTCCAAAGTACTCCCTTCGTCCGAAAATACTTGTCATCAAAATGGACAAAAAGGGATGTATCTAGAACTACAATATATCTAGATACATCCCCACAACTATTTCCGGACGGAGGAGTACTACTCTACTTGACTTACCTTTCCAAAAATGGATGTACCTATATACTAAAACATGTCTAGATACATCTATATTTTGACAAATGGAAGGCATGTATTGTGGAATGGAGGGAGTGCTTGTCATCAAAATGGATAAAAAGGGACGTATCTAGAACTAAAATACGTCTACATACATCTCCTTTTATCCATTTTGATGACAAGTACTTCTTACCCAAAGGAACTTTATATCCAACAGACACAAAATATCCATTCGACTATTGAAAATTACTGATCCGATGTCGAAGTTATTGCTGCATCGCCACCAAAACCCACCATTTCTTAAGCTAAAGTAGACCGAGCTAATCCCTATATTAGCATATTACTAAGATAAACAGAAGGCATTGTAGAAACATTTCGGACGTGAGCTAATCAATCTGAATGTGGAGCGACACCAGCTTAGCCCCGGCCAACAGCTTGGGCGGAATTGTGAAGAAGGTCAGCTCCTGCACAGCGACATCGTTAGGATCCTTGCTGCATGTCACCTCCATTTCCACCTTGACGGTGTCAGTCGTGCCTTTGGGCTCCCCCGGTGGGCCATTCGCCCACAGCTTGGCCACGTAGTGCGGCAGTGGGGACGCCCCCGCTCTGATGCAGACAACCGACACGGCGATAGGCGCGCCGATGTCGAGCATGCCGCCGACCAAGAAAAACATGCGGCCGTCCTCCTTCGTGAATAGCAAGAGCCGTGGCTCCGATAGTGGCACTTGCAGCTGGAGCACCTTGTTGTACTGGATCCTATGCATGGGCATGGGATGCACGATGCTGATGTGGTGATAGAGCGCTGGTGGCGGGCCTTTGTAGTTGCAGACGAGCACGGGGCATTTGCAGGGCGCGAGCGGACACACGCTCTGGTGATCGGCGAGCTTGTGGTAAGTGACGTAGAGCCCACAGCCTTCGTGCGGGCACTCCACCCTCACCGATGAAAGGACGGCGTCCACCGCCTTGTTTTGCACGTCTAAGCCACCACCGCACTCGCACTTCTGGCACTGCCGCTGGTTCCCGGGGTGCTCGATGCGGCAGTCCGTGCAGGCCAGGTGCCCTCCCTTGCACTGCAGAAATCAATCGAACATCACATCAATCAAGAAACCTGCACCTTGCTCGATCAGCCGAACAGACGAGGTGTATTCGAACCTCATACACTAGAGGTGTCAAGGGGCGGAGGCACAAGGGGCAGTGGAGCACGGTGAGGTCCATCGAGACCTTAGAGAGCTCCATCGTCGGGTCATGTTCCGTCTGCATGATCTCACCCTCCTCGTGCACAACCATCTCTCGCTTTAGGCCTGGGGCATTACAAAGCTTTACCATCACATATTTATACTACTTCAAGGTGCATTAAATCAACACATGCAAGTATCAAAAGGAGAGTCACGGCATGCATGCATGCGTTGTAATTAATGCATCAGTAAAGGCAAATTACTGAAATATATCGAGTGTAGTGCTTTGATGTGTCGTGTCAACTCGTACGTCAATGAGAAGTTTGATGGCCGTCTCAAAGTTTTAAAAAAAATTGTCTTCTGGCCCTACCTGTCATCCACGTGATTGTACTTTGCACGATCATCTGGTCAGGGATACCCATCTGGTCAAGACAGGAATATATATTTTAATTTGTGGTGGGTAAATGTTAGAGGTTGCAGCAAATATATTGTACACTACGGGTCTTTCAGCCATGTTTAGAGGCAAGCATGTGGGGCCAGTGCTATGATGTGTCGCATCAACTTGTACAACGAGGAGAAGCTTGATTTTACTACTACACGCCTTCTCCCTCGCCCATGCACGCGGTTGCTCGCAAATGAGGACATGCTTTTGCTTATAGTACAACAAGCTATCCCTCGCGCTCACGGTGGATGGACATGCAGCAGTGGATTCGACACTGTAGAAGCAGTAGTAGTAACATCATTGTTCGTCTTCTCAAAGAGGCGAAGAGCCAAGCGCAACCCGAACGTGGCAGTTGCGAACATTGGAGCACGCATATAGCCAGGCTCTTGCATGAGACAAAATTGCTATGTGAGCCCACTATTGTACTAGTACGTACTACTACTTGCTATTATAGCCCAGTAAACCAGAAAGGAGTATTTGCCTTTCTAGAGATTTCAATGTGTGACTAGACTACACCGAGACGGAGTACATATGGAGGAAAATATTGAGTATACTGACGAGTCTCTTTTTGACATGCATTTAAGGTTTTTTTGACACAGTACAACCGCAAGCGCTCATATACACGCGCATACACTCACCCCTATGAACACACACATGCACACCCTACCCCTATGAGCACCTCCGAAACACTGAGCCGGCACTATCATCTTGAAATTTACGAAGTCACCATAGGCACCTCGTCGTCGACGGGAACGTCTCCTGACACGCGATAGACGCAAGTGGCAGTCGCCACCATAGGTGCTTGAATGCCAAGGAGGGAGAGGGTAGTGGTTCCTGAGACGTTGAACGGTCAATGATGCATCCTCAATTACATGTAGAGGAATTAATTGGAGAACTCAGAATAGAGCCAGCACGATGTGAATGCAACAGAGTTTGGACTCTCATATAAAGGCGCCCCACCACTCCAAACCATCTACTCCTAAGTCTCTGTGCAACACTGCTCACTCCAATCCAGGACCAAGTGACCAGAAGCCACAAGCACCTATGGAGGCGATGGACGCGAGCGGCAGTCGGCTGTGCCAAATCATCCAAGGCGCCGGCCTGCGACCCTGCACCATGCAGTGTTTCCAGACGGTGCTAGCGATCACCGGCGTCGTAGCCCTCGTCGATGCCGGCTTTGCCTCTCGCATGGACGACATGATGGTCAACTCCGTTTGCAAGTTCACCGCTATCAAGAAGCGCGCGGACGACCTTGCCGTACTGCTCCAGCCCGCACGCCCAGGCTCCTCATTGACTGCCACCCTCATCGGCCTACATGGTGACAAACTCTTTCAAGCCCTGGTGGCCCTGCAGGTGCTGGAGATCGCGACAAAGAATGTGCACCTCGAGGCCGCGCTCGTTGCGCAGTGCCTTGCCATGCAAGAAACCGTCGACCTGCACATCCACGTCTATGAGGAAATCGTCTACATAGGCCACTACAAGGAAAGTGAGGACAGAAAGACATTGGCCTTCTTCCAGCGTCTGGAATCTTTGGACGGCATTGTTCAGAAGAACGTCGACCTGGCTACAAAAGCCGCTGGTACTTAGGCGCCCTTCGGTGGGCCGGTGCCCTGAGTCGAGGAGGTGGATGTCATCGATGGATGCACCTCTTCTTCTCGCCTCCTGTAACCAGCACTGCATCGCCTCATGGCCTTAATGTTTTATTAGTATAGTACACCCTCCGTTCCCAAATATAAGTCTTTCTACAGATTCCAGCAAGTGACTGCTACATACGGAGAAAAATGAGTGAATCTACACTCTAAACTATGTCTACATACATATGTATGTTGTATTCCATATGAAATAGTATCTAAAAAGGCTTATATTTGGGAACGGAGGGATATATGGCATTTTTATTCCAGTCGTAACATTTTCACTGTGAGGTGGGGCCGCAGTTGAGCAAACCCACCCCGCCCACCGGGCGTCGGCCGAGTTTAGAATTACTTCCTCCGTTCCTAAATATAAGTCTTTGTAGAGATTCCACTAGATGGACTACATACGAAGCAAAATGAATGAATCTAAACTTAAAATGCATCTATATACATCCATATGTGATTTACAGTGAAATCTCTACAAAGACTTACATTTAGGAACGGAGGGAGTAGAAAAGAGAAACGAGGGAGGAGAGCTAGCTGTAGCACGGACGTTGTTGTCAGATGGGATTCGTGTGGATCGAATAAGGGTACTGAGCACTCGTACCTCTTTTTCTTGAGGGAAAAAATAGTCGTATGTCTAGTACCACTAGTTGGGTGTGTGCAACCTATAGCTATCATCACTTTAGGTCTCCTTTTCGAACTGTAGCTATGCTTCACAGTACATATTTTTTCACGCATTTGTCCTCCTATGTGTACTCCTAGGCTATCTCCACGTACTCCCATTTGCTGACATGTGGGACATACAACATCTGGGTCGTAGTGGGTGCACGACTCGAAGCATATGCCAGGGTACTTTACATTTTAGACATCATGAATTACATGCAAACCCCCCACGGAAGAATAATTAAATAAATGAATTACTACATGAAACCAGATTATTTTCATAGAAACCGGAGCATGTTCATTAAATTTTGGACACAGCACGTTTATAAAAAATGACCGGACCCAAACTAGTGTAAGGGCCTCTTTGATTTTTCCCGCAAAAAAGGGCCTCTTTGATTCACAGGATACTGAAAACACAGGAATAGGGAAAGTATGATGGCGATGAACCGAGACGAGGAGAACTCTAACTCAGTTAGAGGTTAGAGTTAGATTCTAACCCTGAACTAACCATGAACTAATTCTAAACCAAAGAGGTGTATGGATGGCAGGGTTAGATTGACAATAAATGCTCTTTCTCAATCATTTGACTACTTTGGACCCTATTTCCTGCCGGATTTGGTGTGGCCGGCTCTTGTGTGGCCTCCTCCCGCTCCCAATTGACATAAACGAACCATCTTTACAAATCAAGCATGCAAAACATGATAATTTTTACTTTGTCCACACAAATGAGATATCCCACTTAAACATACAAGTCGTCAATCAAGCTTCACAAAGAAAACACTCCATGAAACAAAGCATGAGCTAACTCATCACAGAAGTCATTCACGATAGGGAGGGAGCCTGGAGCCCCTCACGCACCGAGGGAGGAGCTCATCATTGTCGCTCTGGAGGAAGGCTCTGTAGAGCCCAAGCCCCGGGAACCCCTATGATGTTGGCCCTTGCGAGTTGAGCTCGACACCGGCATGGGTAGCGGGGTCACTTGCCACTGACTCGGAACTTAATCTTTGGGCCTCTATAAATAATGCAAGCCTGAAACTAAAATACCTAGAAAGGTGAACTGAATCTTTGGGCCTCTAGAAATAATGCAAACCTGAAACTGAAATACCTAGAAAGGTGAATTGAATCTTTGGGACTCTAGAAATAATGCAAGCCTAAAATTGAAATACCTAGAAAGGTGAACTGAATCTTTGGGCCTCTAGAAATAATACAAGCCTGAAACTGAAATACCTAGAAAGGTGAACTAAATCTTTCGGCCTCTAGAAAGATTTATTACCTCCTCAAGCAGCATCAAACAATTCCATGCGTGCACCACAAATCTATACCAACTTTGATCAGGATCTACTTTTCCAAATAAGAATTAGCGCTATAGCGAGCAAGATCAATGATATGGCCGTGAGACAGAGAAGGAACGAACAAACTCACCCCTCTCGTGACCTCCCTGGTAGATGCGCCGCCACTGCACACGACAGAGGGAGAAAAATGACCGGTGAAGGGGGAGCAGGGCGACTGAGGGAGTCCGGGACTAGGGGGTGTCTGGATAGCCGAACTATCATCATCGGCCGGACTCCAAGACTATGAAGATACAAGATTGAAGACTTCGTCCCATGTCCGGATGGGACATTCCTTGGCGTGGAAGGCAAGCTTGGCGATACGGATATGTAGATCTCCTACCATTGTAACCGACTCTGTGTAACCCTAGCCCTCTCCAGTGTCTATATAAACCGGATGGCTTTAGTCCATAGGACGAACAACAATCATACCATAGGCTAGCTTCTAGGGTTTAGCCTCCTTGATCTCGTGGTAGATCCACTCTTGTAACACACATCATCAATATTAATCAAGCAGGACGTGGGGTTTTACCTCCATCAAGAGGGCCCAAACCTGGGTAAAACATCGTGTCCCTTGTCTCCTGTTACCATCCGCCTAGACGCACAGTTCGGGACCCCCTACCCGAGATCCGCCGGTTTTGACACCGACATTGGTGCTTTTATTGAGAGTTCCTCTGTGTCGTCACCGATAGGCTCGATGGCTTCTTTGACCATCATCAACGACGCAGTCCAGGGTGAGACCTTTCTCCCCGGACAGATCTTCGTATTCGGTGGCTTTACACTGCGGGCCAATTCGCTTGGCCGTCTGGAGCAGATAGAAAGCTACGCCCCTGGCCGTCAGGTCAGATTTGGAAGTTTGAACTTCACGGCCGACATTCGCGGGGACTTGATCCTCGATGGATTCGAGCCACAGCCGAGCGTGCTGCACTGTCACGGCAAGCATGATTTAGCTCTGTAGTAGGACAGTACCCTGGAGGCCGCACTCGAACCCGCTCCGATCTTCAATTTGGAGCCGGCTGCGCAGATCGAGGACGGACGGCTAGACACCGCCTCGGGGGCTGCAACCTCTACGGCGATAGAGCCGAACACTGACCTTGTCCCTCATAAAGCTCGTGACTCCGAGGTGTCGGACTCCTCGCCGGACTCCGAACCTCACGTGCCCCCTCCGATTGAATCCGATTGGGCGCCAATCATGGAGTTCACCGCAGCGGACATCTTTCAACACTCACCTTTCGGCGACATCTTGAGTTCGCTAAAGTATCTCTCGTTATCAGGAGAGCCCTGGCCGGACTGCGGTCAGGACGGTTGGGATGCGGACGACGAAGAAATTCAAAGTCCACCCACCACCCACTTGGTAGCCGCTGTCGACTATCTAACCGACATGCTAGACTACGACTCCGAAGACATCGACAGTATGGACGACGATGCTGAAGACGACCAAGAACCAGCGCCCACCGGGCACTGGAAAGCCACCTCATCATATGACATATACATGGTGGATATCCCAAAGGATGGGAATGGCGAAGGAACAACGGAGGATGACCCCTCCAAGAAACAGCCCAAGCGCCGGCGTCAGCGGCGCCGCTCTAAATCCCGCCACAGCAAGAATGAAGATTCTAGCATCGGAGATAATAATACACCGGACAGTGCCGAAGACAACCCACTCAAGCAAGATCCAGCGTAGGAGGACGGAGACGCCAGCCCTCATGAGAGAGCTGCAGAAGAAGAGGTAGAAGATTATACGCCTCCCTCCGGAGACGAGGCAAGCCTCGACGATGATGAATTTGTCGTGCCTGAGAATCCCGTCGAACAAGAGCGTTTTAAGCGCAGGCTTATGGCCACGGCAAACAGCCTCAAGAAAAAGCAGCAACAGATTAGAGCTGATCAAGATCTGCTAGCCGACAGATGGACTGAAGTCCTCGCGGCCGAAGAGCATGAGCTTGAACGCCCCTCCAAAAGCTACCCTAAACGCAAGCTGCTCCCCCGATTAGAGGAGGAAGCGTATGAACCCGCATCACCAGGAGACAATATGGCTGACCGACCACCCCGTGGTCGCGAGAGAGAGGCCTCTAGGCCCTTCACTAGACCCGTACCCCGGCATCGCTTGAAAAGCACAAGGCCACAGGGGAACGCTCCGGACTTCCGAGATATATTGGAGGATAAGGCAAGACAATCAAGATCGATCTATGGATCGCGTGGGCGCCCCACGGTACGTGACGACAACCGTCGCGCCGGACACAGTAAGTCCAGCCGGGCCGAACAAAACAGACAAAGCTCTTTTGAGCTCCGTCGTGATATCGCCCAGTACAGAGGCGCCGCACACCCACTATGCTTCACAGATGAAGTAATGGATCATCAAATCCTCGATGGGTTTAAACCCGTGAATATCGAATCTTACGATGGCACAACAGACCCCGCGGTTTGGATCGAAGACTATCTTCTTCACATCCACATGGCCCGCGGTGACGATCTTCACGCCATCAAATATCTCCCCCTCAAGCTTAAAGGACCAGCCTGGCATTGGCTTAACATCTTGCCAGCAGAGTCAATTAGGAGTTGGGAAGACCTAGAAGCCGCATTCCTCGATAACTTCCAAGGCACGTATGTGCGACCACCAGACGCTGATGACCTAAGCCACATAATTCAGCAGCCAGACGAATCGGCCAGACAATTCTGGACACGGTTCTTAACCAAGAAAAACCAAATCGTCGACTGTCCGGATGCGGAGGCCCTCGCGGCCTTCAAGCATAACATCCGCAAGGAGTGGCTTGCCCGGCACCTGGGACAGGAAAAGCCGAAATCCATGGCAGCCCTCACATCACTCATGACCCGCTTCTGCGCGGGTGAGGACAGCTGGCTAGCACGCAGCAACAACCTTAGAAAAAATTCTGGCAGTCCGGATTTCAAGGACCGAAATGGCAGGTCGCGTCGTAACAAAAACAAGCGCCGCATCAACGGCAACAATAGTGAGGATACGGCAGTCAATGCCGGATTCAGAGGCTCTAAACCCGGTCAGCGGAAAAAGCCATTCAAAAGAACTACTCCGGGTCCGTCCAATTTGGACCGAATACTCGATCGCTTGTGCCACATACACGGCACCCCCGAAAAACCAGCCAACCACACCAACAGGGACTGTTGGGTATTCAAGCAGGCAGGCAAGTTAATTGCCGAAAACAATGACAAGGGGCTGCATAGCGATGACGAGGAAGAGACCCGACCGCCGAACAATAGAGTACAGAAGGGTTTCCCCCACAGGTGCGGACGGTGAACATGATATATGCAACGCACATACCCAAAAGGGAGCGGAAGCGTGCACTCAGGGATGTATACGCGATGGAGCCAGTTGCCCCGAAGTTCAATCCATGGTCCTCCTGCGCGATCACTTTTGACCGAAGGGACCACCCCACCAGCATCCGCCATGGTGGATTCGCCGCATTGGTCCTAGACCCAATTGTCGACGGATTTCACCTCACCAGAGTCCTGATGGACGGCGGCAGCAGCCTGAACCTGCTTTATCAGGATACAGTGCGCAAAATGGGCATAGACCCCTCAAGGATTAAACCTACCAAGATGACCTTTAAAGGCGTCATACCAGGTGTAGAAGCCAATTGTACAAGCTCAGTTACACTGGAAGTGGTCTTCGGATCCCCGGATAACTTCCGGAGCGAGGAGTTAATCTTCGACATAGTTCCGTTCCGCAGCGGCTATCATGCCCTGCTCGGACGTACCGCGTTTGCAAAGTTCAACGCGGTGCCGCACTATGCATACCTCAAGCTCAAGATGCCAAGCCCTCGAGGAGTCATCACGGTCAACAGAAACACTGAACGTTCTCTCCGAACGGAGGAACATACAGCGGCTCTCGCGGCAGAAGTACAATGCAGCCTCTTAAGGCAATTCTCGAGTCCGGCCGTTAAGCGGCCGGACACAGCTAAGCGCGCCCGGAGTAACCTACAACAAGACCACCTGGCACGATCCGAGCACGCGTAGCAGTGCGGCCCCAACCCCAGCCCCTGTAAAACGTCAAAACAGGTCCTTCGCGTACACCATTACGCCCTAAAGATACCATGGGCATGGGGAGAGGGGCACGACCATGATAAGCCCAGACTGCGGCTCAACCACACCAGGGGCTCTCAAGTGTGTCATTCTTTTTTTTTCTTTTTTCCTTTTTTTTACCCACAGGACTCCGTTCGTCAGAGGCCCTGTCCGGCAGCAGACCTGCCGAACTCACGATGCAACAGCTAGGGAAGGATAAAGGCTACAACGAATATACAGGTGGTCTCCATTACGAGCATTTTTTATACACCACTCCGCAGCCTACCCCTAGAGGGGGACATGTTTAACAGTCCCGTCCCTTGCTTATGCACTATTTGTATCGTTCTGCATTCATAGCAGCACTTCTTGAATAAAACAATGCAGCACCTTTTTGCTTATAATTGCATTTCTTTTTTATACATATGTTCATTTACGACATGTTGCATCCGTACACTTTGGTACGGTTAAAACACACCAGGGGCTTATGTTTCCCGCATCATGGTGTGATAAGTCTAAACACTTTCACAAGTGCGGCACCCCGAACTTATAGCATTATATGCATCGGCTCCGAATCATGTCTTGGGTCAATAGTTGGGTTTGCCCGGCTCCCATGTTTTGGTACCTTACGTTCCGTTGTATCAGATAAGGTAGCACTGGGAGAACCACTGCGATTGCGCCCCAGTTGAGCTGGGTTAATGCCTCAGTGGAGAAAGCTAAAACTGACCGTCATGATGAGGCGAGAGCCAGTCGCTGTTCGAGAGGTTTTTTGCGAGTCCTTAAAGACTTATGCCGCTTAGAGCGAGGAGCCGGATCTTGTCCGGCCCAGGCGTGGATAGCGCCCCAAATTCGTCCTTCCGAAGACTAGGGGCTTCGCCAAAATTTAAAATTATATAATTCTATGGCTAAGTGAGAGAGTTCAAGCATTATAAGTCCGGTTGCCTTGTTCATTGTGTTGAGCGCCTCCCTAGATGGACCCAAAAATGGGAACAAGAGTGCTCAAGTTTATCCCGAACACCCCAGCACTCGTGGCATGGGGGCTGAAGCCGACGACCTGCCATCTCTCAGATTTGATAAACAGCCGCACAGAAGGTAATATTTTAAATTAACAAGCGTTGCTTAGCGCATATGAACTAAGTTTTTAGCGCACAGGATAACAAAATGCGAGTCTACTCAAATATTACATCTTTGGAGCACTCACCCGCAATAGTGCGGGCGCCCTTCAGCACACTCTTATAATACATCTCTGGCGTGCGATGCTCCTTGCCCTCTAGTGGCGGGTCCGTCACGAGTTTCTGGGCATCCATCTTGCCCCAGTGCACCTTTGCGCGGGCAAGGGCCCGACGGGCACCTTCAATATAGGCGGAGTGCTTGATGACTTCAACCCACGAGCACGCATCCACCAGCCGCCGCACCAGGCTGAAGTAGCTCCCAGGCATGGCCTCCTTAGGCCACAGCCGAACTATGAGGCCCTTCATGGCCTGTTCGGCCGCCTTGTGGAGCTCGACCAGCTGCTTCAGCTGGTCGCTAAGGGGCACCGGATGTCCGGCCTCAGAATACTGAGACCAGAAGACCTTCTCCGTCGAGCTCCCCTCCTCGGCCCGGTAGAATGCGGCAGCATCAGACACACTGCAAGGAAGATCTGCGAATGCTCTTGGAGAGCTCCGAATTCGGGTAAGCAACAGGTAATTAACACTCACATGCTTACTTTGCATGAAAAATGCCTTACCCGCTGCTATTTTCTTCACCGCCTCAATCTTCTGGAGGGCCTTGTAGGCTTCGGCCTTAGCGGCTTTGGCACTCTCAAGAGCTGTTGCAAGCTCAGACTCTTGAGTCTTCGAGTCACGCTCCAGGCTCTCATGTTTTTTCACGAGATCCTGGGGCACTTGCTGTACCTCTGCCACCCGCGCCTCCTGCTTCTCTCGCTCGGTGCGCTCCACGGCCGCATTGCGTTCGGCCGTGGCCACCGCCTCTTTCAGGGTCGCCACCTCGTTAGTGGCCCCTGCAATACCCATGTTATCCTTGTCATTCTTTTTGCAACCAAAATCCTTTTCTGTAAGGTACAATTTTAGTAAGGTGTTACTCACCTTCCTCATCCTCGAGCTGCTTCTTGGCACGGCCGAGCTCGTTCTCGGACTGCTCGAGGCTTTCCTTCAACGTATTGACCTCCGCAGTTAGTGCGGCAAAGGTCAGCAGTGCAGCCTGCAATCCCATATTGACATATTTATTATGACTCCTGCGTATATCTTTTTAGATCCTCAGTCCGGCTTTTCTTTCCGAACACCGAACCGAGCATCAGGGGCTACTGTCTATGCGGTACCATTTTATACATATTGAAATTCTTACCTCAAAGCCTGTTAGAAGGCTGCTGCAGGCTTCGGTTAGCCCACTTTTGGCGAGCTGAACCTTTTGAATCACCGCACTCATAACAGTGCGGTGTTCCTCTTTGATGGAGGCGCTGTTGAGCGCCTCCAGCAAATTATCCGGCGCCTCCGGTTGGATGGAGGCAGCCGGCGTCATGGTCTTGCCCTTCTTGCGAAGGGGTCGCCCGCCGGACTCTGGAGCCACTGTGGGTTCCGGGGCCGAGTTTGGTGCAAAGTCCGGGAGGTTGTCCTGTGGCACCTCCGGGGCCTCCTCCTCCTGGTGGGTCCCTTCTTGGGATCCCACCTCGGCATCGTCCGCGGCATGGGGGTGGAGGCAGTCGGAAGAGAATCCATATCCGACGCACCTAAGGACCCGCTCGACGAAGCGGGAAGATCATCCTTGGGCGGACTGCAGGGTTGTATGCGGCATTAGAAAGACATTATGTGGCGAAAAGGAAAAACCTTGAAGTTATTCGGGAGTCCGGATACTTACGATCTCGCTAGGGGCTTGGCCCTTGGAGGCCAGTCGTCATCACTGGTGTTGGCGGAGCAGTCCGGGGGAAGAGTTTTTCCCTTCTTGGACCCTTCGGCCTCCCTTGTTGGGGAGGCCTTCCTTTTCTTCCCTCCCCCCGCTGGGGGAGAGGCTTTCTTCTTCTCCTCCTCGCCTTGGTGGGAGGAGTCGGCTTCGGATTCATCATCCGATAGCACCTGAAAACGGGAACTCTTCCGAGTCCCCATGGCCTTCTTCTTGGCCTTCTTCTCCGGCACCACATGGGGTGCCGGAGCCAGCAGCCCCGTTAGGCGGGCATCCGCTGGGTCCTCTGGCAATGGGGCCGGACAGATAGTCCGTTCGGCCTTCGCCAGCCAGTCCCGTCAAAGGTAAAGGGAGTTTAGATCCCGCATAGAGTCAAACTATGGAAAGCAAGTGGCAAAATCACTTACCTCGTCAGCTGGACGCTGCGAGCGAAATCCGCGATCTTCGGTAGCGGATGCGGGAGCCTCGGCACCCTTGAACAGCACCTTCCAGACATCTTCGTACGTAGTGTCGAAGAGCCCGCTCAGAGTCTGGTGCTGCGCCGGATCAAACTCCCACATGTTGAAGCCCCGTCGTTGGCACGAGAGAATCCGGCGGATGAGCATGACCTGGACTACGTCGACAAGCTTGAGCTTCTTGTCCACTAGCTTCTGGATGCAGGCTTGGAGTCCGGTCAGCTCGTCCGAATCACCCCAGATCCAGCCACTCTCTTTCCAGGAGGTGAGCCGTGTAGGGATGCCAGATCTGAATTCGGGGTTCCGCTGCCCCAGGGTCACGCGGCTCGGTGATGTAGAACGAAAGTGCCACCCCTTAATGGTTTCCATGAAAGTGCCCTCCAGCCAAGTAACGTGGGACATCCTGCCCACCATGGCGCCTCCGCACTCCGCTTGGCTGCCCTTCACAACCTTCGGCTTGACACTGAAGGTCTTGAGCCACAAGCCAAAGTGGGGCTGGATGCAGAGGAAGGCCTCGCACACGACGATAAACGCCGAGATGTTGAGGATGAAATTCGGGGCCAGATCACGGAAATCTAGGCCGTAGTAGAACATGAGCCCCCGGACAAAGGGATGAAGTGGGAAGCCCAGTCCACGGAGGAAATGGGGAAGAAATACTACCCTCTCATGGGGCCTGGGGGTGGGAATGAGCTCTCCCTCGTCGGGGAGCCGGTGCGCGATGTCGCTGGACAAATATCCGGCGTCGCGCAGCTTCTGGATCTGCCCCTCCGTGACGGAGGAGGCCATCCACTTGCCTCCCGCTCCGGACATAGTTGGAGAAGGTTGAGGTGAGAAGTGCGGACTTGGGTGCTGGAGCTCGAGTTCGTGGAGATGGATAAGCCAAGGAGGAAGAAGGCGCAGGTAAAAGGGTTGGATCTTTATCCCCTTATATGGGCGGACAAAAACATGTGTCCCCACCGGCCTGGTGAAACTCGCTTATCTCCCAAGCGTCACAATCAATGGCGTGGTTGGGTTACCCACGTCCGTATTGATGGGAATCCCGGAATAAGGGGAACACGATCTCTGCTTCGACAAGACGTGCCAAGGAAACCGCTTCGCTAAACGCACGGAGGTGGAACAATAAAAACAATTCGAGTAAAGGCTTGGTAATGGTGTGATGTCACGCCACAAAATACGTCAGCAGATTGAACTTGTGTAATATTATTCTCTCTGCGGTGGTACGTGGAATTTATTTTTGCAGTGCCGGACACTATCCTGGTGTTCACAATATTCTATAAATTATTCGGAGGAAGAACCCGCCTTGCAATGCCGAAGACAACATGCGCGCCGGACTCGTCGTCATTGAAGCCTGGTTCAGGGGCTACTGAGGGAGTCCGGGACTAGGGGGTGTCCGGATAGCCGAACTATCATCATCGGCCGGACTCCAAGACTATGAAGATACAAGATTGAAGACTTTGTCCCGTGTCCGGATGGGACTTTCCTTGGCGTAGAAGGCAAGCTTGGCGATACGGATATGTAGATCTCCTACCATTGTAACCGACTCTGTGTAACCCTAGCCCTCTCCGGTGTCTATATAAACCATATGGCTTTAGTCCATAGGACGAACAACAATCATACCATAGGCTAGCTTCTAGGGTTTAGCCTCCTTGATCTCATGGTAGATCCACTCTTGTAACACACATCATCAATATTAATCAAGCAGGACATAGGGTTTTACCTCCATCAAGAGGGCCCGAACATGGGTAAAACATCGTGTCCCTTGTCTCCTGTTACCATCCGCCTAGACGCACAGTTCGGGACCCCCTACCCGAGATCCGCCGATTTTGACACCGACAGCGACCCTTGAAGGCCGGAGGGAGAGGGTGGCCGGAGTAGGGCGGCGGAGGCCAGAAGGAGAGGATGGCCGGAGGAGAGAGAGGGCGAGCGGCGCTTGGGCGGGCAGCCCTATGGGGAACAAAGAGGAGTCGTGCGAGACGGGGGGAGCGATCTGGTGCGGGCAGTGGAGATTTTTTTATTTCTCTTTAGTGGGCCCGAGGATAACTAACCAATTATAACCTCTCCACCGGGCTAGTTTTTTTTGCTGGGTTAGAGCAAACTAGCTCAAACTAACCCCTCATGTTACGACAATTTGAGGCTATTTCAACCCAAACTAGCTCTAACTCAGGGATCCAAACAAAGAGGAGTAGTACTGTACATGCTATAGTGTGGACCGTAGCACATTGTTTTTACGGCCATATCACCACATTGTTTTCTACTGCTGGTTCACTGGGCTACCGTGGTTCGCACTGCTGGTTCACTGGGCTGCCGTGGTTCGCACTCCTCCGAACTGAGTAGTAGTAGTAGTATATACTGCATCATTCTTTGCTCCTTCTTACTACTATTACTACGTACTTCACTGACATGTGGGAGAGCCAGCATCCGGGTTGACGTGTCATGCACCAGATTAGAGTGTGGAATGGAAGGGGGGCATCACCCCGGTCGTAGTGCCAGTAATTCATGACTACAGTGAGTAGTCATATCACAAGTCTTTCCAGCAGTAACGCGCCATCAAATCGCACAACCCGACCTTTCTGTAGTAAGTTTGAGAATCCGCCACTCGCTAACCCTCCTCGCCTCTCTGTCAAACCGCCTACCCGAAAATTGCCGCACGTACTGCCCGGGAAAAGCCCTGCCCTCAACTTTTAACTACACGAAAATAGTTTGAGCTTGTTTTTTCTATATAAATACTTATTGTATGTTTATTCACCCGTGGGGTTGTTCAATGAATGGAGGGCCGAGGAGCACTACTAGTAGTAAGTAGGAGTCGTATAGTAGTCACCTTAAATAGAGAGTTTCTTTTTTTTAATGCCAGTACACAAATTGAAACGCTTGTTGTGGAGAGAAAAAGATAATCACTCCACTATATATGTACGCTGGGGTCTGAGCGCTTGCTTTACTAGGGTTGCTCTCTTCATTCTCTCATCCTCTCCAGATCTAAAAAAGACAGCGGTAGCAACATTTTCTCTCTGCTCACCGCTGGTCACAGATCCGGCCGGATCCCTTCAGCCGGTGTGTGTAGAGTACTAAAAGGTGCATTGTTCACGCAGTCATAGCCGCCGAGGGAGGAAACTCACAGCTGCTGGTGGGGTCCGATCCTCTGCCCGTGTCGTCCTCTCCGACACATCGCCGACTTGGGAGGTCCTCCGACCTTTCTTCCTCCCTGCCGTATTGTGAACAGATCGGACCTGCCGCCGCCGACATCCCGACGAACCTCAGGTACAAGTTCTTCGAAAGCGGCCTTGCTCAACTGCCCCAGCTCCCAACATGTCTGCATGTGCATCTTTTTCTACTTCCATCAGCTCTTCCAAATCCACCTAAATTTTTAGTATTATTAGAGGTAATAAAGCTACTTCATGCATTCGAATCTAGGACTTGGTTCAAACAACGAAGGAAGGGGGGAAATCGTAGCATGAATTTAGCACTTGATTCAAAGAGGAAATAACAGGGGGAAAGTAGTAGAGATCGGGTACCCAGTCTCTTGGTTGAAAAGGGAAATAATGGGAAAACTCAGTACAAACTGGATAAGGAACAGATCTATTATTGGTTGAAAAATGGATAGAAAGTGGCGGCTGGTGGACAAGTCAACAGAGTATGTCCGGGATTAGATTTTCTGCCCTCACATAGTAAAAGATCTCCAGGATTAGATTTGCTGCCCTCACATAGTAAAAGGTCTCCAGGATTAGATT
Organism: Triticum dicoccoides; assembly: GCF_002162155.2. Lineage (NCBI taxonomy): Eukaryota > Viridiplantae > Streptophyta > Magnoliopsida > Poales > Poaceae > Triticum > Triticum dicoccoides. The sequence continues at coordinate 672,651,989 of NC_041389.1, read as the reverse complement.
TGCTGCCCTCCCACAGGAAAAGTTCTGCAGGATTAGATTTGCTGCCCTCACAGAGCATGAACAAACTCGGCATCACCACTTTATGCCTCTTTGTAGGTACATTGTGCTGATGCGTCCACTGTCGCATGTCCTTATACCAACCTTTTGCTGTTGCTAATGTAAGGGAGCATGTAAAATGAAACTATCACACTGTGACCTTAAGGACATGTCTAACCAGTGTTATTGTTAATCTAATGCCTCTAGTGATATGATGCAATTAAACTATGTTAACAAATGGTACTCCTGCTGTTTCCCCAAGTATGATAAGTAAGTTGCTTCTTTACACTGTTGAGTGACCTGGTGTCCCCATGGTCCCATGCCCTTAAACCAACTCTTTAGCTGCTGCTGGTTTACTGTATCTGGTAAACTAGCAATGCCACCATCCAAGTAATCCCATATTTGACGAATGTCATAGTTGATCGTAATGCTTCCGGTAACATGAAGCATTGCTGACGTTTTAAAATTTCTACTGTCCTTGCGTGATTGCCATGAACATAATTAATATGCTTCTTTTCATTTCGTGTATGTTTCATATATTCTTGTTGATCAGCAACTGTCGACTTTCTATCTTTTTTAGCAGATAGGGATATCCATTTCACCTGTTGCTATTGTGACCTTTTGGTGAACTTCACAAAACACTTTCTTTTGGAATGAGTGTCTTGTGCAGTTCAACTAAAATGTCACATGGGCAACATCTCTCAATTTTGGTGGAACTGCACAAAATGGTGATTGGACTGTCCAAAGTCTCCATCGAATTCTGTTGGTAATCTCGTAGAACATTTTATTAGCTTTTGCAAGATGAGCTGTCACTGTAACCACAATGGCACTTTATTTTAGTGGAACTGCACAAAAAGATAAGCAAATTATAGTTGCACCTTACATGAGCAGGACAGCCAACCTCAATGTTGCTGAATTTTAGTGCAGCTACTAAAGAAGAACCTGCCAACTCACGAGAGCAAGTACTTCTTGCTAGCTGAGTGATGCAATCTTTGCTTCATTTCAGGTGAACTGCAGAAAAAGGCCCATGATTTAAATGATGGAGCTGGAGGTTGACCTCAGCCAAGTAGAGTTGTAGGTTCACCAGATCGAGTCGTGGGGGCATAGGACCCCTCACACCGGTAAGTACTGTCCTTTATCAACATGATTGTGCATTGTCATGTTGTGCCAAAGTTGTATTTTTTAAATAAAGCTATTCTATCGTAATCTTTTCTCGTTTTGGAAATAAAATTTGCTTCAACTAGTGCCACTATTATAATAATTTCAAGGGGTGTGTCAAAGATTGATGCATCAGGAACATAGATAGAATTGGTGGCCAAAAGAAAAGGCTAATGTTTGTACAACCATCTCGACGGTTGCTAGTGTCCTAAATCCATGCTCTTTCTTATCTTTGCAAACAGGAATACTCAACTACAGATGTTGTGATGGTCAAGAGCATTCGCCCGCCAAGTTCTTGGGTTGTATGACACGGCTAGTCAAGATGGATTTAATCCCGATATTCACTTTATCAAAAGGCTCTAATGGGTTGGTTCTGAATCTTGCAAGCTAGGAATCAATGAGATGTGTAGGCATCTTTGTTGTAATTATTATTTGAATCTTATTTGTTGGTTCTGAATCTTGGAAGGTGGGAATCAATGAGATGTGTAGGCAACTTTGTTGTACTTATTATTTGAATCTTATTTGTTGGTTCTGAATCTTGCAAGCTGGGAAACACGGCATGATGATGTAGAGGACAGCAACCATAATAAACTGTTCAAACTTGGTAGTATTTTCTATGTGAAAGTGCGGCAAATGTGCTGATCATGTGTGTCCTTAGAATAATAATTCTAATTGTTGTGCATGTTGATCCTGTGGCACTGATAGAACGAGCCAATGCATTGCTTATTTTACGAATACATTTTAATTAAAGCTAATTAAATTTAAGTAAAGTGACCACTAACACTTGTTATTACAGTACCAATACAGACCCACTCGTGAACCTACGTGTGTGGCCGGAATAGGTTTCTTAATGGAGGCGTTTGAATGCGCCGAGGGTGCATATTCTGTCGGGCGTGCAACGGGCGAAGGAGGGGTAGTAACTATTGTCGCCTATAGACACTCAGTTTACTGTTGAATCCAGTTCCCCAAGAGCTGAAAAACGAACTGCTGCTGCCTCCTACTCACTCGTTCACTTGAAGAGACTCCAATGGCGATCCGAGGGGTGAGCCTACTGGATATGGACTTCGGCAAAGAGTTCACCTTTGAGTTCTCCGTTCAGTCGCATGGCAGCACCAAGCTGATGTGATGTACACCAACGATCCGGACTTGGTGAAGCTCTGCCTCGCCGAGTTCAAGCAGTACCTACAAGACGAGAAAGCACAAGGTCACAGGACTAGACCTTGTGCCCATCCTTTCGTCTCCTGACAGGGGCCAGTGGATCATGGTCGCCTAGGTATGCGTGCGAGACAATGTTCTCGTCTACCACTGCTATAGGGCCATTAGAGGTTCTGGAGCATTCGCTTGTTTCATCGGCAGCGCCGACTGCACCTTCCCTATGGTGGAGAGAAGGAAGAACGCGACGATTCGGCCATCTGGTGCAGCAAGCTTGTTGACATCCAGAAGCAATACAAGATCATCGGCAACGGGCAGGAGAAGGACTCCATGGTTGACCTCGCCGAGACCATCATCAACCCCTGCTACACCAACATGAAAGAAGACAACGATACCAATGAGCTCCACCGGCTACCCTGCATCCGAAAAAGTCAACCCTCATACTCCCCTCCGCCTGCGTCTTCCCCCGCTCCAGTTCGTTTGGTCCACGGTCTCGACGTCGTCCTCCACCTTGGTGCTCTCGTCATGGTGCCGCCGTCTGCTGTTCCCAACATGGTCAGCAAAACAAGAGGAATCGGGAGACAACTGTTCATCGAGAGGCTGACAGTCGCGGGCCCACCAGGTCATTGGCCTAGGTTTTGTTGTTCAACATGGGCAGCCCATGACATGTTTCAACGTTTTTTGGATCAAGCGGCCTCTGGGCCTCCCAACCTAGCCTGTCTATAACATCAGCACCCCAAGTTATGTTTATTTTTTCAAGACGACGCACAGCTCAGTTATTTTTTTCTATAAGAATGCAAAACTAATGTTTTCCCTTCAATAATAATAATATATAGATATATATCTTATTTTGTTACATATATATATAGAAACAACATAAGGTTTCATTAAACCTATCGTTCGTCTAACCATTTTATAGACCTTCCTAATTCCTTTATTTTTTTGTTTTCATTAATCCTATATCTGAATTTTCTTCCTCTTTCTTTTTCGAAGTAAACTGAGTTTTCTCTCAGTACTTTTCCCAAGAACCAACTCAAATGTCCCACGTCTAGCCTAAAAAATAATAATACCCCACGTCCTATTAACTCGTCAAATTAAAATAATATTTTATTTCGTAAATTGAAAGTTCTTACAAAATAATTATTATTATTATTTATATATAACTTGGCAAGTTAACTCCTAGTGATTGCATACATAAGCTTGCAAAGATTTTACTGACCAATGCAGTAATAAACGTGCAATCATGTGTTTATGTTTTTATAACACTAGATGATTCCCCGCGCGTTGCTGCGGGAATGTATGGTCAAAAAATAAATATTGACAATTATGTAGAATGATGATTTTGATGATCAGATTACTCTTTTAGTCACATGGAATAATATTTTGAGTTCAAGGGGAAAGAGAAATTTACTTTTCACTGTCCAGTACAATTCTATGTGTAGGTGCTAATAACAGAAATTTTGCACCACCCAAAATTCGGAAGTACATTATCAAAGACTTGGTCATTACATGCTTCCTAAATGCACCAAGTCTTTGAATAGCAATTTCCATGGAAAATAGTTTGTTTATCTATTCTTTAACAATCTCTATCCCTCCAATAATTTGGTTGCCTGTTCTCCATTAGCATTGCAAGGCAAAAGAAAATTCCAAGGAAAATACAGCTGTAATCCTTGACATGAGTACTTGAGCCGGCAGAACATTTCCAAAGAAAATTGAAATGGAATAAAAGATCCCTCAACTTTTAATATGCCCGCCAAAAGACTAAGGCACGCCATGGAATCAAGAGCCCTGCTAGATTAGTAATGTTGGATGTCAATAAGGAAGCTCATAGTTATACAAAATAGCAATAGACGTATTACTGTTCCAAACAAAAAGATTGATCACATGACATCATGACATGGGAGGATAAAAGACAGATGCATCAAGTAGCAGAACGGAGCAAGAACACAGACCACTTTTATTGTTTTGCATTTATTCTCAGCATAGATGAATTATAAAATTAGAAAAACAATACTGCCATGAGACCATATATAAAAGATCCCTTGCTAGACCACAACTGAAAGGCAACAAAATCTTAAGCGGGAGTAATAAACATGGTCAAAAACTGATGGCACCTCGACTGGTAATGGCCAATTAGCAAAGGAGAACGCCCTTAATGTTGTGGTTCTCTACAGTATATTCCATGAAGATTTGCCCCATGTTACTCACAATAAGAAGAAAAATTACTTGGAGATGCCAAATCATTTCAAAGCAACCGAAAGATGAAGATTTGAGCACCCACTTCACTACTCTTTTGGCAAATTTTGGGTCATCCCCACAATCAAATTGACAAAAAAAAATGGAATAATCCAATGAGTCTACACCACCAACAAAAATAAAATCATGTACATTTCATATTAATATAACAACAAAGTTCAATGACTTGATATACTGAACCCTTTACAAACTGGTGATGCACAAATATTGAACTATACAAAACTACTGATAATTTTCTAGATTTAGGTGGCAATGATTCCATCAAGGTCACGATAATGGGAATGAAGAAAGCATTGTGAATGAAAATCCGAATATAATTTGGAATCTCATACGTTCAAAAGAACTCTAGTGCTGCAAAAATAAAACAGTTTTGGAACTATGAAGTTTCCTTAGAGGAAGATAAAACATATCTTACCATCATTGTGCAGCGATGAAGTATTTTTCAAGCATAAAAAAATCATTGGTTGTCAATGATATACCAGACATATGGTGTTGAATGACAGAACATTGACGCACTTTTAATATGTAGTCCATGTCTTCATCTGTTGGGATGACAATATAGATCTCAAAGTTTTCCGTACAGTGCCGAAACATGAGTGATATGACATCAACTTCACTGATTTATATCTTCTATATTTCAAAAAAAAGTTGTCATGTGGCCAAAGCCCCCAGCCAACTTCATGAAAAATAGAACGGACCTATGACGACACATAAATAATCATAGTGGTATGCATTAGTAACCCTATAATTATGATACAATGCCTGTTCTTTTGAGATCAATATAGTGCAAGAGGGAATGTTGGATTAACTTTGCATGACCGGGCAGGCATGAGACAATTTTGGAGCAAAGGTGCAGACACCAACCTGATGTTGAAAACTATGGGAGCGATGCCGCTCCACTATGTGAAGGGTTTTTTTTGCGGGGGCACGGGAAGTCGATTGTTGAGAGGTGGCGGTATCGTCGCATCCATGCAGTAGGGAGGTGGCGGAGGTCATGCTTCAGGAGGCAGAGTCGTCGAGGTGGCCGGGGTTGGGTGCCTCAAGTCTGCAGCGTGGTAGTTCTGCACCGGATCTCCCTCCCCATCTCCCCTACCTCCGTCGCCCCCACCCATCACCATCTCTCCCCAGATTAGATCGAGACGCGTGTGAGGTGGCAGCCAGATCGATGTCGCGATGGAGGTGGCTCCGTCGAGGTCCTCGCACGCCAGGAGAAGGAGATGAGGATGCGGCGGCATGGGGTGCCTGTGCTCGCTCGCGTGGAAGATCCCCGGAGCGGTCGGCTGCACGGCATCGATGCTGTGTGGGTAGTGAATGGTGGCATTGCCTGCTGCCAGGGATAAGAAGAGGTCGACCGATGGGCTTCTCTTGGGCTTCTCTTGATAGGTTATTACGCCACCTCATCCGTTATGGAAAGCCAAAGAGGCTCGCTTATGATTTTGTTACCCCTGAAACAAAAAACAAAACGACTTGTTGATACTGATCTGGCGAGCAATAATATTATGTGATGGGTAAAAAAGTTAATTAACAAAATAAATGATGATGTGGCAGTTAGTGGGTTACTCCTATTTAGTATTGATGATGTGGCATGGTGATGATGTGGATAGTGTGCATGTTGAAAGAATAGGTAGAAGTGGGGAGCAACTTCTTAAGAATGTTAGATTTCTCCATCCAGCCCAAGATGATATTTTCACCCAGCCCAGCAAGTCGCGGATTTCGAGAAAAATGCAAATGGGCTTTAAATCCTACCATATATATAAACGGGCTGCATAGATGCTACATCATTGTTTCACCCAGCCCACCAAATGGACTAAAAACAAATGGACTGGCTGACATGTGGGCCAGTAGGTCGAAGCCTAAGCAAGGCATTGGATTTACATCCAACGGCCGGCATTCTTCTTCAATCTCTCGTCTTCTTCCCCCAGCGCTGTCGGGACCGCCTGCTCCAGCCTCCGGCGTCCAGCGGCGTTGTTTTGCGCGCCTCGCAGCAAAACGCTACCCCACCGATGGCCAGGCCATCCCTCCATTGCGCACCTCCTGTTATTCTCTGCCGAGTGTAGGCCCACCCCGCATCTGAACCAGTCAAGTTTCCCACTCCTCTCCGTCTGCGACTCCACTGTCACGTCTTCCCCATCTCCAGGTCATTCCAGTCTGGTGCCTCGCGGTTGTCCACCGCCTCGCTGCAATCAGCGTGACATGGTCAACAAACGAGACTCATCGGAATAGGACTGTACGTGAGAGCCTGACGGCTGGGACCCACGAGGTCCATGGTCGCCCGCAAGGAAAGTTCCTCCTTATTAAGGTGTTTCCTTCCCCTGACAACTGGAACCCACCGGCCGTATCTTCGCACGGAAGGAAGTGCCTCCTTGTTATGCGAAAAAACTATTCCTCCCGACGACAACTTGGACCTGGCAGATTTGGTGGCTGACTTGTGGGCCTACTAAGCAGACGTGTACGCAAGGCTTTGTCAACTTAATCAACAAATGATTCTAGCAGCTGGACCATTGGATGTTAATCCAACAGCCGTGCTTCTTCTTCAACCTCTGTTCTCGCTCCTGTCTCCCGTGGGTGGCAGTGCTGCCGCGCACCCGAACCAGTCAAGTTTCCCACTCTTCTCCATCTGCAATTCCACTGCCGCGTCTTCCCCATCTCCGGGTCGTTCCAGTCTGGGGCCTCTCCGTCGTCCATCGGCCTTGGTGCACTCGGCATGGTGTGGTCAACGTGGTCAACAAATGAGAGTCATCGGAAGCCTCACACCACAGCCGAACCAGTGAACCCTCGTACTCCTCTCCACGCGGGCTTCCACTGTCGTGTCTTCCCCGGCTCCGCGTCATCCCCTTCCTAGGCCTCGCCATCGTCCACCGTCGTGGTGCTCTCGGCGCGGCATGGTCAATGTGGTCAACGACCGGCTTCCATCGGAAGAGTACTGTACGTGGAGAGGCTGACAGCTGGGTCCACGGCAGCCGCAAGGAAGTGCCTCCTTATTACACGGAAAATAATTATTCCTCCACCTGACAGCAGGGACCCACCGGACGGGCCATCGTATTTCATGAAAAAAATGTTTCCCCCTTGACTGTTGGGACCCACCGGACGGGCCACCGTATTTCGCGAAAAAATGTTCCCCCTGCTGTCAGCTCGGACCCACCGAAAGTGCCTCCTTATTACGGACAAAAAAATGAATACTCCCCCTGCTAGCTGGGACCCACCTTGGTGGGAGGCTGACTTGTGGGCCTACTAAGTTGACGGGGATAGAGGGCTTTGTCAACTTAGTCAATATGAATGATTCTAGCTCCAGTGGTCGTACAGTGTCCATCCAATGGCCGTAGTGCTTCCTCAACCTCTGGTCTTCTTGCTACAGCCGCCCAAAGCAGCGCCGGTCGTGCCACATGCTCCTGCCTCCCGTGGTCACCTGTGTTGCCGCGGAGGCCTCACCGCCCCCTACTATTCCAACCGCTGGCCAGGCCCTGCGGCGGCGGCAGCCTCACACCGTAGCCGAACCAGTGAACCCTCGTACTCCTCTCCGCGCGGGCTTCCACTGTCGTGTCTTCCCCGGCTCTATGTCGTCCCCTTCCTAGGCCTCACCGTCGTCCATTTGTCTGGTGCTCTCGGCACGGCGTGGTCAACGTGGTCAAGGAACGACTTCCAACAGAAGAGTACTGTACGTGGAGAGGCTGACAGCTGGGTCCACAGGGGCCGCAAGGAAGTGCCTCCTTATTACGCACAAAATAATTATTCCTCCACCTGACAGCAGGGACCCACCAGACGGGCCACCGTATTTCGCAAAAAAACATTTTCCCCCTGACTACTGGGACCCACCAGCTACATCTTCACACGCAAGAAAGTGCGTTCGGGCAAATAAAAACGATTCGCACCCTGACTACTGGGACCCACCATCGACATCTTCGCACGCAAGGAAGTGCCTGACAGTCGGGACCCACCAGGTCGAAGCATACGTAGCATTGTCATTCTGGTCGCGAACGTGTACATACATATTGGTTGATGTAGAGGCGTGCACATGTCATAGTATAGGCGTGCACGTGTCGTAATAGAGGCGCGCACGTAGCATGTACACGTACGTACAGCGGCCAGTGTGCAAGAAAGAAAATACGGCCACATACGTACATATGGGCGGGGTATCGAACGCCTACTCGCGCATACGTACGGCCAGGGCTCGTGTACATGACTGGGTCGGAACGGAGAAACTGCGTCGTCATCGTGTTCATGGGGAAGGAACAGAATGTGTCGTGTTCATCGGGAGGCAACGGAATGCGTCATGTTAACCGGGAGGCAAGGGAACGTGTGGGAGCCAACCGGCTTGGACGGAACAGGCGATGGAAATGATGCCTGGCGTACCACACAACAGAGGAAACAACCTTGTGTTCGACCGGCCACGTTCAAAATGGTATCTTGTTCATCGGGAGGGGTCTGGCGTACCGCAAAACAGAGGAAACGGGTTTGTGTTGGACCTCCTACGGTCAAAATGGGGTCATGTTGATCCGGAGGGGTGTGGCGTACCACAAAACAGAGGAAACGGACTTGTGTTGGAACGCTACAGTCAAAACAGGGGTCCTGTTCATCAGGAGGGTGTGGCGTACCGCAAAACGGGACTCTACGGGATACTATTCATCTCCACCATCGACCTCCTCCAGCCTCCACGGGCTACTGTTCATCCACCGTCGATCTCCTCCAACCTCCACCTGTGACTGTTCATCCACGGGCTCCTGTTCATCCAGCCTCCACCGCGCGCTACTCCACCGGCTACTATTCAACCAGCCCCCTCCATGGGCTCCTGTTCAACCACCCCTCCATGAGCTACTGTTCATCCACCCCTCCACCATCTATTGTTCATCCAGCCCTCCACGGGGTCGTCCTGTTCATCCAGCCCTCCACAGGGTCCTGTTCATCCTGCCCCAACCGGCTCGATCGATCGGGGTCCTGTTCATCCAGAGGCAACACCACGGGGTCCTGTTCATCCACCCCCACCACTCATTGTTCATCCAACCCCCCTGCAACGCTCACTGTTCATCCAAACCCCCCAGCAAACGCTCGTTGTTCATCCATAGGCAGCATCGATCGGCTTCAGTTAGCAGCAGTAGCAAAGGAATCACTAGGGTTCAGTAACGTAGCTAGTGCAATCGCTCGGGTTCAGTTAGAGCCCAACGCCTCGCTCAGGTTCAGTTAGAGCCCAACACCTCGCACACACACGCGTACGTGTACGAGAGAAACGCGCATTGCTCGGCCCCCGACCACCCACCGTAACCGGGAACTCGCCGAAATTTTCCTCGCCTTGCTTCTACCATGGTTTTTCCGTCATGGACGGCTCAAAGAATGTCATGCAGCTGCATCTCCGGCCCGCCCAGGATGAAAAGCCCATTTTCTGTCATGATTTTTTTTCATAGAAGTAGGAGCCCACCACATCTATGATGATACCGGGTTTTTTCACAATTATCGTCATAGAAGTGTCATAAGTATGACGGAAAAAAATTTGTTCGGCCCAAAATGTCACGGATATGTCTTTTTTTTGTAGTGCATAGATGCAACATAAAACTTAAGCATAACAACAGTGAATCATTTATCCAGATGAGCATGGCATAAAGGCGAGCATAACATTACACATGACCATAGCATGACCACTAGCATCAGAAATAAATACCATGCAAGAACATGACAATAATACTACCGAGTAAACATGTAACCAACTAGGTGCAACGGAACCTGCATAGCAACAATACTAGATAACTGACGATAAGCATGCATCAGAATGAACATTACTACTACCATCATGTAGTACTACTAGCAAGCATGACATGTGAAGATGATACTAGCAAGTACTACAAGATAACAAAGTGCATCAGAGCAAAGCTTGAAGGTGAGCACAGATCCAGAAGCATCACCGAAACAACGATAACAGTTGCAGACAAAACTGACAGTTATTAAATGTTCAAGTAAAAACCATGGGTACTGCATTCTATCATGCAAGTGGTTGTCGTGGCTTGCCTGTGGATGAAGGATACACCGGGGATATGTGCGGAAAGATCACGGAAGGAATCGCCGGAAAAGTTTTTCTCTCGAAGGAGGCTGATTAGGTGCAAGGGAAAAAAGGTCATTTCCAATATATCAAACCATAGTGGAAATGATATGAACAGAATGGGCTCGGCGAGACGAAGACGTGGGCGTTGGATTCACCTGATTCGGAGTTACAAGCAAAAAGATACTGACGTTTAAAGCTCAGGGACCAATCTGTAACAAAAAATATTTACCAACTGGTCCCTAGCTGTTTAAACTGAACGTGCCTTTTCAGGGAGTACACTTTCTAACAGAGAAATCGTAGTTTGGGTGAAGCAGAGACGAAATGCGTTTTCAGAAAATAGAAGCACACTCCGGCGGAGTACGTCTCCACTTGACACGTCAGCAGCGGCGGGGCCGGGTGCCTGGGACGCTGACTGTTGGAGCCCACCTCCTTCTCTCTCCTCCCTTCTCTTCCTTCTTCTCCACCCCGATGGCGTGTAGAGGCAAGGGCGAGGCCGACTTGTCTGGGGAGGAGTCCGGCCGACTCCGGCCACCAAATGGGAGGCCGCGGCCACCAGAGAACTCAGGAGACAGACGTGCATCCATTCCAACTGGTGGTTGACGTCGAGCAGCATAGGGATGGGCGAGGCATGAGTCACAGTGGAGGAGGGCTTCAGCCGGAGTTGGGTACGGCACCTGGGTCATGTAGGTGAGGTAAGGGGCGCCGGGGAGAGGTCTAGGTGGTCATGGAGGCCTCTGGTGGTGGGTGGATGGAGGGAGGAGGCTCGGGTTAGCCGAATTTAGGCGGAGGACCCGAGTGGCCATGGCGGCATTGGGTGGGCTGTGGAGCTCCTTGAGCTTGTTGGAGCAGTCGGGGAGGCTAGAGGGGGAGTGGGGAGGAGCTTTCTATGCTCAGGGTGCCTCGGGACGGCCTATAAATAGGTGGGGCGAGGTGCTCGAGCTTAGTCTCCGCCGTTCGAGTTCGGCAGATGCTCTGGCACGAGCACAGTCACGGGGAGGGAGGGGAGACGCGTCCAAAGGGTACACAGGGAGTAAATGGCCACGAGATAGCTTGAGAAGGCTCAGGGAAGACGACAGCTGAGATCAGAGGCAGCTAGCGCACTATGCGCCCGTGGGCAGGTGCTGTTTATCGACGGGGACAGCTCACCTGGGAAGAAGACGGAGGGGGCACGGGCTCCAGAGGGATGGAGACATCACGGGGGAGCTGGGAGACATGCCCGCACACGCACGGAACGCTGAGCAGAGGAGTGGCCTGAAGCAAACGACAGCCAGCTCGCGCCCACTCCATGACAAAGCGGTGGTCACCGCACAGACTAGCATGGAGAGGACTCGAGAGGCCGGCAAACATTGTCTGCGCTGAATTCTCTTTGACCATGAGCACAGAGGAGTTGATAGATCAAGCAGAGGGGCTCTGGATCGATTGGAATCATCACTGGAAGTTTGTTGTTGCAAACTGTTGCATGATGATGTGGTGAGCAGAGAAGAGATGAGGGAGAGAGTTCATGTCTGGGAGGTTTAGGGTAGAAGGGACAAGAGTCCTGTGATGTTTGGAGGGATTTGGACCAAGTTTTAATACAGTTGCTTTGAAAATGCAAAAACTGGTCCAAAATTAAGATCATGAAGAAGCAATCACATAGAGTTATGGATGGAGCTGAAAATGGCCATGGCATGATGATTTAGGCATATGAGAGTGCCATAAAAATTTCATACCATTTGGACAAGCCAAAGTGGTACTTCCTTCATAATGGTCCTCTCTGAACAGAAACTTAGGAAAATCCTCAGGGAAAATGGCTAGATTAAATGATCCAAAATCTTGTGCAGATAGTTTATATGGGTATGAGAAGGCGCAGGAAAATTTTCCATAATGGACCAAGGTAAAATATACTTTCTTCACTAACTGAAAATTTGGACAGAAACAAAGATTTGAAGTTGTGCTCACATAGATGATTGGATGGAGTTGAAAATTGGAGGAGGGTTATGATATGAGCACATCAAGGAGTGTGCAAAATTTAAACTCATTTGGATAACCTTAGCTAGTACTTCCTTCACAAAGGCTTCACTTAGACAGGAACTTTGAAAAATCACTGAATAAGATTCACTAGGCAAATGAAGTTGAAATTTGGCACAGGGCAATGATATGGATAGGAAAATGTGTCCAAAAAGTTTGGGGTCAATCAAGCAAAGATAAATAGCACTTGCTTCACCAAGTGCCATTTAGGGTAGGATAGGAAAAGAATTATTTGAGGATTATTTTTGAACATGGCAATGAAAAGTTTTTCCATAATTGAGGAAGATATGACCCAAACAATTTATGAGAATTATTTGGGAATTTTAGGAGTGATGGAAATATAGGTTGCTTGACAACCTAAGGCAAATTGCGTTATTCCTTTAATAGAAAAAGGAATATTCCCAAGAAAAAGGATATTGAGGTTGGGCCAAGATTAAAATGGCAAGGTCTTGGGAAGGGTTTGAGGATGGGAAACCACTCTGGAGAGAAAGAAGAGGTCATCTTCTTCAGTTTCTAGACCACATAGCCATGGAAAAAGAAAAGTCAAGCAAAACACTCAAAAAATCAAAAGAAAAAGAAAGGGCCATAAATCAGGGTGTGACAAACCTTCCCCCTTAAAGAAATCTCGTCCTCGAGATTTGGTTGCTCAGGGAAGAAGTATGAATATATCTTACTTAAGGAAACCGTTTCCAACTCGGGTATCCTTTTTCCTTTATTGTTGTTCCCACTAAAGTTTTATTTGACTAGATCTAGGGTGGTTTGCTCACTGTATCCACATCCTGACCGAACTTACCTTACATGTTCATGCTTATACTAGCTCCAATTCTTTTCATATATGCTGACTTAGTTGAGTGTGATAGATTATCATAACTGAAACATATGTTCGTCTCACAAGTCCAAGAGTGATTTCTGATTGATGTGTCATCCAGCATCGACAACCTTTCAGGAAGTTGTGAACATATTTTTTTGGTGGACATCCAAGCTTTTACTCCTTGCATTGGGTTTCTCAACTAAATGCAGGTTCTCCGGCTTCAAAACAGTGTGGTGAATCACAATCGTTCTCCTGACGGATTCTTACATCTCGCAGGAGCTTCTAAATCATCTTGACTGGCTCCACTGTCTTGAGCATCAGATCTGAACCAAATATTTGACTGTTGCCTATCCTGGCCATTTTAAAGGGGTACGGCCTGATATGATAGTATCCGTAGATTTGACTAACGGTAGTTCTGACAGGAGGATTTTCCTCATGACCGACTACTCTTTGATTATTCACGTAAGTGTGGGCACATGCTTCGAGTCTATTATTCCTCATTCGGATTGCTCATTTTGTTGGGGTATCCATGGGGATAGTAGGTTGTGTGATGCTTTACCATAGTTACTGAGGTCAAAATGTTCAATTGACCTTTGGTCTGATTGGGCAGACTCAGATATGCAATATTCACAAATCTGGGCATATGCGGTTAACTGAGCGGGTTGTCTGGATATGGGGTCCTTACCAAAATTGAGTAGAACCCCTTAAGTGACTATTCCCGATGATCAATACTAACTCAGACTGTCGGGGTATCTACACCATGTGGGGCATGCAACAATTATCATACCTGTATTGTCAGTCTTGCTCCTTCATTATTGTTCTCTTTCTCCGGATTCTTTGCTGAAAGAGCTTGGTCTTATTGCTTCTTCGTGTGACCATAGGTACTGTCGGGTGCAATATTTTGGCAATCATAACTTTATCCTCGTTCATGTATCGTGCGACAGGAACTATGCCAGTTTCAAACGTACTTGCATATAGCTCACTATTGTCATCAAGCATACAAGGTGGTGACAAGGGTTAATGATGTCACCTCGTTGGGTATGAGGAAACTGGCCTTGCTAAGTACTGACAAAATTTGTTGTCCCATGTTGTATTTCTCCAGAACTTGTTGGTTCTTGCATCACCCACTGGCTTTCTTACTCTTGCATGACTCGTGAGGTCTTTGGATTCTTACCTTGACTTCATCATTGTACCAGTGGCTAGCAAGACCTTGGCAACATACTTCACAATATGAGAATTTGATTCCCGAGGCTGACTTGTATTCTAACTGATTCTTGCTTCTGACCAAACTGTTGCGGATCTGGTTCTTGGCATGCACTGCCAAATGCTGCCAACTCACGATGTAATATTTTGCACCAATGTTGTATTGGGGGAGATTGGATGACTTATGCTGGAAGCCATCAGACTATCTTGCTGAGGAAGACTGGATGGCTTGTGCCCGAAGCTTTCATTATGCAACTTGCTGAAGAAGACTGGGTATCGTGCTTCAGAAGATTTCCCCCTTCAAGACTGGTTGGGGAACTGTTCGGGAACGTAGCATGCAATTTCAAAAATATTCCTACGATCACGCAAGATCTATCTAGGAGATGCATAGAAATGAGAGGGGGAGAGTGTGTCCACGTACCCTCATAGACCGAAAGTGTAAGCGTTAGTTAACTCGGTTGATATAGTCGAACGTCTTCACGATCCAACTGATCCAAGTACCAAACGTATGGCACCTCCCTGTTCAGCACACGTTCAGCTCGATGAAGTCCCTCGAACTCTTGATCCAGTAGAGGGTGGAGGGAGAGTTCCATCAGCACGACATTGTGGTGACGGTGTTTATGATGTGATCCGCGTAGGGCTTCGCCTAAGCACTACGACGCTATGACCGAAGGAGTAAACTGTGGAAGGGGGCACCGCACACGGCTAAGAAAATTCTTGGTGTGCCTTTGGGGTGCTCCCCGCCCCCGAATATAGAGGAGGGGAGGAGGAGGCCGGCGGCCTAGGAGGGGCGCGCCAAGGGAGGGAGTCCTACTTGGACTCCTAGTCCAAGTATCCAAGTCCAAGTAGGATTCGGCCCCCCTTTCCTTCCAACGGAGAGGGGAAAGGGGAAATGGAGAGAGGGAGAAGGAAAGGGAGGGCCGCGCCCCAACCCCTTGTCCAATTCAGTTTGGGCAGGGGGGAGGCGCGCGCCACCTCCCGTGGCAGCCTTCCCTCTCTCCACTATGGCCCATGAGGCCCATTAACTTTCCCGGGGGGGTCCAATAACCTCCCGGTACTCCAAAAAATCCCCGATCTTCTTCGGAACCATTTCGGTGTCCATATATAATCTTCCAATATATCAATCTTTACCGCTCGACCATTTTGAGACTCCTCGTCATGTCCGTGATCTCATCCGGACTCCGAACAAACTTCGGTCATCAAAAACACATAACTCATAATAAAAATCGTCATCCAATGTTAAGCATGCAGACCCAACGGGTTTGAGAACTATGTAGACATGATTGAGACACATCTGAAATCAATAACCAATAGAGGAACCTGGATGCTCATATTGGCTCCTACATATTATACGAGGATCTTTATCGGTCAAACCGCACAACATACGTTGTTCCCTTTGTCATCAGTATGTTAATTACTTGCCCGAGATTCGATCATCGGTATCATCATACCTAGTTCAATCTCGTTACCCGCAAGTCTCTTTACTCATTCTGTAATGCTTCATCCCGCAACTCACTCATTAGTCACATTGCTTGCAAGGCATATAGCGATGAACATTACCGAGAGGGGCCAGAGATACCTATCCGATACACGGAGTGACAAATCCTAATCTTGATCTATGCCAACCCAACAAACACCTTCGGAGACACCTGTAGAGCATATTTATTATCACCCAGTTATGTTGTGACGTTTGATAGTACACAAGGTGTTCCTCCGGTATTCGGGAGTTTCATAATATCATAGTCAGAGGAACATGTATAAGTCATGAAAAAAGCAGTAGCAATAAAACTTAACGATCATTATGCTAAGCTAACGGATGAGTCTTGTCCATCACATCATTCTCTAATGATGTGATCCCATTCATCAAATGACAACACATGTCTATGGTTAGGAAACATAACCATCTTTGATTAATGAGCTAGTCAGGTAGAGGCATACTAGGACACTTTGTTTTGTCTATGTATTCACACATGTACTAAGTTTCCGGTTAATACAATTCTAGCATGAATAATAAACATTTATCATGATATAAGGAAATATAAATAACAACTTTATTATTGCCTCTAGGGCATATTTCCATCAGTCTGCCACTTGCACTAGAGTCAATAATCTAGATTACATAGTATTGATTCTAACACCCATAGAGTCTTGGTGTTGATCATGTTTTGCTTGTCGAAGAGGATTAGTTAATGGGTCTGCAACATTCAGATCTATATGTATCTTGCAAATCTCTATGTCTCCCTCCTTGACTTGATCGCAAATGGAATTGAAGTGTTTCTTGATGTGTTTGGTTCTCTTGTGAAATCTGGATTCCTTTTTCAAGGCAATTGCTCCAGTATTGTCACAAAAGATTTTCATTGGACCCGATGCACTAGATATAACACCTAGATCGAATATGAACTCCTTCATCCAGACTCCTTCATTTGCTGCTTCCTAACCAGTGATGTACTTTGCTTCACACGTACATCCCGCCACGATGCTCTGCTTGGAACTGCACCAACTAACAGCTCCACCATTCGATATAAATACGTATCCTGTTTGCGACTTAGAGTCATCCGGATCAGTGTCAAATCTTGCATCAACGTAACCATTTATGACAAGCTCTTTGTCACCTCCATAAACGAGAAACATATCCTTACTCCTTCTTAGGTATTTCAGGATGTTCTTGACCGCTGTCCAGTGATCCACTCCGGGATTACTTTGGTACCTCCCTCTAAACTTATAGCAAGGCACACATCAGGTCTGGTACACAGCATTGCATACATGACAGAACCTATGGCTGAAGCACAGGGAATGACTTTCATTTTCTCTCTATCTTCTGCAGTGGTCGGGCATTGAGTCTGACTCAACTTCACACCTTGTAACACAGGCAAGAACCCTTTCTTTGACTGATCCATTTTTAACTTCTTCACAACTTTATCAAGGTATGTGCTTTGTGAAAGTCCAATTAAGCGTCTTGATCTATCTCTATAGATCTTGATACCCAATATATAACCAGCTTCACCGAGGTCTTTCATTGAAAAATTCTTATTCAAGTATCCTTTTATTCTATCCAGAAATTCTGTATTATTTCCAATCAACAATATGTCGTCCACATATAAATATTAGAAATTCTAAAGAGCTCCCACTCACTTTATTGTAAATACAGGCTTCTCCAAAAGTTTGTATAAAACCATATGCTTTGATCACATTATCAAAGCATATATTCCAACTCCGAGAGGCTTGCACCAGTCCATAAATGGATCGCTGGAGCTTTCACACTTTGATAGAACCTTTTGTATCGACAAAACCTTCTGGTTGCATCATATACAACTCTTCTTTAAGAAATCCATTAAGGAGTGTAGTTTTGACATCCATTTGCCCAATTTCATAATCATTAAATGTGGCCATTGCTAACATGATTCGGACAGACTTAAGCATCGCTATGGGTGAGAAGGTCTCATCATAGTCAACTTCTTGAACTTGTCAAAAACCTTTCGCAAAAAGTCGAGCTTTGTAGACTGTAACAGTACCGTCAGCGATAGTCTTCTTCTTGAAGATCCATTTATTTTCTATGGCTTTCCGATGATCCGGCAAGTCCACCAAAGTCCACACTTTGTTCTCATACATGGATACCATCTCAGATTTCATGGCCTCAAGCCATTTCGCGGAATCTGGGCTCATCATTGCTTCCTCATAGTTCGTAGGTTCATCATGGTCTAGTAACATGACTTCTAGAATAGGGTTACTGTACCACTCTGGTGCAGATCGTACTCTGGTTGACCTTCGAGGTTCGGTAGTAACTTGATCTGAAGTTTCATGATCATCATCATTAGCTTCCTCACAAATTGGTGTAGGAATCACTAGAACTAATTTCTCTGACAAACTACTTTCCAATTCGGGAGAAGGTACAATTACCTCATCAAGTTCTACTTTCCTCCCACTCACTTCTTTCGAGAGAAACTCCTTCTCTAGAAAGGATCCATTATCTTGCCTTCGGATCTGTGATAGAAGGTGTACCCAACCATTTCCTTTGGGTTTCCTATGAAGAAGCATTTCTCCAATTTGGGCTCGAGCTTATCAGGTTGAAGCTTTTTCACCTAAGCATCGCAGCCCCAAACTTTAAGAAACAACAACTTGGGTTTCTTGCCAAACCACAGTTCATATGGTGTCGTCTCAACAGACTTAGATGGTGCCCTATTTAATTTGAATGCATACGCCTCTAAAGCATAACCCCAAAACGATAGCGGTAAATCAGTAAGAGACATCATAGACAGCACCATATCTAATAAAGTGCAGTTACGATGTTCGGACACACCATTACGCTGTGGTGTTCCACGTGGCATGAGTTGCGAAACTATTCCACATTGTTTCAAATGAAGACCAAACTCGTAGCTCAAATATTCGCCTCCACGATCAGATCGTAGAAACTTTATTTTCTTGTTACGTTGATTTTCCACTTCACTCTGAAATTCTTTGAACTTTTAAATGTTTCAGACTTATGTTTCATTAAGTACATATACCATATCTGCTCAAATCATTTTTGAAGGTCAAAAAATAACGATACACGCCACGAGCCTCAACACTCATTGGACCGCATACATCGGTATGTATTATTTTCAATAAGTCAATAGCTCATTCCATTGTTCCAGAGAACGGAGTTCTAGTCATCTTGCCCATGAGGCATGGTTCGCAAGCACCAAGTGATTCATAATCAAGTTATTCCAAAAGCCCATCAGCATGGAGTTTCTTCATGCGCTTTACACCAATATGACCTAAAGGATAGTGCCACAAAAAAGTTGCACTATCATTATCAACTTTGCATCTTTTGGCTTCAATATTATGAATATGTGTATCACCACGATCGAGATTCAACAAGAATAGACCACTCAACAAGGGTGCATGACCATAAAAGATATTACTCATATAAATAGAACAACCATTATCTCTGATTTAAATGAATAACCGTCTCGCATCAAACAAGATCCAGATATAATGTTCATGCTCAACACTAGCACCCAATAACAATTATTCAGGTCTAAAACTAATCTCAAAGGTAGATGTAGAGGTACTGTGTCGACGGCGATCACATCGACCTTGGAACCATTTTTGGCGCGCATCGTCACCTCGTCCTTAACCAATCTTCATTTAATCCGTAGCCCCTATTTCGAGTTGCAAATATGAGCAACAGAACTAGTATCAAATACCCAGGCGCTACTACGAGCATTAGTAAGGTACACATCAATAACATGTATATCAAATATACCTTTCACTTTGCCATCCTTCTTATCTGCAAATACTTGGGGCAGTTCCACTTCCAGTGACCAGTCCCTTTGCAGTAGAACCACTCAGTTTTAGGCTTAGGTCCAGGCTTGGGATTCTTCCCGGGAGTAGCAACTAGCTTGCTATTCTTCTTGAAGTTCCCCTTCTTCCCTTTGCTTTTTCCTTGAAACTAGTGGTCTTGTTAATCATAAACACTTGATGCTCCTTCTTGAGTTCTACCTCCGCAAAATTTAGCATTGTGAAGAGCCCGGGAATAGTCTTTTCCATCCCTTGCATATTGTAGTTCCTCATGAAGCCTTTATATCTTGGTGGCAGTGATTGAAGAACTCTGTCAATGACACTATCATCAGGAAGATTAACTCCCAGCTGAGTCAAGTGGTTATGGTACCCAGACATTCTGAGTATGTGTTCACTGACAGAACTATTCTCCTCATCTTGCAGCTATAGAACTTGTTGGAGACTTCATATCTCCCAACTCGGGCATTTGCTTGAAATTTTAACTTCAACTCTTGGAACATCTCATATGATCCATGACGTTCAAAATGTATTTGAAGTCCTGATTCTAAGCCGTAAAGCATGGCACACTGAACTATCGAGTAGCATCACAGATCGAGTCTGCTAGACGTTCATAACATCAGCATCTTCTCCTGTAGTAGGCCTTGCACCTAGCGGTGCTTCCAGGACATAATTCTTCTGTGCAGCAAGGGGGATAATCCTCAAGTTATGGACACAGTCCGTGTAATTGCTACCATCATCTTTCAACTTACCTTTCTCTAGGAACGCATTAAAATTCAAGGGAATGTTAGCACGGGCCATTTATCTACAACAACATAGATATGCAAAAAACTATCAGACTAAGTTCATGATAAATTAAAGTTCAATTAATCATATTACTAAAGAACTCCCACTTAGATACACATCCCTCTAGTCATCTAAATGATCACGTGATCCATATCAACTAAACCATGTTCGATCATCACGTGAGATGGAGTAGTTTTCAATGGTGAATATCTCTATGTTGATCATATCTACTATATGATACACATTCAACCTTTCGGTCTCAGTGTTCCGTGGCCATATCTGCATATGCTAGGCTCTTCAAGTTTAACCTGAGTATTCTGCACGTGCAAAACTGGCTTGCACCCATTGTATGTGAACGTAGAGCTTATCACACCCGATCATCACATGGTGTCTCGGCACGACGAACTGTAGCAACAATGCATACTTAGGGAGAACACTTATACCTTGAAATTTAGTGGGAGATCATCTTATAATGCTACCGTCATACTAAGCAAAATAAGATGCACAAAAGATAAACATCACATGCAATCAAAATATGTGACATGATATGGCCATCATCATCTTGTGCCTTTGATCTCCATCTCCAAAGCACCGTCATGATCTCCATCGTCACCGGCTTGACACCTTGATCTCCATCCTAGCATCATTGTCGTCTCACCAACTATTGCTACTACGACTATAGCTACCACTTAGTGATAAAGTAAATCAATTACATGGTGATTGCATTTCATACAATAAAGCGACAACCATATGGCTCCTGCCAGTTGCTGATAACCCTGTTACAAAACATGATCATCTCATACAACAATTTATATCACATCATGTCCTGACCATATCACATCACAACAAGCCCTGGAAAAACAAGTTAGACGTCCTCTACTTTGTCGTTGCAAGTTTTACGTGGCTGCCACGGGCTTCTAGCAAGAACAATTCTTACCTACGCATCAAAACCATAACGATTTTTCGTCAAGTGTGTTGTTTAACCTTCAACAAGGACTGGTCGTAGTCCTACTCGATTCAACTAAAGTTGGAGAAACAGACACCCGCCACCCACCTGTGTGCAAAGCATGTCGGTAAAACCAGTCTCATGAACGCGGTCATGTACTGTCGGTCCGGGCCACTTCATCCAACAATACCGCCGAATCAAAGTAAGACGTTGGTGGTAAGCAATATGACTATTATCGCCTAAGCACTATGACGCTATGACCGGAGGAGTAAACTGTGGAAGGGGGCACCACACACGGCTAACAGAATTATTGGTGTGCCTTTGGGGTGCCCCCGCCCCCGTATATAGAAGAGGGGAGCAGGAGGCCGGCGGCCTAGGAGGGGCATGTCAAGGGGGGAGTCCTACTTGGAATCCTAGTCCAAGTAGGATTCGCCCCCCCCCCTCCTTCCAACGGAGAGGGGAAAGGGGAAAGGGGGAAGAGGGGGAAGGAAAGGGGGGACGCGCCCCCACCCCTTGTCCAACTAGGTTTGGGCAGGGGGGAGGCGTGCGCCACCTCCTGTGGCAGCCTTCCCTCTCTCCACTATGGCCCATGAGGCCCATTAACTTTCCCGAGGGGTTCCGGTAACCTCCCAATACTCTGAAAAATCCCCGATCTTCTTCAGAACCATTTCGGTGGCCGTACATAACCTTCCAATATATCAACCTTTACCTCTCGAGCATTTCGAGACTCCTCATCATGTCTGTGATCTTATCTGGGACTCCGAACAAACTTCGGTCATCAAAAACACATAACTCATAATACAAATCGTCATCGAATGTTAAGCGTGCAGACCCTACGGGTTCGAGAACTATGTAGACATGATCGAGACACATCTCAGGTCAATAACCAATAGCGGAACATGGATGCTCATATTAGCTCCTACATATTCTACGAAGATCTTTATCGATCAAACCGTACAACAACATACGTTGTTCCCTTTGTCATCGGTATGTTCCTTGCCCGAGATTCGATCGTCGGTATCATCATACCTAGTTCAATCTTGTTACCAGAAAGTCTCTTTACTTGTTCTATAATTCTTCATCCTGCAACTAACTCATTAGTCACATTGCTTGCAAGGCTTATAGTGATGAACGTTACTGATAGGGCCCAAAGATACCTCTCTGATACACGGAGTGACAAATCCTAATCTCGATCTATGCCAACCCAACAAACACCTTCAGAGACACCTGTAGAGCATCTTTATAATCACCCAGTTATGTTGTGACATTTGATAGCACACAAGGTGTTCCTCCGGTATCGGGGAGTTGCATAATCTCATAGTCAGAGGAACATGTATACGTCATGAAGAAAGAGGTAGCAATAAAACTTAACGATCATTATGCTAAGCTAACAGATGGGTCTTGTCCATCAAATCATTCTCTAATGATGTGATCTTGTTCATAAAATGACAACACATGTCTATAGTTAGGAAACATAACCATCTTTGATTAACGAGCTAGTCAAGTAGAGGCATACTAGGGACACTTTGTTTTGTCTATGTATTCACACATGTACTAAGTTTGTGGTTAATACAATTCTAGCATGAATAATAAACATTTATCATGATATATGGAAATATAAATACCAACTTTATTATTGCCTCTAGAGCATATTTCCTTCGAGAACGGACTCGGTTCCTTATGCCGGAAGCTTTTGCGGTTGCTTACTGAAGAAGTCAGAGTATCTTGCACGGGAAGTCATCCATATATCCTACTGAGGAAGGTAGAGGAATCTTACCTTGGAAGCTTCTCTGGTAGCTTGCGAGGGAAGACTGGGTTGCTTATATCAGAAGCTTCTCATTGTGATATGCGAACCGATTACCACATATATATACTATCTTAATATTTCTGTTGTTGATTACTTGTATGAAACGAGGTTTGTTGGACTATCCTCCTTTCTGAGTATTGAATGCATGGCACATTCTCCCTTGCTTCCAGGTATAGTATGTTTCAAAATCATCCTCATAGAAGAATCAAACCTTGCATATGAATCATACCTTTGGCTGATAATATACATTCGATAGTGCACTCAAATGTAAACTTGGTGTTGATAATCAATCCAGGATATCATTTGCATTTAGACAAGATGTTCCCAATTTCACTGCAGTTGGCTGAGAATTCCATACTATTTAGCTGAGTTTCCAAACATTTGAACTCCTTGCTGATTCTTTAGGTCCGGCGTCCGTTGATGAGCAACTTTAATAAGGGGAAAATATGTAACACCGAAGGCCCAAAGAAAGAAGCAAAATAAATGACTAAAACAAAAGCACATAAAGCATACTAATAATATAAATAATATGAATAATCAAGCAGCATCACATATTACTACTACTCACAACAATAATATGCATGCACACCTAGGCACACAAATCTTGAGGAAACTCCAGTATTATGATCTAATATGTTGTGGCGGTGTGCATGAAAGTGAATCCACGTGTGGAAGGAGTTGGTGTAACCAAAGCTACACCAAGTGCTGGTTGAACACCAGTTGCATCTAGATGGATATGGAGGTGAGGGTGGCCTTGGTGATCAAGTGGTGGAACACGGAGGTCTTATACGTCCCCAACGTATTTACTTTTCCAAACACTTTTGCCCTTGTTTTGGACTCTAACTTGCATGATTTCAATGGAACTAACTTGGACTGACGTTGTATTCAGCAAAATTGCCATGGTGTTATTTTTGTGTAGAAATAAAAGTTCTCGGAATGACATGAAAATCCATGGAGACAAGTTTTGGAATTAATAAAAAATATTGGCGAAAGAATCAACGTAAGGGGGCCCACACCCTGTCCACGAGGGTGCAGGGCGCGCCCACCCCCCTGGACCTCCACCGACCTCAACTCCAACTCCATATATTTACGTTCGGGGAGAAAAAAATCAAAGAGAAGGATTCATCGCGTTTTACGATACGAAGCCACCGCCAAGCCCTAATTTCCCTTGGGAGGGCTGATCTGGAGTCTGTTTGGGGCTCCAGAGAGGGGAAACTGTCGATGTCATCATCATTAACCATCCTCCATCACAAATTTCATGATGCTCACCGCTATGCATGAGTAATCCCATCGTAGGCTTGCTGGACGGTGATGGGCTGGATGAGATTTACCATGTAATTGAGTTAGTTTTGTTAGGGTTTGATCCCTAGTATCCATTACGTTCTAAGATTGATGTTGCTATGACTTTGCCATGCTTAATGCTTGTCACTAGGGACCGAGTGCCATGATTTCAGAGTTGAACCTATTATGTTTTCATGAATATATGGGAGTTCTTGATCCTATCTTGCAAGTCAATAGTCACCTACTATGTGTTATGATCCGGCAACCCCGAAGTGACAATAATCGGGACCACTCCCGGTGATGACCGTAGTTTGAGGAGTTCATGTATTCACTAAGTGCTAATGCTTTGGTCTGGTACTCTATTTAAAGGAGGCCTTAATATCCCTTAGTTTCCAATAGGACCCCGTTGCCACGGGAGGGTAGGACAAAGGATGTCATGCAAGTTCTTTTCCATAAGCACGTATGACTATATTCATAATACATGCCTACATTACATTGATGAACTAGAGCTAGTTTTGTGTCACCCTGTGTTATAACTATTGCATGATGAATTGCATCCGACATAATTATCCATCGTTGATCCATTGCCTATGAGCTTTTCACATACTGAACTTTGCTTAGTTACTTCTCCGTTGCCACTATTACGATTGGTACAAAACTGCTACTCTTACTTTTGCCACCGTTACTGTTACCTCCATACTAGTTTGCTACTAAATATTTTGCTGCAGATATTAAGTCTTTCAGGTGTGGTTGAATTGACAACTCAGCTGCTAATACTTGAGAATATTCTTTGGCTCCCCTTGTGTCAAATCAATAAATTTGGGTTGAATATTCTACCCTCGAAAATTGTTGTGATCCCCTATACTTGTGGGTTATCAAGACCTTTTTCTGGCACTGTTGCCGGGGAGCATAGCTCTATTCTTTGAGTCACTTGGGATTTATATCTATTGATCACTATGACGAACTTGAAAGATGAAAGAACCAAGATTTTTCCCTCAACTACGAGGGGAGGTAAGGAACTGCCATCTAGCTCTGCACTTGATTCACCTTCTATTATGAGTAAATTTGCGACACCTACTCCTGCACCTGTTATTGATTCTGATATGTTGCATGTTATTGATGATGCCACTTCTGCTATGCATGATGCTTATGATGAAACTACTTCTCTTCTTGATAATACTGTGCCATTATGGGAATTTCTTGATGAACAACTTGGTAGGGTTAGAGAGAATGAAATTATTGAAACTAATAATATTGATGAAAGTGCTGATGAAGATTCTCCCCATGATATGAATTGCCTGTTGTACCTGAGGGTTATGTTATAGACGAAGAAACTGCTAGAGACCATTTTGCTTGCAATGATAAATATGATCTTAAGAAATTGCTAACTAAGCTGAAAGAAAAGTCTTTGAATGCTAGAATGAAATATGACCCTGCTTTTCCTACTTCACCTATCTGTGTTACTGATAAGGATTATGAATTCTCTGTCGATCCTGCGTTAATTACTCTGGTTGAATCTGATCCTTTCTATGGCTATGAATCTGAAACTGTTGTGGCACATCTTACTAAACTGAATGATATAGCCACCCTATTTACTCATGAGGAAAAAATCCGTTATTACTATATCCTTAAGTTATTTCTGTTCTCATTAAAGGGTGATGCTAAGATATGGTTTAATTCCCTTGCCCCTGGTTGTGTGCGTAGTCCCCAGGATATGATTTATTATTTCTATGCAAAATATTTCCCCGCTCATAAGAAACAAGCTGCCTTAAGGGAAATATTTAATTTTGCACAAATCGAAGAAGAGAGTCTCCCACAAGATTGGGGGAGGCTTCTCCAATTACTTAATGCTTTGCCTGATCATCCTCTCAAGAAAAAAGAAGTACTTGATATCTTTTATAATGGATTAACCGATGCTTCCAGAGACCACCTGGATAGCTGTGTTGGTTGTGTTTTCAGGTAAAGAACTATTGAGCAAGTTGAATTGCTATTGAATAATATATTGAGTAATGATAATGATTGGACACTTCCTGAACCAACTCCGAATAAAAGGGGTATACTATTTCCCACTCCTGAAGATATGCAGGAGGCAAAGAAATCTATGAAAGAAAAAGGTAGTAAAGCTGAAGATGTTAAGAATTTACCACCTATTGAAGAAATACATGGTCTTAATAACCCGACACAGGTAGTAAAGGTAAATTCTCTCTATAGATTTTATGAAGGTGATATTCCTCGTAATAAGTCTGCTAGTCAATGCTTGGATGAGTTTGACAATTTTATTGTTAAACAAGAAAAGTTCAATACTTATGTTGGTAGACAATTGAAACGTAATGCTTATATGGTTGAACACTTGAGTGATTATATGTTTAAAGTTAAAGGTGACCTTAAGCTTATTAGTAAACATGCATCCATGGTTACCACTCAAGTAGAACAAGTACTTAAAGCACAAGATGATTTGCTCAATGGGTTAAATAATAAGAACAATGGTAATGATGTTAGAGTGATGACTAGAGGTGGTAGAATGACCCGGGAACCTTTGTATCCTGAGGGCCATCCTAAGAGAGTTGAGCAAGATGCTCAAAGAACTAATATTGATGCACCTATTCCTTCTAAGAAAAAGAAAAATAAAAATGATAGGACTTTGCATGCTTCTAGTGAACCTGTTATAGACACACCTGAGAATCCCAATGATATTTCTATTTCTAATGCTGAAACACAATCTGGTAATGAACATGAACCTAGTGATAATGTTAATGATGATGTTCATGTTGATGCTCAACCTAGCAATAAAAATGATGTAGAGATTGAACCTGTTGTTGATCTTGATAACCCACAATCAAAGAATCAACATTATGATAAGAGAGACTTCGTTGCTAGGAAGCACGGTAAAGAAAGAGAACCATGGGTTCAGAAACCCATGCCTTTTCCTCCTAAGCTATCCAAGAAAAAGGATGATGGGGATTTTGAGTGCTTTGCTGAAATGATTAGACCTATCTTCTTGCATATGCATTTGACTGATATGCTTAAAATGAATCCTTATGCTAAGTATATGAAAGATACTATTACAAATAAAAGAAAGATATCGGAAGCTGAAATTTCCACCATGCTTGCTAATTATACTTTTAAGGGTGGAATACCAAAGAAACTACGAGATCCAGGAGTGCCAACTATACCATGCTCCATTAAAAGAAACTATGTTAAAACTGCTTTATGTGATCTTGGAGCCGGTGTTAGTGTTATGCCTCTCTCTTTGTATCATAGACTTGATTTGAATAAGTTGACACCTATTGAAATCTCTTTGCAAATGGCCGATAAATCAACTGCTATACCCGTCGGTGTTTGTGACGATGTAGCTGTTGTGGTTGCAAATGTTACTATTTTAACGGACTTTGTTATTCTTGATATTCCCGAGGACAACAGTATGTCGATCATCCTTTGTAGACCCTTTTTGAATATTGCAGGGCTGTTATTGATTGCAACAAAGGCAATGTCACTTTTCTTGTTAATGGTAATGAGCATACGGTACACTTTCCGAAGAAACAACCTCAAGTTCATAGTATAAATTCTATTGGAAAAATTTCAACGATTACTATTGGAGGTTTTGAATTCCCTCTTCCTACTGTCAAAAAGAAATATGATATTCTTATTGTTGGGGACATGCATATCCCCGTTGAGGTAACCTAGTGTTATTCAAAAGTTCTCTGGTTTCATGTTATTCAGAAGATGTTTGTTAACAAGACTTGATCAACCTTGTTAGTGGATTCCTTTTGATGAGCATGAGATGGATGAAGTTAGAAAGCACAACTCTCTGTACCCTCCTTTTACTTTCTATTATTTATATTCGATAAGGTAAAATTAGTATTTTTTGTCTATTTTCTAAATTATCCTTGCAATAAAAAAATACCCTGAAAATAAAAGTTCTCAAATGCCCTAAAAATGGAGTATGATTTTTTGTAGAATATTTAAGAATTTTTGGCACTTAGAACACACCAGGGGGACCCACCATTTGGCCATGAGGGCACAGGGCGCGGCCGCCTCCCGGGGTGCGCCCCCTGCCTCATGGG
This sequence comes from Triticum dicoccoides, assembly GCF_002162155.2. Taxonomy (NCBI): domain Eukaryota; kingdom Viridiplantae; phylum Streptophyta; class Magnoliopsida; order Poales; family Poaceae; genus Triticum; species Triticum dicoccoides. The sequence continues at coordinate 672,623,177 of NC_041389.1, read as the reverse complement.
CCCCACATGGCCCCCTCCACTTATTCTAGCAACCACACACTTCGTCTTACTCCAGAAAAAATCATCCCATAGCTCAAACCCGTGTTCTAGCTTGTTTTGCTGTCATTTTTTATCTCCTTAATCAAAGCTCCATTCACAAAACTGCTTTGGGGGATTGTTCTTCGGTATGTGACTCCTCCAATGGTCCAATTAGTTTTTGTTCTAGTGCTTCATTTATTGCAATTTTTTGCTGCTGAGGTGACCCTGTTCTTGAGCTTGCATGTCAAATTTATATGGGCCAAAGTAGTTTTAATGCATGATATAGCCTCTAGGCACTTGTGGGAGTAGTTAATATCAATCTTGTTGAGTCTGGTTCACTTTTATTTTGAGTCACTAAAAATTTCAAAAAATTTACAGCGGAAATAATGTTTAGGAAAATGTATCAAGGTAGTTCCTCAAGGAAGCAAGAACCAAGGCTCACGACACGTGAGCCGGACTCTGAACCACCATGGGAAGCTCAAGTGCAGCCTTGTGAATGGTCGTCGGAAGAGTTTATGGCCCAAGCAGGCTTCAAGGATGAATTTGACGCGTATGTACATAATGCTGATCTTGAGGGCTTCATGTCAGATAAGTGCTGACAGTACTACTACCTCAATGATTCCTTCATGAGGAGGTTTAAATATTAATCCACGCACAATACTCAGACTGTTTTATTTGATCTCTATGAAATCATATACTGTGGACCTTCAAGATTTTAATACTGCTTGTAAAATCCCGCAGTGGGGAAATTTTAGTGAACCTCGCAAATCTGAATATAAAGATTTTCTTGTTAGTATCACCGTGGGGGAAACTAGAGAAATCACACAAGCTACCATAGGGAGCATTCATTTCCCTTCCATACATTATTTTGCTCTCTTTATAGGTAGATGCATTAATGGTAAAGATGAGGTTTCTCACGTGTGTGCTCTAGATCTTAGTGTCTTCAAGAGTGCGGTATTAGGTGATAAGCAATATAACTTAGGGGCCATTGTTGCACGGAGGTTACATCTTAATGGTAAAAGTGGAGATTTGTTTGGTGGAATTATGCAACTCGTGTAGCTAATTATCTTGGTGTACCCATAAATGGGAATGATATTGAGTTTTCACCTGCTTATCTAGATTATAGTGCTATGGTTCGCCATCAGTTTCTTGAGAGGAACAAACAGTTCCTCCAGTACCGACTAATCTTTGGTGGACGGTGAACTGTCCATATTACTCTCACTGATCCTACTTTCTTTAACTTTTAGGCAAACAGGAGATATTTTATAACCAGGGAGGAGGCGAATGAATATGAGAGGAGGACGAAGGTAGCTCACCTCCAAGCAGCAGCTCTCCAGGCAGTAGCTGTTGCATCTCAGTACAACCCTGACTACGACTTTGGATATCCGCCAGGCCAGCCTTGGGCATAGACTAACTTAGGCCAAAAGACTAAGCTTGGGGGAGTACGTATTTCTCACCGACATTACGTTCATGTTCACACACTCATTACAGTTGTCCGTGCTCTTACTTTTTCATTGTACTTTCCATGCTATTTTATTTTATTTTCTTGCTTTCTTCTTGTGTGTTCGAAAAACCTTAATAAAAACCAAAAAAAATTAGTTGTAGCTTTGAGCTAGTTTACTTTCCCTGCTTGTAGTAGTAGTAATTAAAAGAAAGCCCAAAAAGATTTCCCGTTCTTCTTTTGCTTGTTGGGAGCTTTCCCGTGTAAATAGTTTTATTTTTTTTCTTTTCATTGGGGGTCAAGAGGAGAAGACCATGATGAAAATGTTGAGTGGCTCTCATATGCATTATTGTTGATCTAATCAAGAGCCCATATTACCTTGTCTTCTCCTTTGTATTAAATGCTTGCAGATTCCAGCTTAGTCCAATGCATGTGCACCATTATTATTATCCACACCGTTCGATCATGCGAGTGAAAGGCAATAATGACGATATATGATGAAATGATTGAGATGGGAGAAGTTGGTACGAACTCGACCTATCTTGTTTTTGTAAATATGATCAGTTCATCGTTCCTGATTCAGCCTCTTATGGACGAAACATGTTTGCAATGATAGTTAGAGATTATAGTTGCTCATGCCATGCTTAATTAGCTAGGACGTTATAATGGTTTACCTTGTGTGCCAACATGCTATTAAAACGGTTGTGATGTGGTATGATAGGGTGGTATCCTCCTTTGAATGATTCGAGTGGCTTGACTTGGCACATGTTCACGCATGTAGTTGAAACAAAATCAACATAGCATTCATGATATTTATGTTCATGGTGATTTATATCCTACTCATGCTTGCACTCATTCTTAGTTGATCTTAATGCATGTTCGTGACTGTTGTCGCTCTCTAGTTGGTCGCTTCCCAGTCTCTTTCTAACCTTCAGTTGTACTAAGCGGGAATACTGCTTGTGCATCCACTTCCATAAACCCCAAAGTTACTCCATATGAGTCCACCATACCTTCCTATATGCGGTATTTACCTGTCATTCCAAGTAAATTTGTATGTGCCAAACTCTAAACCTTCAAATGAAATTCTGTTTTATATGCTCGAATAGCTCATGTATCAACTAGGGTTGTCTATATCTTCCATGCTAGGTGGGTTATTATCACCATGAGTGGACTCCGCTCATCATTCACGAGAAAATGGCCGGTAACCGGGATGCCCAGTCCCATGCTTAAATCAAATCAAAATAATTGAAAACAAAACTCCCCAAGGATTCTTGTTAGTTGGACGGCACCCGTTGTTTCGGGCCAGCCATGGATTGATGTTCGTTGGTGGTGGGGGAGTATAAACTTTACCATTCTATTTGAGAACCGCCTATAATGTATGTAGCATGGAAGACATCGACATCTCTTGGTTGTTATGTTCACAATGAAAGTATGCCACTCAAAATATTATTTATCTCTATTTTAAAACTCTAGCTCTGGCACCTTTGCAAATCCCTGCTTCCCTCTGCGAAGGGCCTATCTATTTACTTTTATGTGAGTCATCATCCTCTTATTAAAAAGCACCATTTGGAGAGCACCATTGTTATTTGCATGTGTAGCTATTAATTTACATTGAGTATGACTGTGACTGGATCTCTTTTGCCATGAATTACAATGTCTAGTCAGTCCTTGATCTTTAGGGGTGCTCTGCATTTATGTTTTGTGGTCTCAGAAAGGGCTAGCGAGATACCATCTTGTTATATCATATTATGATTGTTTTGAGAAAGTGTTGTCCTCCGATTATTATTATTGCTCGCTAGTTAATTGTGCCATTGATATGAGTAAATATGAGACCTAAATGTTATTCTGCTGAAAACTTGAATGTTGGCTTTACATATTCGCAACAACAAGATCAAACAGAGTTTGTAAAGGTTTTTATTTATCTCTTTCTGTTTGTCAACTGAATTGCTTGAGGACAAGCAAAGGTTTATGCTTGGGGGAGTTGATACGTCTCCAACGTATCTACATTTCCAAAAACTTTTGCCCTTGTTTTGGACTCTAACTTGCATGATTTGAATGGAACTAACCCGGACTGACGTTGTTTTCAGCAGAATTGCCATGGTGTTATTTTTGTGCAGAAATAAAAGTTCTAGGAATGACCTGAAAATCCACGGAGACACGTTTTGGAATTAATAAAAAATATTGGTGAAAGAATCAACGTAAGGGGGCTCACACCCTGTCCATGAGGGTGCAGGGCGTGCCCACCCCCTGGACCTCCACCGACCTTAACTCCAACTCCATATATTCACGCTCGGGCAGAAAAAATCATAGAGAAGGATTCATCGCATTTTACGATACAGAGCCGCCACCAAGCCCTAATCTTCCTCAGGAGGGCTGATCTGGAGTCTGTTTGGGGCTCTGGAGAGGGGAATCCGTCACCATCATCATCATCAACCATCCTCCATCACCAATTTCATGATGCTCATCGATGTGCATGAGTAATCCCATTGTAGGCTTGCTGGACGGTGATGGGTTGGATGAGATTTACCATGTAATCGAGTTAGTTTTGTTAGGCTTTGATCCCTAGTATCCATTATGTTCTAAGATTGATGTTGTTATGACTTTGTCATGCTTAATGCTTGTCACTAGGGCCCGAGTGCCATGATTTCAGATCTGAACCTATTATGTTTACATGAATATATGTGAGTTTTTGATCCTATCTTGCAAGTCAATAGTCACCTACTATGTGTTATGATCCGGCAACCCCGAAGTGACAACAATCGGGACCACTCCCGGTGATGACCGTAGTTTGAGGAGTTCATGTATTGACTAAGTGCTAATGCTTTGGTCTGGTACTCTATTAAAAGGAGGCCTTAATATCCCTTAGTTTCCAATAGAACCCCGCTGCCACGGGAGGGTAGGACAAAGGATGTCATGCAAGTTCTTTTCCATAAGCACGTATGACTATATTTGGAATACATGCCTACATTACATTGATGAACTGGAGCTAGTTCTATGTCACCCTATGTTATAACTATTGCATGATGAACTGCATCCGACATAATTACCCATTGTTGATCCATTGCCTACGAGCTTTTCACATACTGAACTTTGCTTAGTTACTTCTCCCTTGCCACTATTATGATTGCTACAAAACTGCTACTGTTACTTTTGCCACCGTTACCGTTACCTCCATACTACTTTGCTACTAAGTACTTTGCTGCAGATATTAAGTCTTTCAGGTGTGGTTGAATTGACAACGCAGCTACTAATACTTGAGAATATTCTTTGGCTCCCCTTGTGTTGAATCAATAAATTTGGGTTGAATACTCTACCCTCGGAAACTGTTGTGATCCCCTATACTTGTGGGTTATCAAGGTCATGACCACATCATCATCAAGCGGACGGAAGGAAACCGTACACGTCCAAAGAATGGAATGACAGGGTCGGATATCGGTAGAAAAGCAAGGCTTGCTGGCATTGCCCTTTTTATAACAAAGATCAGTAAGGGTTGCCAAAAGGGCGAGATGGAGGGCACGATTCGGGATAGAGACAATTCTATCACCGAAATGATATGGGTGGCTGGCGGAAAGATATCGACGTGATATCCGAGCATAACTCCTGCAAATGGTGTTTGGAACACTTGGTACTAGGGCATCACTCTACTGGGACAGAGATGACGCCGAACACTGAAAAGCAGGGATCCTAAGAAGGATGGTGCAGGTAGTGGATCGAAACTGATGCCACCTACACTCACAAGTTTAACCGTTAGTGACATGATAATAATCTATATGCATGCTATGCGACAAGCCAATGCAGCAATCAAGTGCAACAGTTCAACTGGGCTCTATACTGCCGCATTCTAACGCTCGCGCCGGCTAGGGCGTCCTACAGCCAGACCTGTGATACGTCTCCAATGTATCTGTAATTTTTGATTGTTTCATGCTATTATTTTATCTGTTTTGAATGATTATGGGATTTATTATACACTTTTATATTACTTTTGGGACTAACCTATTAACCGGAGGCCCAGCCCATATTGCTGTTTTATTGCCTGTTTCAGTATTTCGAAGAAAAGGAATATCAAACGGAGTCCAAACAGAATGAAACCTTCGGCATCGTGATTTTTTGGAGGATTATCATCCTGGAGGCTTTGAGATGAAGTCAGAAGATCCCCGAGGAGCCCACGAGAGAGGAGGGCGCCCCCCCCCCCTACTGGGCGCGCCCCCTGTCTTGTGGGCCCCTCGAGCACCTCCCGACCGACTTCTTTCGCCTATATATTCCCCCGTACCCTAAAAACATCGAATATCAAGATAGATCGGGAGTTCCGCCACCGCAAGCCTCTGTAGCCACCAAAAACCTCTCGGGAGCCCTTCCCGGCACCCTGCCAGAGGGGGGATCCTTCACCGGTGGCTTTCTTCATCATCCCGTCGCTATCCATGACGAGGAGGGAGTAGTTCACCCTTGGGGCTGAGGGTATGTACAAGTAGCTATGTGTTTGATCTCTCTCTCTCTCTCTCTCTCTCTCTCTCTCTCTCTCTCTCGTGTTCTCTCTCGTGTTGCCTCTATGACATGATCTTGATGTATCCCGAGCTTTGCTATTGTAGTTGGATCTTATGATGTTTCTCCCCCTCTACTCTCTTATGATGAATTGAGTTTTCCCCTTTGAAGTTATTTTATCGGATTGAGTCTTTTATGAGAACACTTGATGTATGTCTTGCCGTGCTTATCTGTGGTGACAATGGGATATCATGTGCCTCTTGATGTATGTTTTGGTGACCAACTTGCGGGTTCCGCCCATGAACCTATGCATAGGGGTTGGCACATGTTCTTGACTCTCCGGTAGAAACTTTGGGACACTCTTTGAAGTACTTTGTGTTGGTTGAATAGATGAATCTGAGATTGTGTGATGCATATCGTATAATCATGCCCACGGATACTTGAGGTGACAATGGAGTATCTAGGTGACATTAGGGTTTTGGTTGATTTGTGTCTTAAGGTGTTATTCTAGTACGAACTCTTGAATAGATTGATCCGAAAGAATAACTTTGAGGTGGTTTCGTACCCTACCATAATCTCTTCGTTCGTTCTCCGCTATTAGTGTCTTTGGAGTGACTCTTTGTTGCATGTTGAGGGCTTATTGTATGATCTATCTATGTTATTATTGTTGAGAGAACTTGCACTAGTGAAAGTATGAACCCTTGGCCTTGTTTCCTATCATTGCAATACCGTTTACGCTCACTTTTACCACTTGTTACCTTGCTGTTTTTATAATTTCAGATTACAAATACCTTTATCTACCATCCATATTGCACTTGTATCACCATCTCTTCGCCGAACTAGTGCACCTATACAATTTACCATTGTATTGGGTGTGTTGGGGACACAAGAGACTATTTGTTATTTGGTTGCAGGGTTGTTTGAGAGAGACCATCTTCATCCTACGCCTCCTACGGGTTGATAAACCTTAGGTCATCCACTTGAGGGAAATTTGCTACTGTCCTACAAACCTGTGCACTTGCAGGCCCAACAACGTCTACAAGAAGAAGGTTCTGTAGTAGACATCAAGCTCTTTTCTGGCGCCGTTGCCGGGGAGGTTAGCGCTTGAAGGTATATCTTTAGATCTACAATCGAATCTTTTTGTTTCTTGTTTTGTCACTAGTTTAGTTTATAAAATAAACCTACAAAAAATGGAGTTAAGTTTTTCTCATACGCTTCGTCTTTTTAATATCTTTCGTGAGAATGATGGAAAGGAAAATTGTGCTCAAGTGCTAGAAGAAGAATGCATTAGAATGTTTGGTACTATATCTTTGAATGATGAGCATGATTTAAATGTTGTTAGTATGAATTCCTTGAATATCCATGATGCTAATGATATGCAAAGCCACAAGCTTGGGGAAGCTATGTTTGATGAATATGATATTTTTTGTTCCCCAGGTTTTGATGAGAATATTTACTATGATGATAGCATGCCTCCTATTTATGATGATTATATTGATGAAAGTGGGTTTGGAAGAGTGTCAAGTTTATGTAGTATTGATCCCACTATTTTGGAGGATGTTGAATCTTATTGTGAGAAATATGAAAGTGGATTTGGAAGAGTGTCAACTTTATTTAGTGATGATTCCACTATTTCGGAAGAGGTTCCAATTGATTATGAGAACAAAGATGCTATCTATGTTGATTATTGTGATGAATTGTATGCTATTAAGAATAATGATAACCATGAAACTTGTCGTCATGATTTTAGTTTTCAATTGGATTATGCTTCACATGATAGTTATTTTGTTGAGTTTGCTCCCACTACTATTCATGAGAATAAATTTGCTTATGTGGAGAGTAGTAAAATTTCTATGCAAGTAGATCATGAAAAGAATGCTTTAGGTGTTTGTTATATTGTTGAATTAATTCATGATGCTACTGAAAATTATTATGAGGGAGGAACATATGCATGTAGGAGTTGCAATAATGTCAAGTTTCCTCTCTATGTGCTTCAATTTTTGAACTTATGCTTGTTTTACCTTACTATGCTAGTTGATTATTGTTCCCACAAGTTGTTTGCTCACAAAATACCTATGCATAGGAAGTGGTTTAGACTTAAATGTGCTAGTCATATTCTTCATGATGATCCCGTTATGTTTCAACTCTTATCTTTTATGTGAGCATCATTGCCATCATCATGCCTAGCTAGAAAGGCATTAAAGAAAAGCGCTTGTTGGGAGACAACCCATTATTTACCCTTACTGTTTTTGTGTGTTAACATGATTATGCTACTGTAGTAATCATGTTGTATAGCTTTTGTTTCAATGAAGTGCCAAGTAGAACCTTTTGGAAGACTTGGGTGAAGTTTATATGATCTTGCTGTAAAAAACAGAAACTTTTGCGCTCACGAAAATGGCTGCCATTTTTTACTGGAGAGTGCTTTTAGGTTGATTCTTTTTGCAGATGATTAATAGACAAATTACTCAGGTCCAGAAATTATTTAATAATTTTTGGGGTTCCAGAAGTATACGTTTTATACAGATTACAACAGACTGTTCTGTTTTTGACAGATTCTTTTTCATTGTGTTGTTTGCTTATTTTGATGCATCTATGGCTAGTATTAAGTGGTATGAACCATAGAGAAGGTAGAATACAGTATATATTACACCAATATGAATTTAGAATGAGTTCATTATAGTACCTAAGTGGTGGTTTTATTTTCTTATACTAACGGAGCTTACGAGTTTTGTTTTGAGTTTTGTGTGGTTGAAGTTTTCAAGTTTTGGGTAAAAGATTTGATGGACTATGGAATAAGGAGTGGAAAGAGCCTAATATTGGGGATGCCCAAGGCACCCCAAGATAATATTCAAGGACAACCAAGAGCCTAAGCTTGGGGATGCCCCGGAAGGCATCCCCTCTTTCGTCTTCGTTCATCAGTAACTTTACTTGGAGCTATATTTTTATTCACCACATGATATGTGTTTTGCTTGGAGCATCATTTTATCTTGTTATTATTTGCTTTATTTTAGTTAGATTAATGTTTTGCATCTTTAGTTTCAATAAAAAAAGTCAAGGATAGCCTTTGCCATGCTTATTTTGCTAGTATACATGTTGCTGTTTGAAAACAGAAAGTTTACCGCTGTTGAAAAAATTCCCTAGAAAATTATGAGAATGGTATAACGTTGAATCTTTTTGCATATTAAGCTCAGATAAATTCATTACATTGGGAATGTTAGTTCATAATTTTTGGAGTCAGGGAAGTATTGATACTCTTGCATTCTTTACAGACTGTACTGTTTTGGCAGATTGTTGTTATGTTTGCATTGTTTGCATATGTTTGCTTGTTTAATGATTCTATTTGAGGATAGGAGTATTAAATATGCAGAGGCATTTAGTATTCAATGTTGAATAATAATTTTAGTGATTTGTTACAGTAGAATATGATAAGGTTTTGCATTGGCTTATACTAACCTATCTCACGAGTTCTTGTTGAGTTTGTTGTGAATGAAGCTTTTGATAAAAAGAGAAACCATGATATGAGAGGAATTAAGGAGACACAAAAGTTCAAGCTTGGGGATGCCCAAGGCACCCAAAAATAATATTTCAAGAAGTCTCAAGCATCTAAGCTTGGGGATGCCCCGGTAGGCATCCCACCTTTCTTCTTCGGCAATCATCGGTTAGTATCGGTTGAGCCTAAGTTTTTGCTTCTTCACATGAGTTGTGCTACCCTTGCAATGACATTTTCTTTTGTTTTTCTTGCTGCTTGAATACAATACCAAGATCTGAAATTCTTTAATGAGAGAGAGTCTTTGCATAGTTGCATAATTATTTAGCTACTCTTTGATCTTCACTTATATCTTTCGGAGTAGTTTGTCAATTGCTCTAGTGCTTCACTTATATCTTTTAGAGCACAGCGGTGGTTATATTTTGAAGAAATTGCTAGTCTCTCATGCTTCACTTATATTATTTTGAGAGTCTTAAACAGCATGGTAATTTGAATGAAAACTATCATAGGAAGTGAATTGGATTCTATGGTCGATATGTTGCTTGATAATTGTTTTGAGATATAAGGGTAGTAATGTTAGGGTCATGCTAGCGGAAAATTATGAAATTGAGGAATACTTTTGTTGAAGTTGGCAAGTCCCGTAGCATGCACGTATGGTAAAAGTTGTGTGACAAATTTGTTGCATGAGGTGCTCTTTTGATTGTCTTCTTTATGAGTGGCAGTCGGGGACGAGCGATGGTCTTTTCCTACCAATCTATCCCTCTTGGGGCATGCGTAGTAGTACTTTGCTTCGAGGGCTAAGTAGACTTTTGCAATAAGTATATGAGTTCTTTATGACTAATGTGAGTCCATGGATATACGCACACTCATCCTTCCACTTTGCTAGCCTCTCTTATTACCGCACAACTTTCGCCGGTATTGAACCCATTATTTACCTTCCTCAAAACAGCCACCATACCTACCTATTATGGCATTTCCATAGCCATTCCGAGATATATTGCCATGCAACTTTCCACCGTTCCGTTTATTATGACACATTCCATCATTGTCATATTGCTCTTTGCATGATCATGTAGTTGACATTGTATTTGTGGCAAGGCCACCTACATAATTTTCATACATATCGCTCTTGATTCATTGCATATCCCGGTACACCGCCGGAGGCATTCATATAGAGTCATAACTTGTTCTATCTTTGAGTTGTAATTCTTGAGTTGTAAATCAATAAAAGTGTGATGATCTTCATTATTAGAGCATTGTCCCAGTGAGGAAAGAATGATGAAGATTATGATTCCCCCACAAGTCGGGATGAGACTTCGGACTTTATAAAAATAAAAGAGGCCTAATAAGCCCACCAAAAAGAAAAAAAAGGAGAAAGAAAAAAAAGAAAAAAAAAGAAAGAGAAAAAAGAAAAAGAGAGAAAAAGAGAGAAGGGACAATGCTACTATCTTTTTTTCCACACTTGTGCTTCAAAGTAGCACCATGATCTTCATGATAGAGAGTCTCATATGTTGTCACTTTCATATACTAGTGGGAATTTTTTATTATAGAACTTGGCTTGTATATTCCAATGATGGGCTTCCTCAAAGTGCCCTAGGTCTTTGTGAGCAAGCAAGTTGGATGCACACCCATTTAGTTTCTTTTGTTTAGCTTTCATATATTTATAGCTCTAGTGCATCATGGCAATCCCTACTTACTCACATTGATATCTATTGATGAGCATCTCCATAGCCCGTTGATACGCCTAGTTGATGTGAGACTATCTTCTCCCACTTTTTGTCCTCACAACCACCATATTAGACCATCATAGTGCTATGTCCATGGCTTGCGCTCATGTATTGCGTAAGAGTTGAAAAGTTGAAGCGCGTTAAAAAGTATGAAACAATTGCTCGGCTCGTCATCGGGGTTGTGCATGATGGGAGTATTTTGTGTAATGAAAATGAAGCATGGCCTAACTATATGATTTTTTGGGATAAGCTTTCTTTGGCTATGCTATTTTGATAGGACATGATTATTTGTTAGTATGCTTTGAAGCATTATTATTTTTATGTTTTATAAGCTTTTATCTTGAATCATTTGGATCTGAACATTCATGCCACAATAAAGAGAAATTACATTGAGAATCATGCTAGGTAGCACTCCACATCAAAAATTCTGTTTTTATCATTTACCTACTCGAGGACGAGCAGGAATTAAGCTTGGGGATGCTTGATACGTCTCCAACATATCTATAATTTTTGATTGTTTCATGCTATTATATTATCAGTTTTGAATGATTATGGGCTTTATTATACACTTTTATATTACTTTTGGGACTAACCTATTAACCGGAGGCCCAGCCCATATTGCTGTTTTATTGCCTGTTTCAGTATTTCAAAGAAAAGGAATATCAAACGGAGTCCAAACGGAATGAAACCTTCGGCATCGTGATTTTTTGGAAGATTATCATCCTGGAGGCTTGGAGATGAAGTCGGAAGATCCCTGAGGAGCCCACGAGATAGGAGCCCCCCCCCCTACTAGGCGCGCCCCCCTGTCTCGTGGACCCCTCGAGCACCTCCCGACCGACTTCTTTCGCCTATATATTCCCCCGTACCCTAAAAACATCGAATATCAAGATAGATCGGGAGTTCCATCGCCGCAAGCCTCTGTAGCCACCAAAAACCTCTCGGGAGCCCTTCCCGGCACCCTGCCGGAGGGGGGATCCTTCACCGGTGGCCATCTTCATCATCCCGGCGCTATCCATGACGAGGAGGGAGTAGTTCACCCTCGGGGCTGAGGGTATGTACCAGTAGCTATGTGTTTGATCTCTCTCTCTCTCTCTCTCTCTCTCTCGTGTTCCCTCTATGACACGATCTTGATGTATCCCGAGCTTTGCTATTGTAGTTGGATCTTATGATGTTTCTCCCCCTCTACTCTCTTGTGATGAATTGAGTTTTCCCCTTTGAAGTTATTTTATCGGATTGAGTCTTTTATGAGAACACTTGATGTATGTCTTGCGGTGCTTATCTGTGGTGACAATGGGATATCATGTGCCTCATGATGTATGTTTTGGTGACCAACTTGCGGGTTCCGCCCATGAACCTATGCATAGGGGTTGGCACACGTTCTTGACTCTCTGGTAGAAACTTTGGGACACTCTTTGAAGTACTTTTGTGTTGGTTGAATAGATGAATCTGAGATTGTGTGATGCATATCGTATAATCATGCCCACGGATACTTGAGGTGACAATGGAGTATCTAGGTGACATTAGGGTTTTGGTTGATTTGTGTCTTAAGGTGTTATTCTAGTACGAACTCTTGAATAGATTGATCCGAAAGAATAACTTTGAGGTGGTTTCGTACCCTACCATAATCTCTTCGTTCGCTCTCCGCTATTATTGTCTTTGGAGTGACTCTTTGTTGCATGTTGAGGGCTTGTTATATGATCTATCTATGTTATTATTGTTGAGAGAACATGCACTAGTGAAAGTATGAACCCTAGGCCTTGTTTCCTATCATTGCAATACCGTTTACGCTCACTTTTACCACTTGTTACCTTGCTGTTTTTATAATTTCAGATTACAAATACATTTATCTACCATCCATATTGCACTTGTATCACCATCTCTTCGCCAAACTAGTGCACCTATACAAATTACCATTGTATTGGGTGTGTTGGGGACACAAGAGACTCTTTGTTATTTGGTTGCAGGGTTGTTTGAGAGAGACCATCTTCATCCTACGCCTCCTACAGATTGATAAACCTTAGGTCATCCACTTGAGGGAAATTTGCTACTGTCCTACTAACCTGTGCACTTGCAGGCCCAACAACGTCTACAAGAAGAAGGTTGTGTAGTAGACATTAACCTGCTCTGATACCAAGCCTTGTGGCACCCCGGCTCAGAGAAACCGGATCGCCCCATATTCCAGCCCAAAGATTGACGAGAAGTCTTCTGGAATACGACACTGTTTAGCATAGAACAAATCAGCTCTTTATTACAATCTATATGGATACAAGGGATTACATCGGCATGGCGACACTACGCCTGCCACGGTTGCTCTATGCAAGCAGCAGAACAATACAAAGCAGCGGAATAACTCTAGCAGTGGAACAACGATGACGGTGATGAACTCCACTCTGCAGGGACTCTGGCTAGAACGATTATCATAGCTCACAAACAAGGAATCCACGGCAAACAAACAATCAACTCTGGCATGACCTGCAAACTGGCATGGCACGCCAGGTCAGTACATTGTACTTGCAAGCTCAAAGCAACCAAGAGCAATCAAGACAAACAACAACATGGCAATTACAGGTTAAGTGAGGATGAACATGATACTAGCAGAACAACAGGACGTGGCATGAACACACGAACATGATGATACTAGCATGATGACACTAACATGCACCAAGTTACTCTGCTCGGGGTTGCCTAGTAACCAATCACATGCATCTCTTACCATCGCAGACATTACACGATCATCTTAGGATCCAATCAAACTTAGTATTAACCATACCATAGTAATCATTACATGACCACAAGGAGCTTGATATTTTCCCACGACTCTCACATAACACCACAAATATCCAACAACTTGGTATCCTTGATACCACAGTCATCCTCTCACGATCACATATAGATCAACCAACTTCTATATCCATGATACCATTGTGATCCTCTCACAATCACATAACCAACTTCTTTCATCATCAAACCAGGGTTGTTGTTAATCAAGTTATTGTTATTATTGTTGACCCATAGTGTGACCGACTACAGACTGGGCCCATATCCGTGGGCGTGGCTATCAATAGATTAAACACACACTATGCAGACGTTAGCACACTGTACCCACACCACGGAACCCATGACCTCGCACTCCCATTTGGGTGGATCAACGGCGTTCCGACAAAACCGATTTATTGCCCATGACACTCTCCCGGCCACTCTGACCAACTCCCCACGGGACTAGGTCCTGGGTGGCCCCGATGTCAACCAATGACATCCAATGGCCATTGTCGTGGCAAAACATAAACGGTCCCAAATGGGGACAAAAAGGCGCCTAACAACAACTACGGGCACACAAGGCTTATGTTGTCCTACCCGGCCAAGGTAGCGCCCACGCATAACCTTCCCTCCTTGGAGGCACCGGCGAGAGGCATGACAATGGACCCAGTTAGGACCCCCCATAAGGCAAGTGTGGCTGCATTGGTCAGGTCGATTTTTATTAGGGTTAAGACAGTAGGAGAGGATCCTACTGCATTTATATTAAATCAGCAATGAACAGTTGCAATCATGGTAATTACATTGGGGTTATCAAGCTATAATATACACAGTATGTGGAGGAGGGGGGTACTCAGGCAGGTTTTGCAGAATGGTGGAGACAAAATGTTTCTTGTGGTATGGCATTCTATACCGCATGTTGTCAAGATCACTCTTAAACCTACAGAACCAGGAAGCGATGGAAGGTGATACGTGTCTGAAGTAGTTGTTGTTGCACTTCTTCCAGAGACTCCCAGCTGCCATCAAGAAGATTTCCATGATCATTTTCCTTGGGTATTGTGTTCTCATTTGTTCCACAAGATCCAACCTAGTGCCTTACACATTCCATGTGATGTTCAGCAAGCGCCAGCACTCATTGCTAAAGGCGCAATGGAAGAAAAGGTGTTTCACCGTTTCTTCAATATGCAGCCCACAGAGTAAGTAGTCAAGGTTTGTGCCAATGTTGTAGTGTCTTCTTTTCAGCATATTCCTTGTGTTGAGGCGAGCTGAGAGCAAGAACCAGCCAAAAACCTTGATCTTGGGTATACACTTAGTCTTCCACAGCCATCGAAAGGTCACATGGGCCACCACGTCTCAGAAGAAGAATTAGTAGTACGCAGTCATTTTGAAAGCAAGCAACCCCAAACAGCAGGACCAGACATCATCTTGTGCTTCTAAAGTCACTATGGTCACTTCTTTTTGGAGAAGCTTGAGTTCTTCATGAGCTTGCAGCGAGAGCGGTAGGTAAAAGGTTGTATGGAGGTTGGGGGCTGTCAGAAAGGCCCTTACAGACAAATCTTCAGCATTGACGTACGAAAAAGCCCGTGGGTATTTCTCAGCATATATGGCCTGGTTCCAATTATCTTTCCAGAAGAGGGAAGAAGTACCATTTTTGTCCTACACCGGGGTAATGCCACGATAGATCGGCATTAGATGAATAATATCCCGCCACCAAAAGGAGCCACAAGCATCAGTTGCGTGGGGGACAGAATCGACATAATAAGTGTCCCAAACAAGCTGAACCCAAGGGGTGTCCATTTTGTTGTAAAACTTGTGTAGAAATTTGAGAAGTAGGGCATCATTTTGAACTTTCAGATCAATCACCCCCAGGCCTCCACTCTTCTTGGGTCTGCAGACCATATCCCAGGCAGCTAAGGAGTTGTTTTTCTCACCATCAGCAATTCGTTTGTTCTAAAGGCAGTGTCTGCAGATTTTGTCCGGCTGAGCAAGTATTTTAGGTGGGAGTTCCAGGGTCCACATGGGATAGATGGCAAGTGATGTAATGAGGGAGTTGGAAAGGGCTAGCTTCCCTGCATAAGACATGAGTGACATAGCGGCAGTGATCTTCTTTTCAGCCTTGCATACAAATGATCAGCTCGATTTGGTGGCACCATGACTCAGCCAACAGTTGCTCAAGTTCATTTAAGTCCAATTAAACATGAATGCAATAAGCTGAGCCAAATAAAAATAACATGATGCAACTATGATGCATGATACCAACATGAGCATGGATGCAACATAAACCTTAAGCATAACAACAGTGAATCATTTATCCAGATAAGCATGGCATAAAGACGAGCATAACACAACACATGATCATAGCATGACTACTAGCATCAGAAATAAATACCATGCAAGAACATGACAATAATACTACCGAGTAAAGATGTAACCAACTAGGTTCAACGGAACCTGCATAGCAATGGTACTAGATAACTGACGATAAGCATGCATCAGAATGAACATTACTACTACCGACATGTACTACTACTACCAATCTTGACATGTGAAGATGATACTAGCAAGTAGTACAAGATAACAAAGTGCATCGAAGCAAAGCATGAAGGTGAGCACAGATCCACAAGCATCACTGAAACAACGATAACAGTGGCAGACAAAACTGATAGTTATTAAATGTTCAAGTAGAAAACCATGGCTACTGCATGCTATCATGCAAGTGGTTGTTGTGGCTTGCCTGGTGAAGAAGGATACACCAGGGAGATGTGCGGAAAGATCGCGGAAGGAATCGCCAGAAAAGTTTCTCTCTCGAAGGGGGTTGATTAGGGGCAAGGGCAAAAATGTCATTTCTAGTATGCTAAACCATAGTGAAGACGATATGAACAGACCGGCTCGACGAGACAAAGACGTGGGCGTTGGATTCACTTCATTCGGAGTTACAAGCAAAAAGATACAGACGTTTATTGCTCTGGGACCAATCTATAACAAAAATATTTACCAACTGGTCCCTGGCTGATTAAACTGAAGGTGTCTTTTTAGGGAGTACGCTTTCTAACAGAGAAAGCGTAGTTTGGGTGAAGTAGAGACGAAATGCATTTTCAGGAAACAGAAGAACACTCCGGCGGAGTACGACTCCACTTGACACGTCAGCGGCGGCGGGGCCGGGCGCCTGGGACGCTGACTGGTGGGGCCCGCCTCCTTCTCTATCCTCCCTTCTCTTCCTTCTTCTCCACCCCGTCGGCGTGCAAATGCAGGGATGGGGCCGACCAGTCCGGCAAGGAGTCCGGTCACAAAATGGGACACCGTGGCCACCGGAGAACTCAGGAGGCAGACGCGCATCCATTCCAACTGGTGGTTGACGCCGAGGAGCACAGGGATGGGCGGGGCATGGGTCACGGTGGAGGAGGGCTTCAGCCGGAGTTGGGTATGGCGCCTGGGTCATGTAGGTGAGTGGAGGGGCGCTGGGGAGAGGCTAGGTGGTCATGGAGGCCTCTGGTGGTGGGTGAAGGAGTCCTAGATTAAGGGGTCCTCGGCCGTCCGGACTATAAGACATGGGACGAACTGATGGGCTATCAAGATACAAGACAGAAGACTTCTTCCCATGTCCGGATGGGACTCTCCTTGGCGTGGAAGGCAAGCTTGGCATTCGGATATGAAGATTCCTTTCTCTGTAACCGAATTTGTACAACCCTAGCCCCCTCCGATGTCTATATAAACTGAAGGGCTTAGTTCGTAGAGGCAATTACAATCATAATCATACAAGCTAGACTTCTAGGGTTTTAGCCATTACGATCTCGTGGTAGATCAACTCTTGTAATACTCATATTCATCAAGATCAATCAAGCAGGAAGTAGGGTATTACCTCCATAGAGAGAGCCCAAACCTGGGTAAACATCATGTCCCCCATCTCCTGTTACCATCGACCTTAGACGCACAGTTCGGGACCCCCTACCCGAGATCCGCTGGTTTTGACACCAACATTGGTGCTTTCAATAAGAGTTCTGCTGTGTCGTCACCAGAAGGTTTGATGGCTCCATCAATCATCTACAACAATACAGTCCAGGGGAGGTCTTCCTCCCTGGACAGATCTTCGTATTCGGCGGCTTCGCACTGCGGGCCAACTCGCTTGGCCGTCTAGAGCGGATCGACAGCTACGCCCCTGGCCATCGGGTCAGGTTCGGAAGCTTGAATTATGTTGTCGACATCTGCAGAGACTTGATCTTTGACGGATTTGAGCCCGTGACAGCCGCTCCCTGTCACCATGATGAACATGACTTTAATCTGTCATCAGACCATGCCCAGGAGATAGCGCCTGTAACTGCTCTAGCCCTAGATCCGGAGCAGACTGCACCGTCTGAGGACAGAAAGCTCAACCTGCCACGGAAGTCGCAGACTCGGCGGTGTTTGAGCCGCACACAGACCCAACCTCAAGCGGGGCCTGTGTTACCGGAACCTCGGATTCGTCTCCAACCATAGGTTCCAAACCGCATGCATCCGCGTCCATCAAACCTGATTGGGTGCCGATCTTTGAGTTCAGCTCCGCGGACATCTTCCGACACTCACCTTTGGGCGATGTGTTAAACTCATTAAAATCCCTCTCCTTGTCAGGGGACTCTCAGCCGAACTATGTCCAGCTTGAATTGGAGGTGGATGGCGAAAAATCCCGCTCCCCACCCACCACCCACTTCATAGCCACTGTCGAAGATTTAACTGATCTATTTGACTACGCCTTCGAAGACTTCGAAGGGATGTACCTTGAAGCCGGAGAAAATCTAGACCGAAACCCACCCATAACCGGGCGGTGGACGACTACATCCTCATACGACATATATATGGTGGACGCACTTAAAGAAAAGGAGGCCGACGGCAATAATGATAAACCTATCGATGAACCTCCCAAGTGTCGGCATCAGAAGCGCCAACCTCGATCCGGCAAAGGAAAAGATAGCAACATTGTCACTCACAATGGTGATAATCCAGACCAAGCTGAGGACCCTGCTGACCCAGCGATGGAGCAGGACGAGCCAGAGGACGGCGATCATAGTCCGGGGCTGCTATCTGACCACAGTGATGCCGAAGATACCAATTATCAACCTGTCTCCGAAGAGGAGGTCAGCTTGGGCGACGACGAATTCATCATCCCAAAAGAACCCTTAGAACAAGAGCACCTCCGTCAGAGGCTCATCGCCACCACAAGGAGCCTGAAGAAGCAGAAGTAGCAGCTCAAAGCCGCATAGGATACGCTCAATGATAGATGGAACGAAGTGCTAGACGCTGAGGAAAAATATGGCTGGAATCGCCAAACAAAGGGCTATCCTAAGCGTAAACTACTGGCCGAATTCTATGACGAGGCTATTCCTCCTATACCGACGAAGAACAATACTGCCGACAAGCCAGACCAACCACCTCGTGGACGAGACAGAGTGGCCAGCAATGCATACACAAGCCCGCACCCCCTCCCCGTAAAGGAAGGGAGGCCGCAGCTTAGGACCAGAAACACGATCTATGCGAGGACCTGGACAAAAAGGCTGGCAAAACCAGATCCATCTACGGATCCACGGACCGTGCTCCTACACGGGACCGTGGTCATCAAACCAAATATGCCGGTCATATACCAGTTCGGAACCAATACTGAACATTACAACCATCGGACCCACGCCACGACACATCCAAATACACGGGTGCCGCACACCCCCTGTGCTTCACCGATCAGGTGCTGGAACACGAATTTCCAGAAGTGTTTAAACCTGTAAATATCGAGGCATATGATGGAATGACGGACCCTGCGGTCTGGATAGAAGACTTTATTCTTCACATCCACATGGCTCGCGGAGATGATCCCCACGCCATCAAATACTTACCCCTCAAGCTGAAAGGACCAGCTCGGCACTGGCTGAAAAGCCTCCCTGACAACTCCGTTGGAAGTTGGGAAGAACTTTAGGATGCTTTTCGGGCCAATTTTCAAGGGACCTATGTTCGGCCCTCGGAAGCGGACGATCTAAGTCACATAATCCAACAACCCGGGGAATCGGCCCGTAAGCTTTGGAATCGGTTTCTCACTAAGAAGAACCAAATTGTCAATTGTCCAGACGTTGAAGCCTTAGCAGACTTCAAGCACAGTGTCCGGGACGAATGGCTAGCTAGACACCTCGTCCAACAAAAACCAAGGACAACGACAGCCCTAACTACACTCATGACCCGTTTTTGCGCGGGCGAGGATAGCTGGTTAGCCCGTAGCAGCACCAGCGAGCCTAGCACATCCGAAGTCAGGGATGGCAATGGAAAGCCACGATGTAACAAAAACAAACGTCGAAACAATGAAGGAAGCCCAGATGATACAATGGTAAACCCCGAATTCAGTGGCCCCAGACCCGGTCAACAGAAGAAGCCATTTAAAGGCAACAAAGATGGTCCATCCAGCCTGGAAAAAATATTAGACAGGCCCTACCAGATACATGGCACCCCCGCTAAACCTGCGAACCATACCAACCGCAGTTGTTGGGTCTTCAAGCAGGTTGGCAAGCTTACTGTCAAACACAAGGGGAAGGGACCTCAGAGCGAAGACAAGGATGAATCTCGCCAGCCGAACACAGGGGGACAGAAGAAATTTCCACCGGAGATTAAAATAGTGAACATGATCTATTTCACTCATATCCCAAAGAGGGAGCGCAAGCGCGCACTCCGAGATGTCTATGCCATCGAACCTGTTGCCCCCAAATTCAACCCATGGTCGGCCTTCCCGATCACCTTTGATCGCAGGGATCATCCGACTAGTATCTGTCACGGGGGTTCGTCCACCCTAGTGCTTGATCCAATAATCGACGGATACCATCTCACTCGAGTCCTTATGGATAGCGATAGTAGCCTCAACCTGATATATCAGGACACTGTTCGCAAGATGGGGATACACCCGTCAAGAATCAAGCCAAGCAGCACAACCTTTAAAGGAGTTATACCGGGCGTAGAGGCCCGCTGCACGGGCTCTTTAACATTGGAGGTCGTAATCGGCTCTCCCGATAACTTTTGAAGCGAAGAACTAATCTTTGACATAGCTCTGTTCCGAAGTGGCTATCATGCACTACTCGGAAGAACGACCTTCGCCCGCTTCAATGCAGTCCCGCATTATGCTTATCTAAAGCTCAAAATGCCTGGACCGCGTGGTGTCATTACGGTCAGTGGAAATATGGAGCGCTCTCTTCGCACAGAAGAATACACTATGGCCCTAGCAGCCAAAGCCCAAAACGGCATATTCAAGCCGAACAGCTCATCGGTTGTTAACACCGCGGACACAGGTAAACGTGTCTGGCGCACGCCTCAGTGCAGCTCAGATAAACCCGAGCTTGATTAGCAGTTACGCCCCCATCGACTACCTCATAAGGAGATAGCATACGTGCCTCGTGTACACAAGTATACCCTCAAAATTCCTTGGGCGGCGCTGGGGGCACACTACAAACAAAAAGTCCATAAGTTTGACCGACCCTATTCGGACTCTAGAAGTTATCTTTCAAGGTTCATTAAAACGAACCAGCTTTGTTTACAGCCACACCGGATTCTTTTTCCCATTTATTTCTCTTTTTTTACAGATGGCCATCACACTCCCCCCCTTCAAGGACACTTCACAACGGAGAAAACGGCACAGATGTGCAGTAGGGCCCCGCATTAAGGTTTCTTTTTAGATTAAGACCCTGTGTAAACATTTTTATCTCTTTTTGTTTTATACTTTCCTGGCATGTAAAATGTCCAAGGAAAGCTATTGGCACTATCTGTAAGTATACGGCTCGCCGTACTAAAAGTGGATATTTATAGAAGCAGCTTGGTTCATATTGTGTTGGAGTTTTATTCTCTCACCACCGGCGTTCTTTCCCAATGCCAGATCGCCACATGTGCCTTGATTCTAGGGTCCATTACCAAGGGCTGTACTCAGCCCAGTATATGTTGAAAAGTCCAAACACCTATAGGGAGTGTTCGGCGTCGCGAGTTTGGCCTTATATGCATCAGCTCCGAATCATGTCTTTGGTCAATAGTTGGGTTGCCCGGCTCCTGTGCTTACTACCTTATGTTCCGCTCTATTGACTAGGGTAGTAAAGGGAGAACTACTGCGATTGTCTCCTGGTTGATCCGGATGAGAACCTCAGTAGAGAAAGCCGAAAACTGACTATCATGATGCGGCGAGAGCTGGTCAACCACTTGATGACTCACCGGAATCTTCGCTATTCCCTCCCCATTAACGAAGGACCGTTCTTCCGGTCACGTATGTAAACGCACCGTATTCGGATAACAGCGTACATACCAGGGGCTATATCATAGACCCACCACCAAACTCCTATGGCTAAGTGAAAGTGTTAAAGCCCTATAGTCTGATTGCCTGGTTCACTGCATTGACACCTCCTTAATGGACCAAGACATTGGGTCAAGAGTGATCAAGTGCTTTTCCAAACACCCCCGCATTATATGCGAGGGGGTTGAAGCCGACGACTGGTAAACTTTGAGATTACACAAAAACAGCCGCACAGGAGGCACCAAAAACTTTTTAGGTAAAAGTATAAAAAAACATAGCCTTAAATATATCATAATATTGTTTTTACAATTCCATTACACTTCACTCGAACATAATATCTTTCGAGCACTAACCCTCTATCAAGCGGGCACCCTCTAGGACATCTTCAAAATAATGTTCTGGCGTGTGATGGTCCTTGCCCTCGGGTGGACTTTGCGCTGCGATATCATGGCCTTCATCTTCGCCAAGTATGTCTTGACACGGGCAAGGGCCATCCGTGCACCTTCTATGCACGTTGGTCGCTTCACAGCGTCAATACGCGGCACCGCATCAATAATTCGCCGCACCAAACTGAAACAACTATTCGGAATTGGCTCAGTTGGCCATAGCCGAACTACTACGTCCTTCATGGAAGATCCGGATAGCTTGTGGAGCTCGTCCCACAGTTCCATCTATTCGTTCAGCAGCAGTGGACACTGTGACATGCTGAATTGCGACCAGAACAGCTTTTCCGTCGCATGTCCTTCTCGCGCTTGGAAAAACTGCGTCGCATCGAAGACACTCTTCGACAAGTCCAGCAATGCGTCTGGAGAACTCCACATCTGATTAAGTGGGGCATACTTCGGATCGCCAAATTTAGTTTGCAATAAAAAGGGCTTACCAGCCGCGATCTCCCCAGCTTGTCGGATCTTCTCCTGAGCAGCTCTAGACTCAGATTGTGCTTCTCTCGCCCCTTGTAAGGCCTTGTCAAGATCAGCCACTCGGGTTTTATTATCTTTCTCGAGAAGGTCGCATCGGCCAGTGGCATCCTTTAGCTCAAGTGCCATAGTAGATATTCTCTCCTCGCACTGGCGCCGAGCAGCCTGTTCGGCCTTTAATTCTCTAGTTGCCTTTTCGACAGCCGCATTGCTCATCCTGGCCTGCTCTTTGGCCCGGGCAAGCTCAGCCCGAAGGGTCTCAACTGCGGCGGCACCATCTACAGTTATGCATATCTCAGTATACAATTCTCAGCGTCATGCTCATATCATAATACTTGCATATACTGAGTGCCCCAAATAGGTACCTTGCGCCTCGTCAAACCTCCTGTTCATAAGCGTGATGTCATCATCCACCATATCAACTTTCTGCTTCAGATGCTCAATCTCTGTAGCTTGGGCAGTCACCACGGATGTAACAGCATGTGTTTCAATTAGTTAGATCATTTCCTGGGCATATATTTCTTGATCCTCAGATCGCCTCCCTCTGGATGCCAACCAGAGTCTCAAGGGCTACTATCTATACACAGGCGCATTTTGCATTTATAACACAATTCAAAAAATATTACATTACGTACCTCAAAGCCTCTTCGCAGGCTCATAAAAGCTTCATTCAATCCGCTTTTTGCGGACCGAACCCTCTCAACCACCGTACCCATCAAGGTACGATGTTCCTTTGAGACAGACACATATCGCAATGTGTCCATCAATGTCTCCGGAGCAGAATGCGCCGTCCCTCGAAAACCGGATAGTTCGGGGCCTTTTTTGTTGTTCCCTGTAGGGGCCGCACACCCCGGACCCCGGGCGGCCGAAGTGTCACCTTCGGGCCCGGTCTTCACTGTCCCTCGCACCGTCTGTTGATCGGGAGAGATCCTCTGGGATGACACCTCAGCGTCGTCTGCCTTATCGGGCAGGGAAATCTGTGGAGGCGTCTCGCTCTCCATCATCTCCGGAAGAAGATCCCCCGAGGAGGAGGACTGTTGAGGAATGCTACATGCTGGACTGCAAACATATATTTTAAATGTTACTCTGGCAACCAGGAAAAAATGGGATATGTTTGAAACACCCTTGTTCACTTACAATTCATCTAAGGGCCTATCTTTACGAAGAGACTACGTGTCAACGTCGCCTCCTGAACCAGAGCCCCCTGACAGGGATATCTTCCCTCGCTTAGAAGCCTTCATATTCAAGTCTTCGGAAGCGATCCTCCTCTTCCCATGGGAAGAAGAGATGTCAGTTTCCCTTTCCCTTTCATCTTCGGAAGAGGGAGTTTTAATCTCCCCGGATGGAGTGTCCGGTGCACCCCGGGAATGGGGGCCACTCTGGGCCCTCCTGCTCTCCTCCTTGTCTTCCCCCGCCGGTACTTGGTATGGTGTCGAAGCCAGCATCCTTGTTAACACCGGATCGGCTAAGTCTTCGAGGAGAGGAGCCGAACACCTAATTCTCTCCGCCTTCTTTATCTAGCCCTGGCCGAATAGAGTTTCTCAATGTGTTGTTATGAGAAACTTAAACTGAACTGTGTTCGGGAGTCGAGGGCTTACCGAGGTACTCGGATGATTGTAGTCAAGGCCGATGTCTTCTGTAATATCTGGCCACTATTTTCGTGCCCCGAAGAATAATTTCCACATTCCTCTGAGCGTCGTGCCGGAGAAGTGCTGAAGGGTGCGTGGTCCTTCCGGATTAAACTCCCACATGCGTAGAAGCCGCCGCTGGCACGGTAGGACCTGACGGACTAGCATTACTTGGATTGTGTTGCTAAGACGGGTGTCCTTTTCAATGAGGCTCCAAATTCGGCTTTGCAGCGTCTGCACTTCGTCAATGGATCCCCAATCCAGTCCCTTACTAATCCATGATGCAAGCTGTAGCGGAGGGCCGGATCGGAACGCAGGTGTAGCTGCCCACTTTTTACCGCGGGGTTAAGTAATGTAGAACCACTCCCGTTGCCATAGGTCGGAAGTTTCAGTGAAGGAGCCCTTTGGCCAAGGAATAACATGAAGAGCCGCCACCAAGTGTGCCTCCGGGTTAGGGATAGCAAGATCCTCTTCTGTAGGCAATTTAACTGAAGGATTACTCAGAACATCAAGAAAGACATTAGGTGGTACCGGCTTACGCTGGGACCCCTGCCGGCTTAAAGCATCAGCCGCCTCATTTTCCCTGCGATCAATATGTTCTACCTGATAAAAAAACCTTTCAAATGACCAACTATATCACCAACCACCCGGCGATAAGCCTCCATGAGTGGGTCTTTGGAGTCCCAAGTTCCTGAGACTTGCTGAACCACCAGATTTGAATCGCCAAAACACCTGACCTGGCTTAGGTTCATCTCTTTGGCCATCCTAAGACCATGGAGTAAAGCCTCATATTCAGCTGCGTTCTTAGTACAAGGAAACATTAACCTTAAGACATAACAAAACTTATCACCACGTGGGGAAGTCAAAATAACTCCAGCCCCCGAGCCTTCCAACTGCCCTGATCCATCAAAATGAATGGTCCAATACGTATTATCCGGCTTATCCTCGGGCATCTTCAACTTTGTCCAGTCATTGATGAAATCCACATGTGCATGAGACTTTGTTCGAGGCATATATTTCAGACCATGGCGTCCAAGCTCAATGGCCCACTTGGCCACCCGGCTCGCAGCTTCTCTGTTTTGAATAATATCCCCAAGAGGAGCAGAACTGACCATAGTGATGGGATGACCAAGGAAATAATGCTTCAACTTGCGACCAGCCATGAACGCTCCATAGACTACCTTCTGCCAATGTGGGTACCTCTTCTTAGACTCAATTAATACTTCACTAGCATAGTAAACTGGCATTTGAACCGGATATTCCTTGCATGATTCCTTCCTCTCCACAACAACTGACACACTAATGGATTTTCTATTAGCAGCCACATATAACTGCAAGGGCTCCTTATCAATAGGAGCTGCAAGAACCGGCAGCTCAGCCAACTGTTTCTTAAGCACCTCAAACGCCTCATTGGCAGCATCACTCCAAACAAAGTGATCTGTCTTCTTCATCATCTAATATAGAAGAATAGCCTTTTCCCCCAGGCAGCTTATAAACTGACTTAGGGCTGCAATACGACCTGCCAAATGCTAAACATCATTAACACACACCGGCTCAGCCAAGGAAGTGATAGCCTTGATTTTCTCTGGGTTAGATTCAATATCTCTCTACGAGACCAGAAAATCCAAAAGCTTGCCTGCTGGCATGCCAAAAACATATTTGGCCGGGTTAAGCATCATCTTGTAGACCTGGAGATTGTCAAAGGTCTCTGTTAGATCATCTAGCAAGGTCTCCTTCTTCCTGGACTTCACAACGATATCATCCACATAAGCATGAACATTGCGTCCGATCTGGTTGTGGAGGCAATTTTGAACACAATGTTGATAAGTCGCCTGGGCACTCTTGAGCCCAAAAGGCATAGACACGTAGTAGAAGGCTCCAAAGGGAGTGATGAAAGATGTCTTCTCCTGGTCCTTAACTGTCATCTTGATCTGATGATAACCAGAATAAGCATCTAAAAAACTCAAATGCTCACAACACGCCGTTGCATCAATGATCTGATCAATACGAGGGAGAGCAAAAGGATCATCCAGACAGGACTTGTTAAGGTCCATGTAATCCACACACATTCCCCAAGTGCCATTTTTTTAAGTACCAGCACCGGGTTAGCCAACCACTCAGGATGAAAAACTTCAACAATAAACCCGGCCGCCAAGAATCGGGCCACTTCTTCACCAATGGCCTTGCGCCTATCTTCATTAAAACAACGAAGAAATTGCTTGACTGGTTTAAACTTAGGATCGATATTGAGAATATGCTCAGCGAGTTCCCTCGGTACACCTGGCATGTCAGAAGGCTTCCATGCAAAGATGTCCCGGTTCTCAAGGATGAACTCGATGAGCGTGCTTTCCTATTTCGGATCCATGTTAGCACTGATAATGAACTGCTTGGATGAATCACCAGGGACGAAGTCAACATGTTTAGTGTCATCCGCCGACTTAAACTTCAACAAAGGGTCCTGCTTTGTGGTTGGCTTCTTCAAGGGGGTCATATCTACCGGGTCGACATTATCTTTATAGAACTTCAGCTCCTCCGTTGCACAAGCAGACTCAGCATAGGCAGCGTTGCCTTCTTCACACTTCAAAGCTATCTTTTTGTCTCCATGCACCGTGATGGTACCCTTACAACCCAGCATCTTAAGCTGCAAATAAACATAACAATGCCATGCCATAAACTTGGCATAAGCCGGCCGTCTGAACAAGGTGTGATAAGGGCTCTTGATCTTGACCACCTCAAAAGTCAATTTTTTGGCCCTATAGTCATACTCGTTATCGAAAACTACATCCAAGGCTATCTTACCCACTATATATGCCGACTTACTGGGCACCACCCCATGAAAGACTGTAGAGGACGGCTTAAGATCTTTGTCAGTCAAATTCATACGGAGAAAAGTATCATAGTAAAGGATATTGATACTATTGCCCCCATCCATGAGCACCTTAGTGAACTTGTACTCTCCGACCTGAGGTGCCACCACCACAGCCAATTGACCCGGATTATCAACCCGGGGCGGGTCATCCTCACGGCTCCATACAATTGGTTGTTCTGACCATCATAAGTATCGAGGCACCGCCGGCTCAACCGAGCTCACCGCTCGTTTATGAACATTCTAGTCCCGCTTGCACAAACTCATGGTAAAAACATGATACTAACCACTATTCAGCTGCTTTGGATTACTCTAATAGCCGGATTGTTGTTGTTGATTACCTTGATTAGGTTGCTGATCGAAACCGCCTTGATTACCTTGACCCTGAAATCTAGAGTTTGAGCCGCCGCCTCCAAAGTCAGGTCCGTGAGAGCCGGATACTAACCCGCCGTGCGGGCCCTGGTTATCCTAATAAAAACTGGAATTTCTATACTCTCTCATGATGAAGCAATCTTTCCAGAGATTAGTGGTCGGCTTATCTTGAGTATCGTTCTTTGGGCAAGGCTGATTCATTATCGCCTCAAGGTTGAATTTTGGCCCGCCAAACCGGGACACTAATGACTTCCCCTTACGATGCTGATTATTACTTTGCATGTTAGTATTAGCCACAAAGCATGAATCGCCGTCAGTTTGCTTACGCTTACCATTATTACCTTTGACCCGCCGCATTGTGCTGCTGTCCCTTCACATTGTCATTATTCTTCCCCTTGCCAGCCTTCTCCTCATCAGACTCAGGGTCCTTAGTGTCATCAGAATCGACGTATTTGACAAGAGTCACCATAAGCTCCCCCATATCATTGTAGTGGCGCTTAAGCCTCCCCAGCTTCTATTTAAGGGGAAGGAACCGGCAATTGTTCTCCAAAATTAGGATGCCTGAGCCGGCATTGATGTTGTCCGACGAGTGGATAATGGCCAAGATCCGACGTACCAAAGGGCGGTCGATTCGCCCTCACTCTGGACACAGTGTCTAAATCAAGAATCAACGTGGGCTGTTTGCATGTATCCTTGAAATTCTGAATAAAGCACGCCTTCAATTCAGCCCATGATCTGATGGAGTTAGGGGGCAATCCCTTTAGCCAGGTGCGAGCCGGCCCATCCAACATCATGGTGAAATACTTAGCGCATGCAGCGTCATTGACGTCCAACATCTCCATGGCCATCTCATAGCTCTCAATCCAAGCCTTCGGGGGTTGATC
Source organism: Triticum dicoccoides (assembly GCF_002162155.2). Taxonomy (NCBI): domain Eukaryota; kingdom Viridiplantae; phylum Streptophyta; class Magnoliopsida; order Poales; family Poaceae; genus Triticum; species Triticum dicoccoides. Next base: position 672,594,329 of record NC_041389.1, on the reverse strand, counting down.
CGCTGTGTAATTGGGCAACTTACGGGGACCCTTAAAATCCTTTGGCAGGCGCTCATTTTGCAAAGCCGGTACTAAACAGGGCACACCCACAGTCCTAGAAGTCATCCCAGCTTCCACAGACACTGATGGTTTATGTTGAGCCACTAACTGAGCCACTAGCTCCACTTCCTGGCGTGCCCTGGCCTAATCCACCAAAGTCTGAGCAGGGTTATCAGCTCATGGCGGGTCATGCCCACGGGGCTCGTTATGGTGCTACTTACTGCTCAAGACCGTCGGCGACTCAATACGCCGACTGTAGCTTCGACTGTGTCATGGAGTTGAATGAATCTGCTCACGGCTGTACGAATAATTCGCCTGCTGAGCTACAGCTGTCTGAAGAAGTTCCACGGCCTTTCGGGCTTTAACCGCCGTAGGAGACTCACCTTGCACTGCGAGAGCCGCCAGCCGCGATGTCGTGGCGATCATATTATCCAGAGGGTTAGAAAAATGACCCGAAAGTGTTGGCACCTACTGAGGCGGGGTTAAATTCAAATGAGGCGGATCCGCAACACGCAGTTGAGCCGTCGCTCCTATCGTGGGTGGTTCAACAGCCCGGGTTACCTCGGGCGGGTTACTTGGTCCTGCCCCGGGTGTATTGAAAAGATTTCTTGCATCATACTCCAAAGGTAAACGACTCTGGTGCCTCCTGCGAAGAACAACGTCTGATGCAGTCTAATCCAAACTTAACCGGAAAGCCTTAGCTTGAATCTGTTGTGATTGCACGTCCAAGGCAGCTTGCTCTGTCGCCATCCTAGCATTCTCAGCATTAAGATCCTCCTTGGCATGAGCTATCTCATCCCGCAACTTTGCAACGTCCACATTATGTTGTGCTTGATTCGCCGGGGTTACCTCCACAGTCAGCAAAGTTGCCAAAGCCTCCAAGAGATCGGATAAAACTTGAGCCGGCGGGCACACAGGGTCACCTGCCCTGGCTATCGCAGCGGCCGTAGCACCAGAGGTCATAGCCACAGCGGTTGATGAATTCAAAACTCGTTGTGTACCAGCCATGAAGATAGCTGCTCTGATCGGCGGCTCATAGGAGTTCGGAATACTGTCACCATCGGAACAGCCCTTGACCCTACCGTCTTGCAATTGATAGATCGAATTGCTCTCGACATTTGAGGACTCATCATATGAGTAGATGGTCCTCTCTCCTCCAGACACAGAACCTTCCTCGTAAGCTGCCCCATGAATAAAGACAACGAAAGCATGCTTCGAGGCGGGTTGAACCTTGGTAGGCCTTGTGCACTGAGCTATTTCAATGACGTCAGAGCTAGCGATCGGCTCAGGCTCCAGCTCACCAATCTTGCCGATGAAGACGTGGATTGCGCCAAAGGGGACCCGGTACCCATATTCGATTGAATCGGCCTCGGGGCCCCAGCCTGCATCATCGATGTAGATTTTGCCGCAGCGACTCTTGGTCATCCGGCCCATGGCGTATCCCTTGATCCCTAAGAAGTTTCCCTTCAAGAACTTGAAACCACCGTGTACCGGCCCCACGGTGGGCGCCAAATGTCGTGGATTTGTCATGGCAGATGTCCTAGCAAAAGGACTTAGGTGTGGAGCCATCGCAACTAGGTTAGCTCAAAGGGGTTGAACGGGACAAAGGACACAAAGAGTTTACCCAGGTTCGGACCCTCTTAATGAGGTAAACGCCTACTCCTACTTTTGGTTGTATTGCTTGGATTTCGATTACCAGGGAGTGAATACGCTTGACCTAGTGCATGATTGATTATTTCTTGAGTTAACCCGCCGCCGAGTCACCCCTTTATATACAGGTTGATGCCCGGCAGCTTACAGAGTCCCGGCCGGCTCACACAAACGCGGCCGGCTTGGTTTCTAACTAAGTTTGCTTTACAGAACAAGTTAAACATACAGCGGCTCATCCCTTTGGGCCTATAGTCGCCCCTGGATCTTGGGCCTTCAGTAGGCTTGCTTCATGAACTGCCATCTTCATATCTTCTTGGACTTTATCAGGCCTCTTCATCTTTAAGACGCCAATGGCATGACCCGGCCCCTCCTGGGCAGGTCATACCCAATAGTTATATCCCCAACAGTGACCGAATGTTGTTTAGAGTCCCGGATGAAATCATGGACATGACAAGGAGCTCCGGAATGGTCTGGAGGTAAAGATTGATATATAGGATGGTAGTATTTGGTCTCCAGAAGGGTTCTGGTGTGAGGACACTTTTGTTGGGCCAAGGGGTAAAGCCCACCACGCTTTAGGTCGATGCACAAAGGAGTTGGATGGAAGGCAGGGGCTAGACGCCAGGGTTCATGTCGTCTACCCCTGGGATACACGTCGGAGTTTGTGGCGTCTACGTAAACGCCAGGAACCGTGGTGTTTAGCCCTGGAGTCCGAGATGGACTCATCTTTGCATTCCAAACCAACTTTGGGGAGGCCTCCTCTCCAAGTTACAACCCCAGGGCTCAAGATATAAATAGAGGAGCAGGGCTAACCCCTAGAACACAAGTTTTTGAGCCTCCTCTAGTTGGTCCTAGTTGACTAATTAGATCTGGCCCTAGCTACCTCTAAATTCTTATAATTAGAAGCCGGGTGTGGTTCTACTCTCCTCCCTCTGGTTCATCTTCCGCTCTAAATCCATTGTGCTTGGCGAAGCCTTGCGGAAATAGTTTCACCACCACCGTCACCATGCGATCGTGCTGCCGGAACTCATCTACTACTTCGCTTCCTCTTGCTGGATCAAGAAGGCGAGGACATCATCGAGTTGAATGTGTGCTGAATGCTGAGGTGTCATACGTTTGGTGCTTGATCGGAACGGATCGTGAAGGTGTATGAATAGATCAACCGCGTTGATAAATGCTTCCGCTTAGCGATCTACAAGGGTATGTAGATGCTCTCCCCCTCTCGTAGCTATGCATCTCCATGGATAGATCTTGCATGTGCGTAGAAAAAGTTTTGTTTTCCATGCAACATTTCCCAAAAATCCAACCTTTGGGATTAGGGTGATCAAACCATCATTGATGCTAGCTAGGTCAAGCTTGCCTTCGTGAAATTGGTTGCAAAGTGCATAAAAGTCCGACTTCATTATATGCCAATAGGCTTTGAGAAACATGCCACTAATTCCATCGGGATCGGGCGCTCTGTTAGCCGGCATTTCTTTGATTACATCATCAATTTCCGCGTGAGTGAATGGGACAGTAAGCTGCTCGAGGTTAGGTACTGCACGAATGATTGACTGAAGGTCAAATTTCATGTTTGTGGCATTGGAAGTACCCAGTATCTCTTTGTAGGTCTAGAAAAGAATTGCCTCCTTGCCTAGGTGATCATCTATACCGATTCCATCTATGGTGGTAAGACTAAAGATATTGTTTCTCCGGTATCTTTCCGTGGCCATTGCTTGAAAAAAAATGTGTTTTAGTCCCCAAATTTCACCCATCTAACAGTGCAGCGTTTCTTCCTGTTTTTTATATCCCAGCCAACAGAGCAGATGTTTCCTGGGTATGTTTTGAAAGTTAACTTCTTGGACCACAGTGGTCTTCTGTTTTCCAATTCATCCAAGTTGGCTAGAGTTTTATTGGACAGATGGGAGATGTTTTTGCTCAAATTTTTAACTCACGCCTTAGGAGTTTGAATTTGTGGGAAAGCATAGTTGCTGCATTATTTGATTGTACTGGTTTAGCACATGTTGCTAGGACAAGTTTCATAAAACTAGGATGAAGCAACCAAAAAGATTCAAATCAAAATAGCTTGGTACTAGGAATAGTAGCTTCAATGTTAACAACACAGGGAATGTAGTCCGAGATGGGTTTGCCAAGGAGTTTCACCATTCTTTTACGGTATACGTTGGCCCAGTGGAGTGATGTCAGGAACCAGTCCAATTGCTCGAGCGGAGGATCTTGCTGCATATTGCTCCACATATAAGATCGGCCCTTGATGGGAAATTCAATCAAATTCTGCTTACGAATGATGTCGTTGAATGTGAACATGTCATTTACATCACCTCCTGGTTTATTACGATTATTCGAAGCACGAATATAATTAATGTCACCCAGAATAAGCCAATCTTCAGAAGCTAGAATATTAAGATTATATAACCAATTAGTCTATGTAATTCTTCCCTCTCCTATGCACGGCCCATAAATGTTCAAGAGGGTCCAAGTCTGGGAAGTTTGCATGCTGATGAAGCGAATGGTAAGAGAAAAATCTTCAGATGCCAAAACATCACTAGTATAGACAAAACTTTCCAAATGGTAAGTAGGCCTCCCGAGGCACCATGCGATGGCACATAAGCAAATTTATCAAATTGTCTGGGACAGCAAGACTTCATAAACGCAAAATCAATCATAGTCTTTCTTGTTTCTTGCAGACATACGATGGAGCAACCACTAGAAGCGATAGCATTATATAAAGCCAATTGTTTTGCTTCAGAATTTAACCCGCGAATGTTCCAACAAAGGACATTCCAACTATGTAAAAGTAACATAAAATAAAGGGTGGAGTTAAGCGGAGGAGGAAGTGAGGTCCTTGGTGTCGCCAGCATCAGACGATGCATCTTCCTGGCTAGGAGCAGCTTCGGTTGGTTTAGCAAGAAGAGCAGCTTCACATAGTTCTTCAAGTGGCACAGCACACATGTTGGTGCCAATGTTCTGTAGGATTAAAATGGGAGTTGGCAGAGGGATTTCATTTCTAGCACCTGGAGTAATGGGAGTGGATGAGCTTGCTCCGGCCAACGACTGATCCTTGGGCTAAACTTTGGTGCGTGGAGCTCGAGTGTCAAAGGGTTGGGGCACACAAAAACCATTGTACCTAGTGACACGGTTGCTATGCCTCACCTCCAGAGTGGACATTGGTGTATGGGCCTTGCAATGTCTGCTGCAGGAGGCCGCCGGCCCAGCAGCAGTCAGCAGAGGGATCTAAGCAAAGCTAGGCCTAGAGGTAGTGAGGTTGTTGTAATCTTGCAAGCTCATAAAGTTTGAGTGGTCGTTTGGCGCCGAGGGAGTAGAAGCAACTTGTGTGGGTTCAATGTTGACTGTAAGCCCAGTTGATTCAGAAAGATCAGCCCAAGAATTTGTGCCCTAAACATCTGTGGTGGGGGCAGCCAGATTGTTTTTCTCCATACCTGTTGCCACCTACAGATTTTTCAAGTCAGAGTTGGTGCTAACAACAGCTGTATTGGTGACATTGAGGGTATGCATGTCATTAACACTTAGATCACCCTCATTGTTGATTTCAAAGATGATGACTGAAGAGGTAACCGCTGGGGTGTGTCACAGACTCTTGCCTGGAACTGAACTTATATTACTGCAGTATCCATGTTAAAATCATAGCTGGCAGCAGGAGATAGTGAAAACTGAGTTGAAAGTACAAGTAAGCCATAACCAGAGCTCCAAGGACCATAAGCTCGAATCACACTCCTAATGGACCTGGATAAGGACCTGGTTCACCAAGGCCGGGGAATCTGAGTTGCTTGAGGCTCAGGCCAAGCTCCCCATTATGTAGGATGGTTGTCATTCGGGGTATTGTTACCTTGTTCTGAGCAGGAGCATTACCTATGCCATTATGAGCAAACCAATTGTGTAGTTGTTGCTGATACAATTGTTCAGCAGTCATACACTACTAGGGAAAAGCCTAGCAGTAGTGTGGGTCAGATGTCTATCAGTAGCGCGGGTGGCCGCGCTACTGATAAGGTGCTACAGCTAACTTTTATCAATAGCGTGTTTTGACACGCGCTACTACTAACTTACTTAGTAGTAGTGTTCCTCCCGAAACGCGCTGCTGCTAATAGCAGCAGTGCCTCTACAACCGCGCTAATACTAACTTTTCCTGTATTTTTTTATGCAGCATATTGGCGTTGTATTTGTACAGCTTTTAAACAATAGTCTCATCATATGATTTTATGATCATGATGAGTTATTATATATATACAGTATCTCTTTCACCCACTGATATATATAATAACTCGTCATGCTCATATAACAACTAAGCATCATCATCATTAATAATAACTCATCATCGTTATCATAATAAAAAGTCATACTTGTCATCATAGTCATCTAACAACTTCTACGCGTTATCATAATAACAAGTCATACTCATCATCATCATAGTCATCTAACCAACCCTACTTAATTGTTCTTAGCACATGATCATGAGTATTATCTAGGACCTACTACCCTCTCTAAGGTTCAATAGCATAAAACAAGATAGCCCCTGACATTACATTATGGAGAATGGAGATTATCCTGTCTCCATTTCTTGCGCTTCGGACAATGTTGCTTCCAAGTAGCTCCCTATGATTGCTCATACATTTTTTTCCATTCTTTGATTGTCATGTCTTCATCGGTTTTAGAAATCCAGTATGAACAGCGGTGAGGCCTAGGCGGACTTGGTCATAAGGTAATAACATCAAGGCGACCTTTCGGAAACATCAGATCAGGCACACAATCCTTCAGGATTTTCTATTGAAAAATATAATAATAATGTCATAGTTAGAAATGTAGTTTAGCTTTAGAAAAATGTATGCAAAAGATGCACAGATGTCATAACAGTAAAAAATCTTACCATGCCATCTCCATGGATGTTATCGTAGTTCAACACGTGCACTAGTGGGACGTATTGACCATAATGTGTAGGAGTTTCATAATTGATATTGTAATTCTCAACATCAGTAATAAATGGGATAAGATGATCTTTCTCCTCATAAGTTAATTCAGAGTCATCAGTGTAGTAGGTTTTGTCTACCATCTTCCATACATGTTTTGAAGAATGAAAATAAGCTGTCAATGGAAATAAGTTGTCAACTATTTTGAAATAAACAATATAAATTACTTAATAAATATGTTTGACAAACTCACATAGAGGTAGAAGTGGAAGCGTATCAACAAGGACCAAAATGTCGATATTCTCTTCGTCGATGTCATCTTCAGGATCACCAAGATCGAAGGTGACATGCATACCCTCCTAAAAACCATATGACATGCTTCCCAATTTGAGCAACCAAAATGGGATACGCTCTCCGCATTGTATAGCTTTACGGCAAAAGCAAGGTGAACTATCTTTGTCTCCATATTCTCATGATCTTCGAAATTCAGCTTCTCCAAGACATAGCGTCTTGCATGGAATGGGATAAGCTAGTCGAATTGTAAAAGACATAAATTACACGTTGAAGAAGCAGAAGTCATGCTCAATTACGAAAAAAGACTTGTCATCGTTGCGTACCATTTCAACATTGAAGTTCACGTCGAGCTTAATACTGAAGCGCCGACCGTCTACTAGGTGAGGCATGTCGCATAGACCCCGGTTGTCGCCGCAGTAGTCTCACTTCGGGGTCCTATCGTCGTCGTCAGACATTTCCTATGTTCATAATTCAAAGGTTAAACTTCTAAAATTCAATATATGTACTACAAAAACTAAATTAGATCATTATTATTCATCATGGCTTGACTATCGGTATGTCGAGTCTTTTCTTGAAAACTCTCAGCTCACGTGGTGTATATATTCGACCGTCGGTGATGGTCGCTCCTCCCTTTGTCCCCGAGTGCATTACACCAAAATTTCTAGCACACGGGAACGAAGGAGAAGCAATCCCCATGACAACAGTTGGGATTCTTCCTCTATGGCATTTGCGACCTTCGGTGATGGTAGCTACTCCTGTCATTAGAAAGTGCATTACACCAAAATGTCTAGCACCTTGGAATGAAGAAGAAGCTACCCACACGAAAACAGTCTGAATTCTTGATCCTCTCATATATGGTGGAGACTCTCCCTCACTGATTCCTCTCTAACATTTGCGACTGTCGGTGATGGTCGTTCTTCTCTTCCTTCCCGTGCATTACCAAAAGGTCTATCACGAGAAAGAAGAGGAAGAATAAACCCCACAAGAACAGTCGGCATTCTTCTTCTCTCATATATGGTGGAGTCCCGATAGACTTAAAGTCAACCCAAAATTCACGGAAAAATCTGGCATGACCTTTGCTAAAAAGGACATATATCGAGCGCCTAAAATTTGCCGGAATGGAAATTAATCAACACTCCGGCAAAACATAGGCCACTCTGAGGTGTTCCCTGCAAACATAGGCCACTTGGGCAAGCACTAGTAGTACACAACACTACATATCACATGTCTCAATCTCCATCATATTTGAAAGACCTACATTGAAAATTTTCTATTCCATGGAAATTGTCACAGCTACTCATCTAGCTACTACTCTACTACATCTATCAAAACATCTAAATCATCATCGACATGGGGATTTGGCTGGTCTCACCTTGAGGTCGGAGGGGGTCGGTGACGGGGATGACGGCAGGGACGATGCAGGGGCTCCTTGATTTCTGCAAAAACAAAATATAAACAAAAACATTATTATCCTCATCTTAGGACTTAGTGAAACCCCATAAGCTATCAACTAAACATTATTATGCTGATTCAAAAGACCTGTATTTACTAAAAATTTGTATTATCTAAAATACCCTAGTTCTAACCCTAACAGCTATCCATCCATCTATCTATCCAAAGCATTACTAAAGAAAACCTAGTTTAATCCATCTATCTATCCAAGCATTAAAAAACCTAATTTCATCCACCCATTTATCTATAGATTTCTACTAGTACTAGGTTCATATATATGAACACCTAGGGTTACATATATCTACATTCTATTGTACTCAAAAAACCTATTTATTGCTCTAATGATGAAATGGGTTCATATATATGAACAAAATTAGTAAAAAAATCTAAACATATTGCATTTGCTAATTCATCCAACGCATTCAGAGATACCTAGATTTTGGGTGAATTGAGAGGATAAGGAGGTACTCACATAGTAGGTAGCCTGGGGCCAAGAAGGGGGTGGAGAGGGCAGGCCCGAGGGAGGGCGGTGGCACGTGGGGGAGGGCCGGGCCGTGGTGAGGGCGGGCGAGGGCTGGGGAGGGCGGCCGGAGCAGTGCGGGAGTAGACCACCGACGAGGGTGGAGAGAGAGTGGAGATGGAGAGTGAGGAGGGGAGACTGAGAGGTCAGGCGCGGAGGACGATGATAACATGGGCTAAGTAGTAGCACGTGTTTAGGTCCAACACTAAAGCTAAAGTCAATAGTTGTAGTGTCGGTCCAAGACAGACGCTACTACTAAGTGGGGGTAGGTACCTGGGCCTCGGCTGGCCATAACTACAGTGCGGTTCACCAGAACGCGCTACTGCTAACCTCCTACTAGTAGCGCTTAAAACTAGAACGTGCTACTACTAATTAGCAGTAGCGCCTCTCTTTAAATCGCGCTACTGATAAGACTCTGTGTATAAGGTTTTCCCTAGCAATGATACCATCTCCAAACATCGAGTGAGGAATACCATTAGCAGGCGGTGACTCCTCATTGGCAGGAGGAATTTCAGGTATATGAGTGTTCCAGTCCGCCCCATGCAGTATGTTCACTTGCACAGTCCAGCACTCCCTATCCCCTCCAAGTTGCATAACCATGATGCTCTTAGGGATCAAGCGCATGTGAATAGCCGTAACTCTAATAAGCACAAATATGTGGTCCATATGAATGTTGTTCCAGGAAACCAATCTAGCATAATCATCCACAGATCTTTGCAAATAGAACTCAATTTGATGATAATCAGGAAACCAATACAGAGTAGCCAAACTTCAGGACCATAAGTAGTGGATCACATATTCAAAGTAGCATTATGGCAGACAAAAGAAACAACTAGATCCTCATCATCTAACTAAAAGGTTGTGTTGATAGCAGTGTCTCGGACAAAAGAATCCGCAAAAGCAAACAAACAAATGTCGAAAGGATGACCCGACACTTCTCTAGTGAACAATCCAACTTCATGTGGCATTCCCTCCACCGTGTTCCTTAGGCCCTCACGAAGATGAAGAGGTACATATCAGCTTTTCTCCACAATTTCAAGGTGATTGTTGCTTAGTGGTGGGATGGGATTGACTGCCATATCAGTGTGCACTTTACAATCTGCAGGGCCAGGCTCGATCGACTTGCCAGGCGGAAGGAAAGGGACAGGGTTCATGGGGTATTTGGACATGATGATTACCGATTGGGGATCGGTGGTGGGTAGTAGTGGAGGATGAGCTTGGTGGCAAAGAAGGTCTGGGGAAGCGGGGAGGTAGAATGCAAAGAGGCTAGCCGGTTGCTGCATATAGCTTATTGTCGGTTGCTGTGTATAGCTTATTGCCGGTTGCTGGGCTCCTGTTGTGAATGCCCTTATTTACGTTGGATCTAATGCATGCATCTTGGTGCATGCAACTCGCCACATCATCCCCAGTGACTCGCTCACATCAAGGTCAAAGTCACCTGGCTGGGATTTTCACTCGCACAGCCACGCACCACATTCTCTCCTTCACCCGTCACCCCCACTATTTGCCTAACCAATACCCCACTCCGCCACCATCTTACCTCCGGTGTTGGGCAGGCGGGGAAAGAGACGAAGGTCGTCTTGTGGTCGAAGCAATGAGATAGTTGCGCGCGAGAGCGGTGGCTAAGTTGTGGGAGGGCTGCGGTGATGTGGGAGGGATTACATCAAGCGGGCACCATGTTACGGCCCTGCGGGAGGGTGGTGTCGGTGTACAAAAGTAGGGGCTCTGCTTTTGACCCCTTTACTTGTGCACGGGAGTTAGAGCCACCCGCCACGGCCATGCATAACAGGGCAGGAGAAGGAAGCCGGAGAGAAACCGAAGGCACAAGACAAACAAAGCAACGACAAGGACCAAGGCCACAAAGATCGGATGGACGAGGCAGGTTTCCCCGGCAAGGACCCTTGCCGGGGCAGCCTTAGCAAACCCGGCAAGACCCTTGCCAGGGCAGATCGCCCGCACCAACGGAGCAAACCACCTTCGAGCCCACCGACGCTAAACAAACGCATTGGGACAGGGCTCAGGAGGCACCTCCGTGGTGGCATGCAAATCTTTGTGAAGACAAAGAATATTCAAGATCAGATGAGGATTGGAAGGCAACAACCCTCGGCAGGGTTCTTGTCAAGAAAGCCCACAAGTCCCCCGGCAAGGTCCTTGCCGGGGACGACAGCGCACCACGGCAAGACCCTTGCCGGGCCACCCGGCAAGACACTCGCCAAGGGCGCCAGGAGGGCCACTACCAGGCCCACACCAGCCAAGTCTCCGCCGCCGTTCACATGCAGCTGCCGACCCAGCCAGCTGGGCAGGCACCTGCGTGGCAACATGCAGCCCTTCGTGGAGGCTCCACCATCGTGCCACCTCAGCTGCCTGCCTGCCTACATGGCACCGCATGCATCGCTAGCCAGGGCGCGTGTCAAAACAAGGAGGAGCGGCGACGGGCGGGACGGGCCTCACCCTCGTCCCCGATAAAGTGAAGGGACACCTAAGCCTCGCATTAAATGTGTTTTGTCCTGTAATACCAGCGATAAGCTCACAACGATGTAGAACTTTCCACCTCCTGTGTGCCACTGTGGCAGCCCCTTTCGCCTACAAACGGAGCCCCATGGCGCACTGGAGAGGGATTCGGCTCTTTGGAACCTGGCAACACCCAGAGCTAGTTCGAGAGCTCAAGAACACTAAATACATCCACCAAAGCAGGATTGTAGGGTTTCACGCATCTTGCGGCCCGAACCTGGGTAAATCCCCCTTGTGTTGTTTACTAGTCCCGCTCTTCTCACGATCCTGCGCCCCACAACCGTAGTAGGGATTCTTGTGATCCCATAGGTGTTGTTTCCCACCGACATCTTTGGCGCGCCAGGCAGGGGTCGCAAGTTGTGAGAATCTGGTCTAGTAGTTGGCCTAGCAGCTCATCATCGCCATGGCTCCTAAGAAGAAGATGACGACGGCGATTGGTTCATTTGGGACCGTACCACTGTCACCGGTGCGGGCCAGTAGCGGGCCAGTCGCGGAGAGAACCCGTGGCGTGACCCGCGAACACCCACATCGCCCTGGCAGTACAGGCCCAGTGGGCGGCGTCGTTTTTATGACGGGCGACGAGCTGCGCAGCACCGGCCCCAGAGACGGAGTAGGACCCCCCGCAGGCGGCGCGGGGCCCTCTAGGGACATCATCATGCCGCCAACCGACGGCGCGGCGACATCCAAGACACCAACACCAGCACCCACGGTGCGCTCTTCTCAGATCGTGCGCGATGAGCAGCGCCGCTCCGCTGGTGACCCAAGGCGCTGCCCTGGTAAGAGCCCCATGCGCCCTTCACAGGATGAGGGAGGCCAATGTGCGCGCCGAGGCACCGACGATAGTTGCGGATGACTGCGGAGCCGTGGTGAGGCTCCTTCTAACGTGGTTAGAAGTCGAAGCGTATCGCGGTCCACCCAGCTCTCACCGCCGCCCATGCCAGCAGAAGCCCTGGCACGCGCGCAGCTCCTTCTCGACTTCCCTCCCGCTGCGGAGAAGCTTGATGAATGGAGGGCCACCGCCCGGAGCCTCGTCGGCATCGCCAACAACGATGAGTTGCGACCGGCGGGACCCATGGGCCGTCGCTTCGTCGAGCCACCGCCTGCCAGCGGGGGGCGAGCCAGAGGCGATGCAGCCACGGTGTACTCTCCTCCTCTGCATCGGCCACCGCAGGCGACGACCCGTCGTAATGATGCTCATGATGATATCTCCATCGCGTCGTCCGACCCGCGAACCAACCGCGATCAGCTCCAAGTCCTTCGGGAGCGGGCTCATGAGGATGCTCAAACCACCATCGAGCGCCGACGTGACGCGCGCCACCAGTCGGATAAGCGGGCAGGGCCCGCTATGGACCACCCAGCGTCGGGAGGCTACGGTGGCCTACCCTACAAGGTGGGTTGTCCGGCCTTCACCCGTGAGCTGCGGCAGTTCCGGTGGCCCTCCCACCGCATGTTCAAGCCCGACGTTGGTGAGAAGTACAACGGCAAGACTCACCCGTCAGAGTTCCTCAGCATCTACACCATTGCGATGCAAGCTGTTGGGGCCCGCGATGATAAGGTGCTTGCCAACTACTTCCCGTTGGCACTCAAGCCTAATGTTATGTCATGGCTGATGCACTTGCCGATGGACTCCATCTCTTCTTGGGTGGATCTGTGCCATGAGTTTGTTTGCGCCTTTACCGGAGGTCACCAAGCTCATGGCCAGGCGAGTGATTTACACATCATCCCCCAGAAGGAAGGAGAAAACTTGCGCAAGTACATCCAAAGGTTCAGGCGGGTACAGTACAACATCTCCGATGTTCATCCCGCCGCTGTGATCAGTGCGTTCCACCAGAATGTGCGCAACCACAAGATACGCGAGGAGCTGGCGATGAACAAGGTCAAGGATGTGGCCGAGCTTTATGTTCTGGCTAATCGATGTGCTCGCGCTGAAGAGGGAAGGAAGTACCCCGGCGAAGATGCCAGTGCGGAAACTGACTCCACTAGCGATACCGCCACACCGGTGAAGAAGGGTCAGCGTCGTAACAGGAAGCGCAAGGGCAAGGCCGTGCTTGCCATCGAGGGATCTGACGACACCGGCGCCACCAAGAAGACCAAGGCAAGCGACCCTGGCAAGGAGGTTGCCGGATGTCTCGCTTGCCGGGCCTTGGCGGCTGCCGACAAGCCAGGAGGCTCCAACAAGCAGTATTGCAAGATCCACCGCGCCAAGGGCCATGACCTCCAAAACTGCTGGCAAGTAGAGCTGCTCGCTGAGAAGCAGAAGGGCGAGTATGAGCGGCGGGACAAGGAGAAGGGCCAAGATGGTGCCGAAGGGTCCGGCAAGAAACGTGGCGGCCAAGGAGGCCACCGCGGCAAAGATAATCAGCAGGAGAGGCACGCCCGGGGCCACGACAAGAATCAGGAAGACGATGATCATGACAGGGATGACGAGTCCGGCGACCATGTGTTCCAGAAAGCCACAGAGGCCATGTGCGTTGATGGTGGCACCTCGCTGCATACATCCCAGCGCCGGCTCAAGCAGTGGGCGCGTGAGATCACAGCGGTGGAGCCATCGTTCGACGCATGGAAGCCGCTGAAATGGTCCAGCATGCTCATCATCTTCGACACCGAGGACCACCCTGACTGCACTACTGCGGTCGGGTGCTTGCCATTGTTGGTTTCACCAACGATCCGCAACCTCAAGGTGACAAAGATGTTGGTTGACGGCGGGGCCGGCCTGAACTTGATCTTGCCTGTTGTGGTCAAGAGGCTGCAGATCCCTGATGGAGACCTCAAGGAGACGGGCACGTTCCAAGGGGTTAACCCAGGGAGGAGCCAGCCAAAGGGAAAGGTCACGCTGCCCGTGACCTTCAAAGGCGAGCTAAACCACAGGACGGAGAGGGTTTTTTTTATGTAGCCGAGATCCCCTTTCCTTACAACGGGATCCTTGACCGCCCGGCACTAGCCAACTTCATGGCGGCTTCACACTACGCCTACAACATGCTGAAGATTCCCGGGCCGATGAACATCATCATTATCCCCTCCGATAAGAAAGATGTGTTAGTTTGCGCCGACCAACTCTACCAGGAAGCAGTTGCAGCAGCTGCCGCTAAGGCACCTGCTCCTGCCGACGGAGCCCTGGGAGGGAAGAAGATCGGTGAGACCCCTCGCACCCACTCCGGCAAGCGCACCTCTTCGGGGTGTTGCGCTCCCATTGAGGACGTGCCAGAGAGCTCCGCCGGCAAGAGCAAGAAGTCTAGAGCTGCACCACCGGAAACCAAGAAGGTGCCCGTCAAGGAGGACGGCACGGGTGGGGATTTTACCATAAGCTCCACCCTCGACAGCAAATAGGAAAGCAAGCTCGTCACTTTCCTGCGGGCGAATGTCGATTTGTTTGCATGGCAAGCCTCCGACATCCCCGGCTTTCCCAAGGAAGTGATTGAGCACCATCTTGCTGTTTGTCCTCATGCGCGGCCCGTCAAGCAGAAGGTCAGGAAGCAAGCTCTGGAGAGGCAAGAGTTCATCATGGAGGAGATCGGGAAGCTAGAGGCGGCAGGCTTGGTAAGAGGAGTACTCCATCTGACGTGGTTGGCCAATCCGGTAGTGGTGCGCAAGGCAAACGGGAAGTGGATGTTGTGTATTGATTACACAGACATCAATAAGGCTTGTCCAAAGGATCCTTTCCCGTTACCGCACATCGACCAGATTGTTGACTCCATGGCTGGGTGCGACCTGTTATCATTCCTCGATGCCTACTCAGGATACCACCAGATCTTCATGACAAAAGAATACGAGGAAAAGACAGCATTCATCACCCCATGTGGTACGTATTGCTTTTTACGGATGCCTTTTAGGTTGAAGAGTGCTGGCTCAACCTTTGCAAGAGCAGTCCAAATTGGTTTTGAACCCCAGCTACATAGAAATATGGAAGCTTATATGGATGACATAGTGGTCAAAACCAAGGACAAAGCAACACTTGTGCAAGATCTGGAGGAAACATTTGGAAACCTGTGCAAGATCAACATCAAATTGAACCCTGAGAAGTGTGTCTTCGGTGTCCCATTCGGCAAGCTTCTCGGGTTCTTTGTGTCACAACGCGGGATTGAGGCAAACCCAGACAAGATTAGGGCCATCGAGCAGATTGAGGCATCCAAACGGATCAAGGACGTGTGTCGGCTCACTGGCTGCGTTGCCGCCATGAGCAGATTCATCTCCAAATCCGCGGAACTTGCCCTCCCCTTTTTCAAGATCCTGAAGAAGACGGGCCCGATGGAGTGGACCCCAGAAGCCGAGGCGGCATTGCAAGACTTGAAGAAGTACCTCTCCTCTGCCCCGGTGCTGGTTGCGCCTAAACCACAAGAGCCGTTGCTGCTATATCTAGGGCAACAAATCAAGTGGTTAGCGCCACACTAGTGGCGCATAGAGAGGTCGACGAAGAGGCAGCTGCAGCGACAGAGTCAACGGTTAGCACGCCAGAACCCTCCCCGGCAGGGCTCGATTCCGGCGAGACTGAGTCCTCGGCAGGGATCGGTCCCGACAAGACTAAGTCCCCGGTAGGGGCTGACGCCGGTGCGGCAGGGCCCGCACGGCCGGATGAAGTGGCGCAAAGGAAGAAGATGGTGCAGCACCCGGTTTACTTCGTCAGCTCCCTTTTACAGGGAGCTAGGTCGAGGTACTCAGGTGTGCAAAAACTGCTCTTCGGCCTCCTTATGGCCTCGAGGAAGTTGCGCCATTACTTCCAAGCGCATGAGATCACCGTGGTTACCCGCCTCCCATTGCAACGGATACTGCATAACCCAGATGCAACGGGGAGGATCGTGGAATGGGCCTTGGAGCTGTCGAGTTTCGGTCTAAAGTTTGAAAGTACCTCAAAGATTCAGAGCAGAGTCCTGGCGGAGTTTGTTGCAGAATGGACCTCGACGCCTGACGAGGAAGTATAGGAGACCACTCTCCCTGGCAAGGAAACGAGCCGCGACTGGATCATGTACTTTGATGGGGCCTTCTCGCTGCAAGGCACCGGTGCTGGTGTGCTGCTTGTCGCACCCACCGGAGAGCACCTCAAGTACGTCATCCAAATGTGCTTTCCCCGGGAGATGTCAACCAACAACACCACTGAGTACGAGGGTTTGCTTGCCGGTCTCAGGATTGCGGCGGACCTTGGAGTCAAAAAGCTTATCGTCAGGGGCGACTCGCAACTCGTCGTCAGGGATATCAACAAAGATTACCAAAGCCCGTTGATGGAAGCTTACGTGGATGAAGTGAGAAAGCTGGAAGAGAGCTTTGACAGTATACAAGCAGAGCACGTCCATCGGGCGGAGAACGACATCGCTGACTACTTGTCAAAGTGCGCTGCCCTCAAGCTACCTGTGGAACCAGGTACTTTTGTGCTTCAGCTGACTCAACCATCCGTCGAACCATCAACCGGGCAGAACAAGCGGAGGAAGCTAGGCCCCAGCAAGTACTTCCCCTCCGAGCCTTCCGGGGCCGCTAGCGAAGATACTGCCACGGGTGCCAGCCTTGCCGCGGGGCTGCCAACCCTGGCAGGGCCTGAGGCCATGGCCGTAGAGACGGTCGCTCCTGCGGCAGAAGAGATGCCTTTAGTCCTTGTCGTCGAGCCACAAGCTCCGGCATGGGCGCAGCACATTATCCGATTCCTCCAAATAGGAGAGCTTCCTGAGGAGCAGGAAGAGGCGGAAAGAGTAGCCCGCTGGTCTGCTCTGTATCAATTCGTTGACAGCGTGTTGTACAGAAGGAGACCAAATGGGGTGAAATTGAAGTGCATCTCCCGGGAGGAAGGACTAGAGCTGTTGGTGGAGATACATGGAGGCATATGTGGCTCCCACATAGGGTCAAGGGCCTTGCCGGCAAGGCTTTTTCTGGCCCACCGCCCTCCAGGATACGACAGCACTAGTGACCAAGTATGAAGCGTGCCAGTTCCATTCAAAGAAGCTTCATCAACCAGCTCAAACCCTTCAAACCATCCCTTACTCCTGGCCCTTCTCGATCTAGGGGCTCGACATATTGGGCCCCTTCCCCCGTGTTGTCGGGGGCTTTGAGTACGTGTACGTTGTAATTGACAAGTTCACAAAGTGGTCAGAGGTGGAAGCAGTGAGGAAGGTGACGGTGCAGTCAGCCATCAAGTTTTTCAAGGGACTAGTTTGCTGTTTTGGGGTGCCCAACAAGATCATCATCGACAAGGGCACGCAGTTCACAAGCCATGCCTTCATGCAATACATTGAGGATCTCGGCAGCAAGGTCTGTTTTGCTTCCGTGGCGCACCCACGGAGCAACGGCCAAGCGGAGAGAGCAAATGCTGAAGTTCTGCGAGGCTTAAGAATGAAGACTTTCGACATGCTGCGCAAGAGTGGAAGGCGCTGGACTGATGAGTTGTCGGCGGTTCTTTGGTCGATCAGGACGACACAAATCGAGCCACCAGCCAGACACCCTTTGCCCTAGTTTACGGGGCAGAAGCAGTTCTCCCCATGGAACTCATATACGGGTCACCTCGAGTGCTCGCTTATGATGAGCTTGAGCAAGAGCGACTACGACAGGACGATGCAACGCTCCTTGAGGAAGATCGTCTCTGGGCGGCTGTGAGAGCAGCATGCTACCAGCAAGCCTTGCGCCGCTACCATAGCCGCAAGGTTCATGCCCGGAGCTTTGAGGAAGGCGACCTTTTTCTTCGGCACGTTCAGTCGGCCAAGAATTCCAACAAGTTGACGCCACAGTGGGAAGGCCCTTATCGGGTAACACGAGTCACCAGGCCCGGCGCAGTCCGCCTGGAGACCGAAGATGCCATTCCAGTGAGCAACTCCTGGAACATCGAGCATCTTCGCAAGTTTTACCCATAAGGCGCGGATGCCGGGCCTCCCGGCAAGCCATCCTTTTGTACAAGCCTTGCCGGCAAGGCATGTAACCCTTTGTACAAAGCCAGGCACAGACCTTGAGCAATAATAAACAAAGCGCTGGCGCCCTAATTTATAGCATGCATGCTAGGTTGAGTCTCCTCCTCGGTTAGGGTTGATAGTGCTTAGCAACGGCTAACCCCTAGCTTAGAGGTCGAGTGTGCATCTCTCTATTTCTTATCTGTCCTCTTTGGTTCGCAGGACACATAAGCATTTTTGCCGAGCTGTTTGGAAGAAAGGAACGGACCGGTGCCCTGACCCCAGCAAGCCAAAGTTGCCGGGGGCTGCAAATGCAAGGATCCGTCTGCGGCAAGCCAAGGTTGACGGGGGCTACAGATCCAGATAAGTCTTTTATCCTCTATCATACATTTCGTTATGGACTGGGACATGGGAAACCTCATTTAATCTCTAGGCTACTGTGCTCCCCTCTTCCGCACCCAAGGATTATCTCCTAGGTCTGAAGTTGGTCATAGTCGCGGCAGCAAGGGAATCGAACGTGGATCCTAAACCCATCTCATCCCTGCCTCCGCCAAGAGCGTGAGAAAGGTCGAGCAAAATGGGGGGACGGCAGGGCCTGTTGCCGGGCGAAACGCGTTTACCTTAGATAGTAACAAGGATTTGTTCCTTATCGTGGGTTTCCTCGGCGAACGAAAAACCTGGCAAACATTCATTTTTCATTAAAAACATCCCGTACAGGTACAGTTCATACGAAATGAAAAACATGAACAGGGGGATTACAAGTTTTAAACCTAACAAAGGCTCAGAGGCTTACAAGACTAAAAAGAGATAAGGTGCCCGTGATCCCTTTCTTGTCCCTCTCATCAGGAAACGGAGCAAGAAGGCAAAAGGGCAAAAGGGGCGCCTAGGCAAAGTACGAGCAGCAGAAGGCACCAGGAGAACATCCCGGTGGCCCCGAAGGGAGGCCGGTGATGATGATGACGGTAGAAGAGCTGGAAGACGAGGCGGCAGGACCGCCAATACGCTACGAAGGCGTCGGTGCCCACGTGCTCCGACTTGATGACCTTGCCGCCCGCCCTCTTCCTCTTCCACAGCCTCCCAACGCCATCCGCCCAAGGAGGCGACCCCAAGAAATTCAAGGAGCCGGCGACGCGGATGATGGAGTCGCCGGTGCCGCCCCGGAGCGACGCGCCCGACGCCTAGTCAGACCTGTCATCCTGCCGCCCGCTACCCTCGTCGTCGTTGCCGCTGTCATCCTCATCACTCCCGCTCGAGGAGGAATCTTCATCGTCGGAGGAGCTCTCCACGCAGCACTTTAGACGAGTGCCAAGGTCTCCAAAAAACTTGACAGAGAGCAGGCCGTCCTCCATCAACTTGAAGAGAAGAACGAGCCCTGGCGTCAGACTGTGGACGCGGGCGAAGGTCTTCCATCCTCGACGGAGATACATGATGTGAGGGGCGGGGAACTCGACATTAGCCCATATGCCGCTGTTCCCACAACCCCTCATATGCAGCTGCAACGCCTGCGGTGGATCCAGCTCCATGGCCTGAGCAAACAGGGTCGGGAGACGGAGACAACAGCGCGCCGGCCGGCGCAGCCTGACAAAGAATTCATAAGGGTTGTCCCCGACGTGGCCCTCCATAGGGGGAAGAGTTGCTGGCGGGGGCGAGGCCGACACACCGCCCCGTCCCCCTCTCCCCCGAGCGCCACGACGGCCTCAGCCTCGCCCTCTCCCTCTTCCCCTCGCGGCTGGCTCTGCCGTCGCCGCAGGCTCTTGGGAGGGAGCAACGCACTGACGAGCCGAGACCCTCGCCGCCACCGATGAAGCGTTGCCACGCCCCCTCGCCGTGACAAGAGGAAGGAGAAAGCAAGAATGGGGAGAAGCAGATGACGGAGGATTGAGAGGCACCGTTCCTCCCGCTCCCCTCTTTATAAAGGGGTGAGAGCGAGGATCGGCCGCCCCTCTTGACCAATCCGGCCTGTTGAAGTGACCACGGGCGGGGCCATCGACCGCCCTTCCCGCTCAATTAAAGGCGTGTGGGAATCGGCCTGCATGCGCGCGACTTCCCGTATCCCGCGCGCCTGTCATTCGCTCTGCATCATGCATGCGGCGAACGTGGCGCAAGGGACGGGCGCAATGGGACGCGCGGCGCGGCGGTTCCCGAATAAGGGCAGTAAATGACCAGCGGCCTTGTGGTCTCGAAGAGACGCGCAAGCCGCCTCTCTACTGTCCACCACAAGATGACGCCAGCATGCTTCGGTCACCCATGCCCGCACGACCCCACGTCACGCATTCGACGCAGATCATGGGGGAGGCGCAGCGGAGGGAGCAGTTACCGCGGTAAAAATCCGCCCCACCTGCCCGCGCACCGTTCTGGGCCTGGCCCAACAACATGCTGCGCTTATGTATGGCCCAGGCCTGAGGGTTCCTGTCGGTGTATAAAAGTAGGGGCTCTACTTCTGACCCCTTTACTTGTGCACGGGCAGTCAGAGCCACCCGCCACGGCCACGCATAACAGGGCAGGAGAAGGAAGCCGGAGAGAAGCCGAAGGCACAAGACAAACAAAGCAACGACAAGGACCAAGGCCACAGAGATCGGATGGACGAGGCAGGTTTCCCCGGCAAAGACCCTTGCCGGGGCAGCTCGCCCGCACCAATGGATCGAGCCACCTTCGAGCCCACCAACGCTAAACAAACGCATTGGGACAGGGCTCAGGAGGCACCCCCGTGGTGGCATGTAGATCTTTGTGAAGACAAAGAATATTCAAGATCAGATGAGGATTGGAAGGCAACAACCCTCAGCAGGGTTCTTGTCGAGAAAGCCCACAAGGCCCCCGGCAAGGTCCTTGCCGGGGACGATAGCGCACCACGGCAAGACCCTTGTCGGGCCACCGGCAAGACCCTCGCCAAGGGCGCCAGCAGGGCCACTGCCAGGCCCACACCAGCCAAGTCTCCGCCCACCGTTCACATGCAGCTGCCGACCCAACCAGCTGGGCAGGCACCTGCGTGGCAACATGCAGCCCTTTGTGGAGGCTCCACCACCGCGCCACCTCAGCTGCCTGCCTGCCTACATGGCACCGCATGCATCGCTGGCCAGGGCACGTGTCAAAATAAGGAAGAGCGGCGATGGACGGGATGGGCCTCACCCCCGTCCCCGATAAAGTGAAGGGACACCTAAGCCTCGCATTAAATGTGTTTTGTCCTGTAATACCAGGGATAAGCTCGCAACGTTGTAGCACTTTCCACCTCCTGTGTGCCACTGTGGTAGCCCCTTTCGCCTATAAAAGGAGGCCCATGGCGCACTGGAGAGGGATTCGACTCTTTGGAACCTGGCAACACCCAGAGCAAGTTTGAGAGCTCAAGAACACTAAATACATCCACCAAAGCAGGATTGTAGGGTTTTACGCATCTTTGCAGCCCGAACCTGGGTAAATCCCCCTTGTGTTGTTTACTAGTCCCGCTCTTCTCACGATCCCGTGCCCCGCAACCGTAGTAGGGATTCTTGTGATCCCATAGGTGTCGTTTCCCACCGACAGGTGGCGGCTAGCAGAGGTTGGACCGGTGAATACTGGAAGAAGTTGAGCGGGGTCGGGGTAGCCGGCAGAGGAGCGGGCTACGGGAGATCCCAATGTGGTGCACTGGCGGAAGCCCACGGCCTATGGATCCCGGTGGGAGCTTGAGCAAGAGAGCGGGGGGTGATGGTATGGTGGAGGTTCTAACGAGCTCGAGCAGGTGTCGCATGTGTGGGACTAGGCCTAGGCTCGACGAGCTCGGGCTGGAACAATCGTGTTCTTGAATATGTGGTGCCTACGCTCGACAACCGGCGTTAACGTTTCTGCGGCTGATATGTCTCCGTCGTATCTACTTTTCCTAACGCTTTTCCTCTTGTTTTGGCCTCTAATTTGCATGATTTGAATGAAACTAACCCGGACTGGCGATATTTTCAGCAGAACTACCATGGTGTTGTTTTTTGTGCAGAAATAAAAGTTCTCAGATTGGAACGAAACTTTGCGAGGAATTTTTAAACAAATAAAGATAATTTCTGAAGCCAAGAACCAATGGAGGGGCACCGGGGTGGGCACAACCCACCAGGGCGCGCGCCCTCCAAGCGCGCTCATGTGGGTTGTCCCCACCTGGTGGCCCCGCAGACTCCAGCCCTGATACTACAAAATCACATATTTGGAGGAAAAAATCGGGGAGAACGAATTATCGCATTTCACGAGATGGAGCCGCCGCCACCTCCTGTTCTTCATCAGGATGCCAGATCTAGAGTCCGTTTGGGGCTCCGGAGGAGAGAGGGATCTTCGATCTTTGTCATCACCAACCCTTCTTCATCACCAATTCCATGATGCTCCCCACCTGGAGTGAGTAATTCATTTGTAGGCTTGCTCATCGGTGAGGGGTTGGATAAGATTCATCATGTAATTGAGTTAGTTTTGTTAGGGCTTGATCCCTAGTATCCATTATGTTTTGAGATTGATGTTGCTATGACTTAATGCTTGTCACTTTGGGCCCTGGTACCATGATTTCATATCTGAACCGTCTATGTTATCACCATTATATTCATGTTCTAGATCCAATCTTGCAAGTTATAGTCACCTACTACGTGTTATGATCTGGCAAACGCGGAGTGACAGAACTCGCGACACTTCCCGGTGATGATCGTAGTTTGAGCAGTTCATGTATTCACCTTGTGTTAATGCTTTGTTCCGGTTCTCTATTAAAAGGATGCCTTAATATCTCTTAGTTTCTAATAGAACCTCGTTGCCATGGGAGGGTAGGACAAAAGATGTCATGCAAGTTCTTTCCATAAGCACGTATGACTATTTATGAAATACATGCTATATTATATTTATGAACTGGAGCTAATGTCGTATCGCCCTAGGTTATGACTGTTATATTTTCGCACATGCCTCATTATTTTTCATTTTTCATCATACGATGGTAAATTCATTTTTTAGTAAATTGCTTTTTTTACCATGGTATTTTTTTCCAACATTGTTGGAATTATTTTCGAACAAACCTTATCTCCTGTGTTTTTTAATCAATGGCAAGTTTTGTTATTTATTGTTTGTCCCATAGCACACATAGGTGAATTAAAAGAAACTTCACTATGTGTATTTTAACCAACAGTTTCCATGTTTTTTCTCTAGGAAATAGCGTTTTGGGGCTTTGACAGCTCGTGGCCCACCAGAGGTGTCCAGTGGCGAAGGTGTTCATGCGGGGTCTTAGCATAGCAAACTATATCGTTCGCTTGGTCCCCCCAGGTAGATCAAACGAAACGTTCGATTTCACTTCCTCCCAAATCTGACGTTTGCCCCAAATTGGGGTCCAAATTTAAAACAGTGCCAACTCTTTACCTGGTGAATTTGGTTTTTTTCATTCTTTTTTTGTGCAATTAATGGAGAAAAAAGATGGGGTTAGTCCGGTTGGAAATATATATATGCAGTGCAACTGCAGCTACGCGTATGGCCTACGGTGTCACAGCATGATCCGGTTCGCTTAGTTTAGTGTGTGTTCGAATTCTGTGGGCTCAAGTCCAAAAAAAAAAAACAAGAAACTGTGGGCTCGCAAGTTCAGCTGGCCGCTATAAGGACTGCTGGACCGAGTTGTATATGAAACTTCATCATTCCGCTTTGTGGGGCGTAGCTTTAGCAGTTAGGATTCTGCTCAGCTTTACTTGTTTGTTCCCCGAAGAGCTGCTCTGTTCATCTCTAATCCAGGAAGGAATCTCCCGAGCCTAATCGACCTTATACACCTTCTCCCAATCGACGGGGAAATTTTAAAATCGGAGAGCTGTAAAATATTGAAAGGTGGGGTGCAATGTACATGCTGCAACGGTCAGTGACAGGTAGCCTAGCCAAGCCTGCAAGCATTGGTCGAACAAGCTTACATATTCCGGAGGATCTGGGCTGCACTGCACAGGATTGGTGGTGAAGGACAGAAAAACTTACTCCATTTTGTATTTCGCCCGGAGAAGGAAGGCGTAGAAATGGGGAAATTTTACGCTCAAACAAAAAAGGAGAAATCTTCGACAGAACGGAGAAGGAACCGCAATACGAAACTTGGAAGATGTGAACACACCACAAGGTTTTTTGGGGCACCCGGGGCCCGTTCGTTGATGGATGCATTTTATATGCGTGCATGGGCCACCAGAATGGCAGGAAAGCTCGCCCATGGGCCATGGCCGGTCTGCCGCCATTGTAGTAAAGCCCGCAACGGGGCACACAAACACACACACACGCTGAGAGCTAGGCCAGCGCCGACCCTACTCAGCTCAGGCGATCAGTGGCTATAATATACCTCGCCGCAATACGAGGGGGTTAAGCAAAGCAGGCGCCGTCAGAACGGGGTTCACAACCGCCGGTGAAAAGGCGACGACGAGCGCGAGCGCGCTCGCTTTACTAGCAGAAGAACAGGTGCCGGGAGGGAGACAGTATTATATCTGGTGCGTACGGCGGATTAAAGAGGATCATGGCAGCACTAATGATGATGATCATGGGGGATCTCCTCCTTCTTTAGGGTGTGTGTACTGTGTAGTGTAGGGTGCATCGTAGTACGTCGGTGCGCTGGAGTATGTACGTAGGGTAGGGCCAGGCGGTGTGGTGTGGTGTGGATGCCTGCCGCCGCTTTGGCCCTGCAGAATTATTGCCTACATGACTCATCGGGGGGATCAGCCCCTGATTAAAGCCAAAGAGAGAGGGGGACGCGGCGGATTCGAAAGGCCATCAGGCGGACCGACATGTCGCTCCCTCATCGGAGCTCAGGCCAACTCCACCGCGCGACCTTATCCTATCCGGCTCCGTTCGTTTGGGATAAAAGGGACAAAAGAGGCGGCCCAGCGCACGGCCTCAAATGGACAAATGTCCGGATTCCGTCCGTTTTCGACCCATCCCAGGCCCAAACTGGCGCTCGGTTTGGGGTGAAACGGACGCGCGCGGACGACCGCGACGCACGCCCTTGCCCTCCCTCCCCGTGGCCCGCCTGTCGGGGACACTAGCAGTCCCTCCGCTCCCCAACGCTTCACCCTCTCTCCCCGCCCCGCCCCGCCGC